>NC_012878.2:4838185-5147048 GCF_000003195.3 Sorghum bicolor | reverse complement strand
CACCTGCATGCAAGGACACGGTGATTAGGCACCGTCCATTTGCATGCACCGTGCATGCAAATGAGACATTGTCCTTGGCATGCAATTAGACACCGACCATGCGCTACAGTAGCATTTTTAATGGCACGAGCTGAACACTCTGGCCTATAAAAAGGCACTCTCGGGTGCTCACTCTCACCATCCGAGAAGCACATTCACTCACTCGCTCACTCACTCTCACTTCGCGTATACCGTATACGGCCATACGCACAAGCCGAGCTCGACTGTCGTCGCAAGACGAGGTGAGCAGCTCATGAGCATCTCCTTGCTCTTCTCTGTCTTTCTGTATCCTGTATTTTTCCTTGTATTTGTCTATACCGATTCACTGTCAAGAACTCCACGAATAGAACCATGACATACAGAAGAGCTCTAATGACCCCTGCTAATTTCTCTCTAACCATGCATGCGTGGGCCATAAGCATTAACTTCACCAAATAGTACATGCATGCATGCACTACCAGCCAAGCAAATGCCCACGTGAAGCATCCATTCCTTAATCATCGTTAGCCTTTTTCGCATGATTAAATTCCGGTCATTTCACAAATACCATATGCTAACTCTGATTTTAATAATTCTTTTTCCTAAATTCATCTAAAATCATGATCTACCTCCCATACTAATTTCATGATTTTTAGAGCTCATTTGAATTTATATGATTATTTATCTGTGTCTGTTGTCTGTGTCGTTCGTCGCGTATTTTAGTTGACGGAGTGAACGAGCCGGAAAACGAGAACGTTGGAGACAAGTACCGCGAGTTTGACGCCGAGGACCCAGACTGTCAGCAAGAGTTTGCCGAGGACGCCGACGGAGGCAAGTCCAACCGATTCCCTTTGATGCATATTGATCCTATTTTTAAACACAACCCGTAGAAGCCGTTTTAAATATTGCATGTACGATATATGTACGAAGTATTTTCGCTGCTTAGTTAAAACCTGTTGAATAACCATCCTTGAATTGATATTACCCGGTAATTGTCTTGTTCGAACCTAGGAACAAATAATATGCTATGACTAGAAATATTATTATTTAGTATGCTTAGGACTTGTTACTCATCCTGGATACTCATCGCTATATTTTCTCAAATATAATGATTTTAAAAGTAAAATGTGTGAGTGGTGAAAATAAATTGTGGGTATTATGAAAGGGTTAATGAACAAGTTATAGATGTAATCACTATAGAGATGGGGCAGATGGGATCTCTTTTGGAGATGCCCTGGTGTTGTGGCTTATACCTTGCGGGGTTAAGCGTGAAGATATCCGCCTTGTGTCGATTAAGGACTGAGTTGATGATTCATCTTGCCTAACTCTTTTATCGTACAACCACTCGCCTTGCATGGGAAAGGCTTAGTCTAAATCCCTCTAGTTAGTATGACAATCACCTGGAGGCAGGTGTGCAACGGGACACTAAGTGGTGTATGTGAAATTGTGGAAATGTATGAAAAGAGCTTTGTGAATTATTGTGGTATCATGAGATGTGGCCTTAATGTTCCCGTGGTGAGCGCCATTACTTAGCTATGGAGGGTAATGACTTTGATGGATCTGTGCTTGCACGACGGTGTAAGTTATGGTATCCTACTTGTGGGAAAAGTGTACAACCTCTGCAGAGTGTAAATCTATCTGGATAGCCGTGTCCGCGGTCTCGGACGGGTTATGGTTTGGTTTCAACAACTAGATGGGTTGGGATGAGTGAAAACATGAGAGTGAGTGTGATTTTGGAAATAAATGGTTGACTGCCATTGTGTTGTGGGAACAAAGATTCAACAACACTTAAAATTGTGATCAAACCCCCATTTTTAGAAATACTATCATATGTGGAAAAAGAGGTCTTTTACAACAGTATTTGTGAAATGAAACCTTGCATGTGTAAAAAGATAGCTTTATGCAAATAAAACTAAGTCTCATCCTTGATTTATACTTATGCATATATATTGTTATCCCCTTCCGTAGGGTAAGGTTGGATTTGCTGAGTACTTTGTACTCACCCTTGCTTTATTAAACAGAGGAAGATCCGGACTTCGATCCCGAAGTGGCGTTCGAGTAAGGTCGTGTCTGCACCCAACTAAGCCTGTGGCATTGGGACTCGTCAGATGTTCGATTGTGATATCGTTTGTTTCTGGGTCCTTTGGACCTATGTTGTATTTTGGTGTCTTATTATCATAGCGCGCCTTCCTTGTCCACGTTTACCGAGACTACTGCGCTGAAACTTATCTGATGTAATAAATGTGTTACTAGCCTCCTGGGACTAGTATTGTATCACATTTAAGTTCCTGGTTTACCAGGGGCGCTTCAGGAGGTATCAAAGCCGTAGTTGGCTGTAGGACGCGACCTTAGGCTTTTCTGGACCAGTATTTTACTAAATAAACGTATTTTACAAAAGTTCTTACCCTCTTCCCTCTATTTGAAAAAAATATTTACTCTCATCTATGTCTCTCAGATGGCAGAAGGAGTTTGGACCAGCAGTTACTGTCTAAGTGTAGAAGGCTTTTCCAAGCTCTTGTATGCTACCATGCAGAAACTTGGAATCAAGGATCGCCCAGAATATGAAGGCAGAGAATATGAGGAGCATGAGACCGAGCGGTGTGAAGTTACCGTCTATATTGGGAAAAGTGAGGACTTCCCTAACATAGCTGAAGCTTGGAGTATGACTGCGACCGGATTTCGGTTTGCAGATACATATCAAGCCGTCGCCCGCAAAGCCTTGAGATACCTATGCCAGATCTACGAGAAGCCCATCACCCGTACACCCATGAGGTTCTTTCCACCCGACGAAAAAGACCGACCAGTTTGGAGGACCCGCATGGAACTCTTGCAAGGACATTACTCACTTGAAGATGACCCAACTGTGGTATTCATGACCACATAACTACTTGCTCTAGAGAAGCAATATGACGAGCAGACCTCAGAGTTAAGGAAGTGCATCCATCGTGCGGAGGAAGACGAGATCATAGTTAGAAAGCTCCATGTGCAGCTTGCAGAAGCTCAGGCCCAAGCAGCTGCAGCCGAGAGTCGTGAAACTGCCATTGCTGAAGTCTTGAAGGCAGCTGAAGACCGCCATGCTCAGGAGTTGAAGGATGCCTACCTTATCACCAGGATCAAAAGAAGGATGTTAGCAGTGGAAGACCAAGAGCCCATAATCCTAAAAGGAATCCCAATCATGTCCCTAAAAACCAAAAGAAAGATGGACAAAGAAGGGACATTAGCTCCCCCACCCACAAAAGCCTCTCATGAAGCCTTAGAGTTGGAGTCCACTAAGGAAGAAGGATTTCCCCTCCTCACCCAGCCACCACCAAAAGAAGACGGTGACCCACCTCTTAGTGCAAAGGAAGAACCACAGATGCCAGAAGCATGATCCACGTCAACACCAAGGGAATGAAGTCGTTCCGTCCGAAGAAGTTGAAGATTAGTATCACCTAGTTCCTCCTTTTTGTCTTGGGGAAGTGAAGTTTACTTCACTTTTGTTCAACCCCCAAAGTAGATGAATCGTATTGTAGTACGCTTATTTCCTCCATTACTACGTTGTAAACCGCCCTCTTATTCAAAATATATATTTGTGCTTGTTGGTTGTGCTAAATAATTGAGTGCTCTATGTTGTTCCCTTACGGAATAGCAAGTCTTAAAACTTGCACCTTTTTAAAATATAACGCCTTAACAAAAAAAACAACAACATCACTCAATAGATCTAACCCTTATCTAATGCTTTCTCATCTTAACCAACAGATGCCTCCCAAACCAGCTACCCGCTCTCAGCCAAGTGGTCGTGCAGCTAGTAGACAAAGCCAAAATCCAAATGGAAGTCAAGCCAATGCAAATGCTGATGGTATTCATGAAGATGAAGTGAGTCAAACTAGGAACCGTAATGAAGGAGATGACTTGCCGCCTCCTCCAGCAATTGACTTAGCACAAGTCATGGCAACTCAGACTCGCCTTCTGGAGACCTTGGCTCAAGGCATGAACCGTCCCAAGAACAACCGTGGAGCCGGAGTCCAAGACAAGATGACTGAGTTCATGAGGCTTAAGCCACCCACCTTTACTGGATCTGAAAACCCCATGGAAGCAGATGATTGGCTTAAGGTGATTGAAAGGAAGTTGGACACAATCCACTGCGATGGAAGGGATAGAGTTCTGCTAGCATCTCATCAGCTGACAGGAATTGCCCTTTCTTGGTGGGAAGCCTATAGTGGAGCTGTGGACAATGCCAACACGATCACATGGGAAGAATTTGTGGATGAATTTCGCCGGTACCACATTCCCGATGGGATCATAAAGCTGAAGGCTGATGAATTTCGCAACTTGAAGCAAGGAAATAAAACCCTGAGTGAATACATCTTCCAATTCACTGAGTTGTCTCGCTATGCCCCAGAATTGGTCAACACTGATGCCAAGAAGCAGACAAAGTTCATAGAAGGATTGACCTGTGAGCTTAGAACCCTCATGACCCCACAGATCTATCCAGACTTCAACACCTTGATGAACAGGACCATTCTGACTGATGTGGCCAAGACCGAAGAAAGGAAAGAAAACAAGCGCAAGTTTCTAGAGCGCAAGGTTCAAGATGGTGCTAGATCCCAGAGGCTGAAAACCTTTAGCCAACCAAGCCAGCGGACTCAAGCCCCAATGCAGTTTCGCTCTCCTGCTAGTGTCTCCAATAACCAAATGCAGTCATCATATCAGCCCAAGACAACCTATCAGAATCAAACTTATGACAAGACTCAACAGAACAGCACTGGTCAAGTCACAAACAATGTTAGGACTTGCTTTAATTGCCATGAGACTGGACACTACATTGCCAACTGTCCCTACAAGAACAACCCACCAGCAGTATCCACTCAGTCCCACACTGTTAATGGACCAAGACCTGCAGTGTCTGGAGTCAACCGTGGTTTCCCTCGCAACAATAGCAACACCAACAATAATAGCCAGATGATGAAGCAACCTCAACAATCCTATGGTAGAGCCCGTGTCAACCATATTCATGCTCAGGATGCTCAGACTGCTTCAGGAGTGGTACTTGGTGAGTTCTTAGTCGATTCAGTACTTGCAACAGTATTATTTGATTCTAGAGCATCACATTCATTCATATCATCAAGTTTTGGTGAGAAGCATCAAATACCCATAGTACTACTAAAGTTATCCCTAATAACCCGAACACCTGGGTCTGACATCAAATGTCATCTAGGTTGTTCAAATGTAAGGATCATTCTAAGTGGGGTAGTTTTCTTAGCAGACTTAGTAGTGCTCAAGTCTAAAGGAATAGATGTTATCCTTGGAATGGATTGGTTAACCAGACACAATGGAATTATTAGTTGTGCAACCAAGGAAGTATCATTAGTTAACCATGAAGGGATTAAAGTGAAATGCCAAACCCGAGGGTCTAAACTTAATCCAGTGGTCTTCAACTTGGATGCAAGGACCATAGAGGAAGTACCAATAGTGCAAGAATACCCTGATGTATTTCCTGAGGAACTACCTGGAATGCCACCAGATAGGGATATAGAGTTCATCATTGATCTTATCCCTGGGACTGCACCCATAGCCAAGAGACCTTACAGAATGGCTCCGACAGAGTTAGCTGAACTGAAAGAGCAGCTAAGAGAATTGCAGTAGAAAGGTTATATTAGACCTAGTTCTTCACCATGGGGAGCACCAGTCTTGTTAGTGAAGAAGAAAGATGGAAGTATGAGGATGTGTGTGGATTATAGGTCCCTAAATGAAGTCACCATCAAGAATAAGTATCCCCTGCCAAGGATAGATGACCTTTTTGATCAGCTTAAGGGAGCTAAGTATTTCTCTAAGATTGATTTAAGATCAGGTTATCACCAGCTCAAGATCAAGAATAGTGATGTTCCCAAGACAGCCTTTGTAACTAGATATGGACAATATGAGTTTACAGTGATGTCCTTTGGATTAACCAATGCCCCTGCCTATTTCATGAACCTCATGAATAAGGTATTCATGGAAGAGTTAGATAAGTTTGTTGTAGTCTTCATTGATGACATACTTATCTACTCTAAGAGTGCTGAAGAACATGGGCAACACTTGAGAGTAGTGTTGGAAAAGCTAAGAAGACACAAGTTGTATGCTAAATTCAGCAAGTGTGAATTTTGGCTTGAGAAGGTTGCATTTCTAGGCCATATCTTGACAGCTGAAGAAGTTGCAGTTGACCCAAAGAAAGTAGAAGCTGTCTCCCATTGGCAGCAACCCACCAATGTGAGTGAGGTTAGAAGTTTTCTTGGATTAGCTGGATATTATCGAAGGTTTATAGAAGGATTTTCCAAGATAGCCAGACCCATGACAGAGCTTCTTAGAAAGGATAAGAAATTCACTTGGACAGAATCATGTGAGAAGAGTTTCCAAGAGTTGAAGAAGAGACTGACAACAGCACCAGTGTTAACTTTGCCAAACATTCACCAAGATTTCATCATATACTGTGATGCCTCAAGACAAGGTTTAGGATGTGTTCTCATGCAAGGAGGAAAAGTGGTTGCTTATGCATCCCGTCAGCTTAGACCTCATGAGCAAAATTACCCTACCCATGATTTGGAGTTAGCAGCTATAGTACATGCTCTCAAGATTTGGAGACACTACCTCATTGGAAACAAGTGTGAAATCTACACTGATCATAAGAGTTTGAAGTACATCTTCACACAGTCAGACTTGAACCTAAGGCAAAGAAGATGGTTAGAATTAATCAAGAACTATAACCTTGAGATTCATTACCATCCAGGAAAGGCCAACGTGGTAGCAGATGCCCTAAGTAGAAGGTCATATGGTCAGCAGTTGGTGCCTAAGAACACTCACCTACAAGAAGAGATAGCACAGTTGAACATGCATATAGTACGCCAACCTCAAAATGGCAGTCTGATGGTGCAGCCAACACTTGTGGAAGAAATCAAGCAGACACAACATAAGGATAAGGATCTGATGAAGATTCGTGAGCAAACTGGAGAAAATAAAGCTCCATACTTTAGAGTGGATAACAAAGGAGTATTGTGGTATAAAAACAGGATTTGTGTGCCCAAGGAGGGAAAGTTTCAAGAATTAATCCTTGATGAAACCCATAACTCAGCTTATTCTATCCACCCTGGTGCCACCAAGATGTACATGGACCTAAAAGAAAGATATTGGTGGAATGGCATGAAAGCTGATGTGGCACGATTTGTTGCACAACGTGATGTATGCCAAAGGGTTAAAGCAGAGCATCAGAAACCAGCAGGCTTGCTCCAGCCATTGCCTATTCCTGTTTGGAAATAGGATGAGATAGGCATGGATTTTGTGAATGGATTACCCAAAACTCTGAAAGGAAATGATTCAATATGGGTAAGAGTGGACCGCCTTACCAAGGTTGCTCACTTCATACCTGTGCGCACCAAATATAGTGGAGACAAGTTAGCCCAGTTATATGTGGATAACATAGTCAAATTGCATGGTGTGCCAAGTAGGATTGTATCTGACCGAGGTACCCAATTTACCTCTAAGTTCTGGAAAAGTTTGCATGAAGCTCTGGGAACCAAGCTAGATTTTAGCTCAGCTTATCATCCTCAAACAGATGGTCAGACTGAAAGAATAAATCAGATTATGGAAGATATGCTAAGAGCATGTGTGCTCACGTATGGTAAAGATTGGGAGAAAAGCCTAACTTATGCAGAGTTCTCCTATAATAATAGTTACCAAGCTAGTTTGGGCATGTCACCTTTTGAGGCCCTGTATGGAAGAAAATGTAGAACCCCATTGATGTGGTCAGAAGTTGGAGAACGAACCTTGCTTGGACCAGCTCTTATAAAGGAAGCAGAAGATCGTGTAGCTGAAATCAGAGAAAAATTGAAAGAGGCACAATCACGTCAAAAGAGCTATTCTGATAAAAGAAGACGATAGTTATGTTTTGTAGTTGGAGATTTTGTGTATATCAAAGTCTCTCCTATTCGAGGAACTCGAAGGTTCCAAGTTAGAGGCAAGCTAGCACCTCGGTATATTGGACCATATCAAATATTACAGAGGATTGGTGCTGTAGCCTATTGTATTCGGCTACCTGAAGAAATGTCAGATATACACAATGTGTTTCATGTCTCCCAATTGAAGAAATGTCTTAGAGTACCAGAGGAACAAATATCGCCAGACACAGTTGATTTACAAGACGACCAAAGATATCAAGAAGTGCCAATAAAAATCCTAGATACAGTCACCAAGCAAACTCGAACAACAACAGTCCGAATTTGTCGTGTTCAGTGGAGTAGACACACTGAAGCGGAAGCAACATGGGAAAGAGAAGATGCCCTGAGAAAAGAATTTCCTCACCTCTTTAGAACCCAGCCGAATCTCGAAGACGAGATTCCTTTTAAGTGGGGTAGGTTTGTAACATCCAAAAATTCACATTCAAAAATCACTCGCATTAAAAATTATTTTCAAAATATATTTCAAAAACTATAAAATAATTTGAGCTCTATAGTATCTCCATCTAATCCATCCATATTTTTTCGCGTACAAATAACAGCGAGTACCAGCAAGCTTACATGCAAGAAAACATAGCAGTGCACCTACACGAATATATATCTCATGCATGCATGCAGGACGAGCATGCACCGTCCATTTGCATGCACCTGCATGCAAGGACACGGTGATTAGGCACCGTCCATTTGCATGCACCGTGCATGCAAATGAGACATTGTCCTTGGCATGCAATTAGGCACCGACCATGCGCTACAGTAGCATTTTTAATGGCACGAGCTGAACACTCTGGCCTATAAAAAGGCACTCTCGGGTGCTCACTCTCACCACCCGAGAAGCACATTCACTCACTCGCTCACTCACTCTCACTTCGCGTATACCGTATACGGCCATACGCACAAGCCGAGCTCGACTGTCGTCGCAAGACAAGGTGAGCAGCTCATGAGCATCTCCTTGCTCTTCTCTGTCTTTCTCTATCCTGTATTTTTTCTTGTATTTATCTGTACCGATTCACTGTCAAGAACTCCATAAATAGAACCATGACATACAGAAGAGCTCTAATGACCCCTGCTAATTTCTCTCTAACCATGCATGCGTGGGCCATAAGCATTAACTTCACCAAATAGTACATGCATGCATGCCCTACCAGCCAAGCAAATGCCCACGTGAAGCATCCATTCCTTAATCATCGTTAGCCTTTTTCGCATGATTAAATTCCGGTCATTTCACAAATACCATATGCTAACTCTGATTTTAATAATTCTTTTTCCTAAATTCATCTAAAATCATGATCTACCTCCCATATTAATTTCATGATTTTTAGAGCTCATTTGAATTTATATGATTATTTATCTGTGCCTGTTGTCTGTGTCGTTCGTCGCGTATTTTAGTTGACGGAGTGAACGAGCCGGAAAACGAGAACGTTGGAGATGAGTACCGCGAGTTTGACGCCGAGGACCCAGACTGTCAGCAGGAGTTTGCCGAGGACGCCGACGGAGGCAAGTCCAACCGATTCCCTTTGATGCATATTGATCCTATTTTTAAACACAACCCGTAGAAGCCGTTTTAAATATTGCATGTACGATATATATACGAAGTATTTTCGCTGCTTAGTTAAAACCTGTTGAATAACCATCCTTGAATTGATATTACCCGGTAACTGTCTTGTTTGAACCTAGAAACAAATAATATGCTATGACCAGAAATATTATTATTTAGTATGCTTAGGACTTGTTACTCATCCTGGATACTCATCGCTATATTTTCTCAAATATAATGATTTTAAAAGTAAAAGGTGTGAGTGGTGAAAATAAATTGTGGGTATTATGAAAGGGTTAATGAATAAGTTATAGATGTAATCACTATAGAGATGGGGCGGATGGGATCTCTTTTGGGGATGCCCTGGTGTTGTGGCTTATACCTTGCGGGGTTAAGCGTGAAGATATCTGTCTTGTCTCGATTAAGGACTGAGTTGATGATTCATCTTGCCTAACTCATTTATCGTACAACCACTCGCCTTGCATGGGAAAGGCTTAGTCTAAATCCCTCTAGTTAGTATGGCAATCACCTGGAGGCAGGTGTGCAACGGGACACTAAGTGGTGTATGTGAAATTGTGGAAATATATGAAAAGAGCTTTGTGAATTATTGTGGTATCATGAGATGTGGCCTTAGTGTTCCCGTGGTGAGCGCCATTGCTTAGCTATGGAGGGTAATGACTTTGATGGATCTGTGCTTGCACGACGGTGTAAGTTATGGTATCCTACTTGTGGGAAAAGTGTACAACCTCTGCAGAGTGTAAATCTATCTGGATACCCGTGTCCGCGGTCTCGGACGGGTTATGGTTTGGTTTCAACAACTAGATGGGTTGGGATGAGTGAAAACATGAGAGTGAGTGTGATTTTGGAAATAAATGGTTGACTGTCATTGTGTTGTGGGAACAAAGGTTCAACAACACTTAAAATTGTGATCAAACCCCCATTTTTAGGAATACTATCATATGTGGAAAAAGAGGTCTTTTACAACAGTATTTGTGAAATGAAACCTTGCATGTGTAAAAAGATAGCTTTATGCAAATAAAACTAAGCCTCATCCTTGATTTATCCTTATGCATATATATTGTTATCCCCTTCCGTAGGGTAAGGTTGGATTTGCTGAGTACTTTGTACTCACCCTTGCTTTATTAAACAGAGGAAGATCCGGACTTCGATCCCGAAGTGGCGTTCGAGTAAAGTCGTGTCTGCACCCAACTAAGCATGTGGCATTGGGACTCGTCAGATGTTCGATTGTGATATCGTTTGTTTCTGGGTCCTTTGGACCTATGTTGTATTTTGGTGTCTTATTATCATAGCGTGCCTTCCTTGTCCACGCTTACCGAGACTACTGCGCTGAAACTTATCTGATGTAATAAATGTGTTACTAGCCTCCTGGGACTAGTATTGTATCACATTTGAGTTTCTGGTTTACCAGGGGCGCTCCCCCGCCCCCCGGCTCCTCTCTCTCTCCGCCGACTACTGACTGAGTTTTAACTGGTTTGGAGATGCTAACTAGCTGTTAAAAAATTAAAGTAGAGACTTGATTGCCATGTTATAAGAGGCTGCTGAAAGAGGACTCTAAGACACACAAGTCATTCTCAGCCTTAAATAATGGGAGGTTCGTGAAGCCTTATAGGTCGGGTGCACTACTTGTGCAGTAGCTTGTATTTCCCCTACATTAACCCACAGATGCATTAAGGTCACTTTGTGTACTGTAGAATTAAAACATGGGAGACTGATCTTTGAGCGGAGATATTTTCTTTTGGCAGCCTGTTCTGCCCCATGTCATCCGCCAGGTCATACTACACAAACAATTCTAGACTATACTAAATTTTATTTTTCGAGACGGTTAAAATGATCTACGATACCTGGAAATGGTCAAGGGGCTAAATGGCCACAATCTGTTTCTGAAAATGCTTGTTAGATGTCAGCCTCCTAAAAAGCCACTGCAGAAATCCATTTACAGTGGGAACCTTTCGGTAGATTGTTAACACAAAAAAAAATTCATAACTTCTACATATAATTTTTTTATGGGGACTAATTTTATACTAAAATGTAGAGCTCGATGTGATCTACAATTTTGTACCTGTCAATTTTTTATTCAAGATTGTTTAGAGACACAAATATTCGTTTTGAGTTTTGATATTTTGAAATCTCATTTTTCTAACAACCTCAGATTGTGATGTTGTTCCAGATACCTGCTAATCCTATAACCCTGTGTGTCAGTGTGCCTGTGTCCCGCCTGCATGTCTCCAAATATTAGTTTCCCAACCATTCCCTTTAGCTCTACCTCACTCTGCACCAATGGCTTACATTGTTTCATTGGTTGTGAACTACTAACCAGATGTTCACACATGCATAAAGGTATGGTAGAGACTTCTAGGATTACAAGATTACATGCAGGCTAAGAAGACTACCAATAAGACAGAGGAGTAATGCTTCACGCCTTAATTAAAAGATAGTGTGTCATGTACTGCAAAGTTGAATATCGCATCCATACACTTGAATTCATTGAGCACGCGCCCTTATGCCATAAATTTATAGAGACCTGAATTACTTGTATGTATTATTTATAGAATTGTGTAAAAGTTCAGATGTCACCTATTGGATTATAAAATCTGACAAATGAGCGTACATATAATCTATGAGGCACAAGGTGGTGCATTACAATCCTATAGGGAGCAACTTATGACTTATGGCACCAAGGCGACAGCAAGGGCTGCTAGTTTTGCGTTGCAAGTCACATGTCACGTGATTTTTCACATATCATACACACTCATACGGTTTTTCGAATTTGAACTCAGGACCCCTTGCTTCGTGTGAGCGGCAGGACCGCAGGATGCTATCCGTTTCAGTTATCTTCTATGAATTTTGTAATGAATATTTTGGCTTAAACAATTTCTTCGAATGAAAAAGTTTCAACTACAAAATTTACATCTCATCTAGCACTACAAGTTTAGTATAACGTTACCCGAGGTAGTTTTAAAAATTCAAAACTTCAAATTTAAAAATCTTAGAAACTAGTTAAGATGGGTAGCCGCGTGAGCAAAAATGGCTTGTGTTTTTGAACAAACGTGAGCAAAAGTAGAAAATAAAAATAACTCATGCATGAGTATCTGCTTCTTTGTTCGCGCAATGCGTGTCTGGTCCACCTATGTTTTTGATTTATTACTCATGGTACCTGCTGTGCTCCATCGGGCAGGGCGCATGGACGCTGATGGTAGTGGCGTGAGCACTAGGAGAATCTGGACGTCCTTTGGCAGACCTTGCTCAATGGAAGGCTGCTGTGTGACAATTTCCTGACCATGATTTCCATGGTCAGCAGGTTGATTCAAAACAACGAGGAACCAGGTTACATAACCAGCCCCTCGCAACCCCCTCACGACTCGAGCGTGCCACCACCACCACCCAAGACTATGAGACGGCGAGCTGTAACCAAGGCTGAATTTTTTTTTTTTTTTGAAGCAACTGGAAGGGCCAAAAGGCCCCTACAGGAATTTATTAAAGCTAAGTGAGTTTTGTGAATTTTCATAATTTTGGGAGTGGCCAAAAGAAAAACCCAAAATTTTATACTTCTTTCTATCCATCTGGGCCATCGCTGAGTCATCATGGTCAAAGAGCATGTCTACTATTCTTGAAGACGCAGGACGGTTTGAGTGCAGACTGAAGAGTCATGCTATCTTCTTGCCGACAAATTTGTTAAGGCCTTGTTTACATATTGTCGGATTCACCTCAATCTACATGTGTTGGAGTGAATTGGGGTGGAATTTAGTTCAAGTTCCACTTCAATCCACCCCAACACATGTGAATTGATGCGAATGCGACTACATCCAAACAAGGCCTAAAGAAGTTGTCAATCCACAATGGAGAAATACCAACACGAATCTCATCATCACAGCCACCAAAAGGCACTTTAGCACCTCGGTTCTTGGCGCACTATGCGCCACCCCTAGCAGTGACACTGAGGTGGGGCCGAGGTGCCCTAGCCGGTTGTTGGTGACATGGAGAATTGGCCCCTGACGCCTACAGGGCTGATATGTCTCTTGCAGGCACGTTCGCTAGCCAGCCTGGGGCCTAACCGCATATATAGGTTGCCGATCGATACGCCACATCCGCAATCCTCGCGATTTTCTTCCAGAAATGTTTCCACGAACTTGCCATGTTATTCAAGATGCCTCCTAATCCCATGTCACACACTTCCATTTTTAATACCATTAGTTTCTTTTCAGTTTCTATCTCTCTTTGGTCACCAACGGAAGGATAGAGGCTTGCATATAAGATCAGAGGAGGTTGACACAAGTGAGAGATCAGACAATGCTTCAAGACTTAAACAATGTGGGCAGTTGGTTATACTACACTGGTGCATTGCTTCAGCACTTATATATATTTGCATGCTCGCTATGATGCATTACGCTCATATGATAATGTGGTACAAAAATTAAATACCACATTCATGCACATTCAATTCAGTGACAATACACATGCCTCGAAATTGTAGAGGTGCCATTTGTTCCTATATATGTATGGTTTAGACTTTAGAGCCAAGTTTGATTAAATATGAATATGTTATTAATTTTGTCCTCCTACGCACATCTTGCATTCGCAGTTCTGTGTCCACCCTGCGTGCAAAGCACGAGCATGCTGCTAACCCTTTCTGAACACAAGCTACAGACTGACACTTGTCGATCCTAGCAAAGAACTAGAGAACCATATATATAAGACGGTATATGTAGCAGAACTCTGCCACCAGCTCGATTGGATCACATCCTTGTGGTGTCACAGATACCTTCCGATCCATAGCAAATGCACGCACGGTATCATATAAATACACATTTCACTTCCCAAATGGCATGGTTTTTGTAGCTTCTTGCATATCATATCTTCATTACAGGATGGGTGCTTCACTGTTCAAGAACAAGTTAGTGGTTCAATGGGTAGGCAAACTAAGTGCATGAACATAACAGCGTCTATATTTGCCTAGTGGCCGCACCATCTGTCCATTCCACCAATAATAATGTACCATCTAACTTATCCCGCCCGCGATAATTCTTGGCACTGGAAGACAAACATGATAGTAATTTTGTGCTAAGACCGTGAAACAGCATTCAATGGAATGTCTGGCAAATTCCTACACAATCCGAAACTGGTGGCGAAGAGGGTTTTGGAACCGACAGATAATTTACTATCTTCTAGGCCACAATGAGTGGGATAAATTGGTACATGCATGTATCCAAAAATTAGAATATAAGGACACTCTATGGCGACATGTTTTGAATGCTAATTTGTTAATCTTTACAGAATGGAGCGGAGGTGGCCGGTTTAGTGTTTGGCATGAGCAACATGCATGTGATGATCCTGTTTTTATTTTGTAAAATGAATGTTATTTTGAGTTTTATGCACGTGAACCAGAAGACAATGATTAATCGTTGGTAGTACAAGAAGCTAAGGCAGTTCTCGCAAAAAATAAACTAGAAAGGAAGTTAATTTGTTCGTCATACTCCCTTTCAAGGTACAACACGCTTCACACCACACTAGGAGTCTAGGAGCACATTCCTATTAAGTCTAGATCCTCATTTTACTAGTGGTACTCGTCCAACTATAGGTTGTCCAAGGTCTATAAAGGACATTCCTGATGCCTCATATTTTCACATCACACTGCTGGTTTCGTCTTTGCAACAAACTCTCTTTATATTATGCATTCTTTTGTCCATTTGGAGCTATATATATATATATATATATATATATATATATATATATATATATATATATATATATATATATATATATATATATATATATATATATATATATATATATATAGTACTCTGTCTGTAGCTGGCTACAAAATAACTTATTTTGTAGCCACTTTGAGTTACGATACACTCTAGTCTATTGAGTCATCTATATATAGTTTTAGTAGTTAGTTTCAGAAGAGAAAGAGAGGAGATCACGTGAGAGAATAATTGCTAGTAGTATGCATGCATGGTCATGTCTAGGTATAGCTGCATCCACTACTGAAACCATTTGTGAGTGGGCATTTAATTGCATGCAGTTGCAGGAGAAAGTGGATGATGATGTGGCGCAAGGAGGTGCAAGAGAATTAGCTTAGTAGGGTTTATATATATATATATATATATATATATATATAGGGAGAGTATAGTTTGTAGCTAGCTACTCCCTCCATACCTGAATTAGTTGACGTTTAAGACATGATTGTGCTTACCAAGGAGTCATTAATTAGGGGCTATTCTTCCATGTTTACCCCTATTAAATAGGGCTGCGGGTATTCTATATACAACAATCGAGGCAATGCTAGGATGGCCAGGTCGGTGTGCTTTCACCTAGGCGGGCAGGGTTCGAAGCCCTTCAGCGATGCTTTTTTTCCCTGTCCACGTAATTTGATTTTGCATGGTAAACATCGTGCGTTTAATGCGGCCAATGCGAGAGCGGACGGAGGCGCCGTGCGAGCGCAGTAACTGTCCACGTAATTTGATTTTGCATGGTAAACATCGTGCGTTTAATGCGGCCAATGCGAGAGCGGACGGAGGCGCCGTGCGAGAGCATTACTGCGAGTACGCATGCATGCAGGAGCGGACGAGGCGCCGTGCGTTTAATGCGGCCAGGAAACGAAGCGATGTACATGCAAGTCCATCGAGTACTCAAGGGGGCAATCGGGTCATTCTTCACTCGTCGGCAGCCAGCCAGGACGTCAACTAAAACGCAAACGCACCTTCCCCTCAGAACGTCAACAAATTGAGGTATGGAGAGAGTACAAAAATAACTTATTTTGTAGCCTGGTCTAAACAGCGAACCCACCTGGGCACCTCTGATCCGTTGGGGCGTGTCCTCAAGCTTAGGGCCGCATGCGACATTTACTGGCGCACCTAAATTAGCCGCGTGTAAAGTAGGAAAGAATTGGCCTGGTCACGCTTGCTTCCGTGATTTCCGTCCAGCACAGTGCATGCATGCACCTGGTGTGCGTCGGTTCAATTACTACATTCCATCAGTGAGCAAGAAATATTTACAAGAATCACGCCAAGTAATATTTTCAAGAATCTACACTACAGATTTACAAGAATTTGCACTAAAGAAATATTTATGAGATTTTGCATTAACAAATATTTACGTCAATCTGCATTAAGAACTATTTACAAGAATTTTCACTAATAATATTTATGAGAGTATGCACTAAGAAATATTTACGAGAAACTACAGTAAAAAAATATTTACTGGCCTACGAGAATATGCATTAAGTAGTATTTACGACAATCTGCAGTAGGAAGTATAGTTACGAGAAATAAGAAAATTTTATGAGATTTACGCGAATCTCCACCATGAAAAATTTACGAGATTACGAGAATGTGCACTATAATTAGAAGGGGAATTACGGCAACTTACCATCTCAATTTCCTAAACATTGATACACGTGAAATTTGTAGATACACAATTTGGTTCTTTCCGACAGTAAACAACAGGAAAAATAAGAAAACCAAATACTAACATGTCGTCATTCATCGGTAATACATCACAAAGTTCATCTGTACGTATTTGTACAAGCAAACCCATCGTGAGGGAGGAAAGCGTCGTTGTCGCGGGGTAATAAGCCGCACAGCTGGGTCGCCATGCGCGCGAGGGACGAAGCCACAGGGGTGTGTGTGCCGGCCGCGTCGCCGCCGGAGTCGACATCCGCGCGAGGCAAGCAACTCAGGCCAACAACGGAACCCGTGTTGTTCGTCGCGGGGGCTCTACGTACGTACGACGGGGATCAGAGGCGGTACTGGATGCGAACGTCGAGTCCGGCGACTGCATCCTCCGTGCGCATCATATATATGCATGGGCGTACACGTGGAGTAGGCCGGCTGGATCGATGGCGCACGCCTCACCTGGCCCGGAGCCAATGATGGTCAGACTCAGACTCCTCGGTTTCTCCAATGATGTGCAGCAGCAGCCAGCAGGGAGGTGCAGTACGTATCCCACCACATAGGAGGTGAGGTTCCGCTCGCACGATCGCCATGGCGGCCGTACAGCAAGGTAGCCGTACGTCTGCGCATGCATGAATCAAAGCATGCATGCCTATCGGCGGCAGAATGAGGAGGCTGGGTCACTTATTCTATAGCTAGCTATGGACTAATAGTTCTATATATATATATATATATATATATATATATATATATATATATATATCTTAATGTTGTCGAACTGCTGGCTATGATGGTAAAAACATACTACATATATACGTGATGATCTGATCCTTTTATAGTGATTTGTCAAGAGGAAATGCTAGAAAGGTGCTCTTCACGTACGTTGAATGCTGCTTCAAGACTTGTACAAGGACATATGACACGTTGATGTGTGGTAAATGGTAAACCCACGAAATAGTGCAGAAATCCAACTTACAGCAGCAGGCAAATAACTTTTATTATTTATCTAAAAAGCTAAAACCACTTATAATTTGGAATAGAGGGAGTGATATTTAGTATACATATAGAGTAACCACCATGCCAATTGTGCTGGTTTATCATTTGTTATAATGTGGGCTGTGGCCATGATTTTCACTTGAGCACTGACACACCTCTTGGCGAACCATGTTATTTTCTACCCCAGTGCAAGCAAGCTGGTCCTTTACATTATAGATAATTTCAAAATGAAATTGTATTTTACGAATATTTATTATATATATGAGTATACACATTATATTTACAATTACTTGCTGCGATGTTTTCAAAATGAAAAAACAGTCATGTTCAAGAAGCTTAGAAGGAAAATATCAGATTCACCTCACTGGACACAACTTGTTAAGGGACCCATATACAAATTAAGGCCTGATTGTTGGACATATTGCAAATTCATAATACCTTATTAACAAAATAAGGCAATGAGGTGCGCTGAAGTGCGGGGCCAGTGTGGCGGTGAGAGAGTGAATGAGGTCCGGCGCACCAGCGCTCTGGCTGGGGTGCAGGTGCAGCGCTGGGCCGTGCAGGCTGGGCCACTGCACGCCGAGAGGGTGAGAAGGCCACCAGGCCGAAATCAGAGAGGGAGGGAGAGAAGCTTTTCTCTTTTTTTTCGGCATAAACTGAATTTTCCAAACAGTTTTGAATTCAGATTTAGTTTCAGAACAACAGAAAGGCCACCAATGCACAAGCATGTATGCAACAGCATGTGTCTAGCCTTGTGATTGATTTTAATTATCAAAAATTCCCAACATTGATATACATATACTCACACAATTGCATAATTAAATCAATTTAGACTACTTCAAAAGAATGCAAATTTCAGGGCGTTACATTAAACTGGGTGCTACATGTACCGAACAGAGTTTCACCTGCTGCAGTACCGTCCTGGGTCTCTACTGCTCACTACCACAAAACTAAACTGAATACCCTTGAGGGTCAAAAACCCTCAAGGAAACCCCTAAAACCGCCAAAAAAATCAATATTGGCGGCTAGCACTCAAGGAATGACCGCCAAGGATAGAGAGACAAGGAAATACTATTTTCTTGAGTGCCGGCCGCCACAAATCAATTTCTTGAGGGTTAAACCGTCAAGAAAATAAATTAGTGGTCAGATTTTTAACATCGTCAAGAAAATGTAACGACACCCAAGGATATAGGTTTCCTTGAGTGCCAATGACACTCAAGAAAATGTAAAAACACCTAAGGATATAGGTTTCCTTGAGTGCCGATGGCACCCAAGAAAATGTAAAAACACCCAAGGATAGATAAAACACCTAAGGATAGATGTTTTCTTGAGTGCCGATGACCCTCAAGGATATGCATGAAAAAAAAGAGAAACAATCTCATATTTGTTGTAGCTGAGAATCAAACTCATGACTTGATATTCCATGTGAAACTAACTTACCACTACACCACGAAGTCTTTTGTGACTAAGTGAATGTTTCTTTCTTTTTGTTTTCACTTTAGTGGATCTTGTAATGAATATTTGAGAACCTAAATGATTTCAAATGAAAAAAGTTTGAATTATAAAGTTTTATATCTCATCGAGTACTATAACTTTGGTTTAGGTTGTATCTCTATCTGAGGTCATTTGAAAGATTCAAAAAATTTAAAGTTTAAAGTTCTAATAATTTAAAACATATTTTATGGACCTCAAATAATCTCAAATGAAAATTTCATCAACTAAGAAGTTGTATATCTCTTCGGGCTCTATAACTTTGATATAAACTTTGCCTCCATACGATATTATGTTACTTTTTAGCTTTAAAATAAGCAGGCATCTCAAGCTAAGTGCTAGTATATGCATTCTCTAATGCATAACAACACAAAATTATAACTTTTAATGGATTAATTTACTAACAAAATTATATATCATTTTTCAAACATGTCAATGGAGCGTTTATGTGTCTATAAAATGCAATGTCTAACTAACAAGAATGCAATGAGTTCACTATATCGGTGGTTAAGAGAAATATGACTATAAACTGTTTTTTCCTTGGCAGCTACAATAATTTACTTGAGGGTTTACACCCAAAGAAACTAGAACTTCCTTGGCGGTTTCTTGTTACACCCAAGGAAATGTGAATTACCTTTGGTGGTTTATAATAACACTCAAGGAAACATAGAATTACCTTGGCGGTTTCAACTAGCACTCAAGGAAATATAGATTTAACTTGGCGGTTTGGTTTAGCACTCAAGAATATGCATTTTCTTGGGGGTTTTATACAACCCTCAAGGTAATTGTATATCCTTGGGGGTTTAATTTCACCCCTCAAGGAAATTGCTGGCCCTCAAGGATAGTCAGTTTTCTGGTAGTGGCTACAACAACCGTGCTCCAGTTGGTTTCAGTTGCTAAAGTACAAGCACATCCAGTATATAAATCCTGTGTTAGAGCTAAACATATACATGAAGAGAGAGAGAGAGAGAGAGAGAGAGAGAGAGTTAAATATGACTAGTACTACTGTTAAGTACGCTAGTTCATTTCAGATCTCAAAACAGGCGTGTGATCAGGAGCTACCACAACCATCGATTTCAACCACACCATCTTGCAACTTAATTAGATGCCCAGTTAGAATGACCTGCTATCAATTTTAATAACTAATCCCTCCATTCCAAATTATAAGATATTTTGTATTCTCTAGATACATTACTTTTACGACATCTCTAGTGTCTAACTAAACAATTCAAAATGTCTTTTAATTTGGAATCGAGGGAGTAGCAAATAATACAGCCAGTAATTAAATGCAAAAGCCAAAACCTATTTGGATGAAATTAAAAAAAAGGAAAAAGGACATGCATGGATTGGAACTGCATCTGCATGAAACATGACCATGAGAATAGCAGGTAAACATGTCCTCTAGAGAAGATAGTTGGCCATACCTGAATCGTTATAGAAAATCAAAAACTGCAACGGCCTTACAAAAGCTTTGGCGATCAAATTTATCATGAGATCTCAAAGCAGTAGTTTTCAGGCTGACCCATCTAAACCTGCAATGATCTCTATTTCAGCCTGCCACATTCATAACATTTTGGCTGATGTCATGATGGGTCATAATAAACATAACCACGGCAAGTTATGGGATTTTCCTCACGAACCAGCTTCATCCATTCCCCTTCCCCTGCCCTAGACCGCACCTCATGCAACCAGGGATGAAAACGGTACGGATATTTTCCGACCGTATTCAAGACCGAATTCGTTTCAAGGGGTTTAGATCTGCTGTATCTTAGTCCGAATATTCAATATCCGATACCATATCTGTATCCGAATACTTAAATTGTATATTTATGATGTTGATATCCAATTGTATCTTATCTGACATGGTTGACATTATCCGTATTCGAATCCGAATCCGACCAGAAATATGAAAACAAATATGATATCGGGGATATCCGTCCGTATCCGATCCGTTTTCATCCCTACATGCAACTCATCATGATTCCCTCGCCGCTTCCTCTCCGCTGGACTACACGCCACGGCCCCTTGACGTGTGCTGGACCACAACCCTAGCTCAAATCATCATGATTCTCTCGCATCTCTGGCATCTATACTGATGTGCCACTTCTCTGTCTGCGCCAGCAATGTCTCTGCTCCATCCTTCCTCCTTGTTGGGGGTGGTGCACGGCTTCCTGACCACGTACGTTGAGCTTCTCTAAGGAGCGCCTGAATTGTAGCGGTCTTAACTAGCGACACTGCAACCACTGCCATCAGAAACTCCAGCATGTGTCTTCTGCTGCATCCTCGCTGGTGATTGTGGGATACTTATGTATTGGACTCTATGTTTTGACTAGCTAACAGCTCCAAGCATTACAGGAGGCAACCAAATCAATTCAGTTTTTTTTCCTTAAACTGTAGTAACAGATTGCAGCGCTACCTTATTACATTAGCATTACTATTCCCACAGAGTGTGGAACCAAAAAGCACCTTCGATCAATCGGTTAGTGGCCACCAGCATGCAAAGCACAAAAATCTGTATTCCTCGAATGACATGATGGGTCATTGGAAATGGTCGTTCTTAATAAGAGAACAAGTTATGTATATAGTGCTTCATAACAGCATCATTATTTTTTTTCCATAACTGGCCAATACATCTCACATCTGTCCAAGCATTCGCCAGGTAATGTAGCATCATTATTTTTTTATTCCCATAATTTTGCCCAATGCAATAATGTAGCATGCATCTAGCTTTCTTCACTCCGTATGATGATTCTTCAGAAGGCAAACATGAAAAAAGGTTATAGAGGGACTAATTAAAATGGATTCACATAATATAACCTCTCAGATCTCAGATCAGCTAACCATGAGAGTGATTACTAAGGGCTCGTTCGTTTAGCCTTTGTTCCCGATGGATTCATTTCAGACGATCAAAAATAGTATAAATTTACATAATGTTTCTGGCTGAAATCATTCCAGGTCTCCATTCCGTGAGAAACGAACGGGCCCTAAGAAAGCACCTAGAAGAAAAAATGAAACAAAGAGCGAGAGAGAGCACTCACGGCCCTGCATGAAGCAACAGATCCAATTGCAAGTGAAAACATCATCGAGAACCTGACGCTCGTGGCTACCGCTGCTGCTCTCGCTTGGTTGCCGGAGAGAGAGAGAGAGAGAGAGAGAGAGAGTTAAATATGACTAGTACTACTGTTAAGTACGCTAGTTCATTTCAGATCTCAAAACAGGCGTGTGATCAGGAGCTACCACAACCATCGATTTCAACCACACCATCTTGCAACTTAATTAGATGCCCAGTTAGAATGACCTGCTATCAATTTTAATAACTAATCCCTCCATTCCAAATTATAAGATATTTTGTATTCTCTAGATACATTACTTTTACGACATCTCTAGTGTCTAACTAAACAATTCAAAATGTCTTTTAATTTGGAATCGAGGGAGTAGCAAATAATACAGCCAGTAATTAAATGCAAAAGCCAAAACCTATTTGGATGAAATTAAAAAAAAGGAAAAAGGACATGCATGGATTGGAACTGCATCTGCATGAAACATGACCATGAGAATAGCAGGTAAACATGTCCTCTAGAGAAGACAGTTGGCCATACCTGAATCGTTATAGAAAATCAAAAACTGCAACGGCCTTACAAAAGCTTTGGCGATCAAATTTATCATGAGATCTCAAAGCAGTAGTTTTCAGGCTGACCCATCTAAACCCACCAGATCCCTCCCTCTCACCAATCTAGGACAAAAATCAAGTCACTGAGGTCCAGGGACGAAGCCAGAAAAAATTGTAGGAGAGGCTGAACAAAATTGCTACATCGACCTAACTTTACTATAAACTCTCACAATAGAAAAAAATATATTAGCTTGAAGTAGTCATATATTAATTCACAAAATATATCTAAAAATAAAGGTCTCAGCCCACCCTACTTTATAAATTTGTATCTAAAATTAGAAGAAAAACACTAGAAGCTCCACTGAATCAGCAGCGGTAGGGGGGCTAGAGCCCCCTAGCCCCACCGCTAGCTTCGTCCATGCTGAGGTCCTTGGTTAATTTGAAGCTTGCGCACTAGATGCAAGAGGCAATGCAGCTCCCATGAACACGAGCTTGTGAGGTCCGGTGGCATGACACCACTTCTTATGGGTGCGACGCCCATGTCCTACTGTGGTCTTTAGCCAACCCACTGCAGTCCAATATGCCACCATCCGCAGTCTAGTTTTTTTGCAGTGATCGACTTCAACCCAATGCTGTGATCTAACTCCAGATGTCTCCTAACCCATAAAGAAAAGATTCTACGTCCCATCTCCATCACTCGAGATGTTAGTTTCACAACAATTTCCATCTCTCTCAATCAACCAATGACTTACTGATGATTTTTCATTGGTTTCGACTTGCTCGTAAGATTACCTACAAGAGGTTGCAGAAACTAGACTAGAGATGGTCAGTTTCAGGCCATAACAATGGGATGTTGGTCACAGTTCGGGTGCACTACTTCACTTATATTTACTGTATATTCACCTATAGATGATGCATTAATGTTGTTACACATACTGAGGAGTTAAATAATAGAAGATCGATTGTTGGGTGCACGAATCCATTGCCAGTAGCCTCCGTCGGCATGGCATCCTCCTAGTAATATATAGGTAGGTTGCTAGTACAAAACAATTTTAGAGGGCAATAAATTTTATATTTAGAGGGGATTAAAATGATCTAAACAAATGGCAAGGCTGCAACAGTATCTGGACAAGGACAGGGTCCTCATCCGCGGCTCCATTCAGTATGACTCATCCTACAACTTCAGGTCAAGTCATAGGGGTTCTAGTTCCTGATGCCTCCTGATCTTAATTAGTGCCCCTAAGTGCACTCTATCACCTCTTGGACACATTGCTTACCTGCAATGATCTCTATTTCAGCCTGCCACATTCATAACATTTTGGCTGATGTCATGATGGGTCATAATAAACATAACCACGGCAAGTTATGGGATTTTCCTCACGAACCAGCTTCATCCATTCCCCTTCCCCTGCCCTAGACCGCACCTCATGCAACCAGGGATGAAAACGGTACGGATATTTTCCGACCGTATTCAAGACCGAATTCGTTTCAAGGGGTTTAGATCTGCTGTATCTAAGTCCGAATATTCAATATCCGATACCATATCCGTATCCGAATACTTAAATTGTATATTTATGATGTTGATATCCAATTGTATCTTATCTGACATGGTTGACATTATCCGTATTCGAATCCGAATCCGACCAGAAATATGAAAACAAATATGATATCGGGGATATCCGTCCGTATCCGATCCGTTTTCATCCCTACATGCAACTCATCATGATTCCCTCGCCGCTTCCTCTCCGCTGGACTACACGCCACGGCCCCTTGACGTGTGCTGGACCACAACCCTAGCTCAAGTCATCATGATTCTCTCGCATCTCTGGCATCTATACTGATGTGCCACTTCTCTGTCTGCGCCAGCAATGTCTCTGCTCCATCCTTCCTCCTTGTTGGGGGTGGTGCACGGCTTCCTGACCACGTACGTTGAGCTTCTCTAAGGAGCGCCTGAATTGTAGCGGTCTTAACTAGCGACACTGCAACCACTGCCATCAGAAACTCCAGCATGTGTCTTCTGCTGCATCCTCGCTGGTGATTGTGGGATACTTATGTATTGGACTCTATGTTTTGACTAGCTAACAGCTCCAAGCATTACAGGAGGCAACCAAATCAATTCAGTTTTTTTTCCTTAAACTGTAGTAACAGATTGCAGCGCTACCTTATTACATTAGCATTACTATTCCCACAGAGTGTGGAACCAAAAAGCACCTTCGATCAATCGGTTAGTGGCCACCAGCATGCAAAGCACAAAAATCTGTATTCCTCGAATGACATGATGGGTCATTGGAAATGGTCGTTCTTAATAAGAGAACAAGTTATGTATATAGTGCTTCATAACAGCATCATTATTTTTTTTCCATAACTGGCCAATACATCTCACATCTGTCCAAGCATTCGCCAGGTAATGTAGCATCATTATTTTTTTATTCCCATAATTTTGCCCAATGCAATAATGTAGCATGCATCTAGCTTTCTTCACTCCGTATGATGATTCTTCAGAAGGCAAACATGAAAAAAGGTTATAGAGGGACTAATTAAAATGGATTCATATAATATAACCTCTCAGATCTCAGATCAGCTAACCATGAGAGTGATTACTAAGGGCTCGTTCGTTTAGCCTTTGTTCCCGATGGATTCATTTCAGACGATCAAAAATAGTATAAATTTACATAATGTTTCTGGCTGAAATCATTCCAGGTCTCCATTCCGTGAGAAACGAACGGGCCCTAAGAAAGCACCTAGAAGAAAAAATGAAACAAAGAGCGAGAGAGAGCACTCACGGCCCTGCATGAAGCAACAGATCCAATTGCAAGTGAAAACATCATCGAGAACCTGACGCTCGTGGCTACCGCTGCTGCTCTCGCTTGGTTGCCGGAGAGAGAGAGAGAGAGAGAGAGTTAAATATGACTAGTACTACTGTTAAGTACGCTAGTTCATTTCAGATCTCAAAACAGGCGTGTGATCAGGAGCTACCACAACCATCGATTTCAACCACACCATCTTGCAACTTAATTAGATGCCCAGTTAGAATGACCTGCTATCAATTTTAATAACTCATCCCTCCATTCCAAATTATAAGATATTTTGTATTCTCTAGATACATTACTTTTACGACATCTCTAGTGTCTAACTAAACAATTCAAAATGTCTTTTAATTTGGAATCGAGGGAGTAGCAAATAATACAGCCAGTAATTAAATGCAAAAGCCAAAACCTATTTGCATGAAATTAAAAAAAGGAAAAAGGACATGCATGGATTGGAACTGCATCTGCATGAAACATGACCATGAGAATAGCAGGTAAACATGTCCTCTAGAGAAGACAGTTGGCCATACCTGAATCGTTATAGAAAATCAAAAACTGCAACGGCCTTACAAAAGCTTTGGCGATCAAATTTATCATGAGATCTCAAAGCAGTAGTTTTCAGGCTGACCCATCTAAACCCACCAGATCCCTCCCTCTCACCAATCTAGGACAAAAATCAAGTCACTGAGGTCCAGGGACGAAGCCAGAAAAAATTGTAGGAGAGGCTGAACAAAATTGCTACATCGACCTAACTTTACTATAAACTCTCACAATAGAAAAAAATATATTAGCTTGAAGTAGTCATATATTAATTCACAAAATATATCTAAAAATAAAGGTCTCAGCCCACCCTACTTTATAAATTTGTATATAAAATTAGAAGAAAAACACTAGAAGCTCCACTGAATCAGCAGCGGTAGGGGGGCTAGAGCCCCCTAGCCCCACCGCTAGCTTCGTCCATGCTGAGGTCCTTGGTTAATTTGAAGCTTGCGCACTAGATGCAAGAGGCAATGCAGCTCCCATGAACACGAGCTTGTGAGGTCCGGTGGCATGACACCACTTCTTATGGGTGCGACGCCCATGTCCTACTGTGGTCTTTAGCCAACCCACTGCAGTCCAATATGCCACCATCCGCAGTCTAGTTTTTTTGCAGTGATCGACTTCAACCCAATGCTGTGATCTAACTCCAGATGTCTCCTAACCCATAAAGAAAAGATTCTGCGTCCCATCTCCATCACTCGAGATGTTAGTTTCACAACAATTTCCATCTCTCTCAATCAACCAATGACTTACTGATGATTTTTCATTGGTTTCGACTTGCTCGTAAGATTACCTACAAGAGGTTGCAGAAACTAGACTAGAGATGGTCAGTTTCAGGCCATAACAATGGGATGTTGGTCACAGTTCGGGTGCACTACTTCACTTATATTTACTGTATATTCACCTATAGATGATGCATTAATGTTGTTACACATACTGAGGAGTTAAATAATAGAAGATCGATTGTTGGGTGCACGAATCCATTGCCAGTAGCCTCCGTCGGCATGGCATCCTCCTAGTAATATATAGGTAGGTTGCTAGTACAAAACAATTTTAGAGGGCAATAAATTTTATATTTAGAGGGGATTAAAATGATCTAAACAAATGGCAAGGCTGCAACAGTATCTGGACAAGGACAGGGTCCTCATCCGCGGCTCCATTCAGTATGACTCATCCTACAACTTCAGGTCAAGTCATAGGGGTTCTAGTTCCTGATGCCTCCTGATCTTAATTAGTGCCCCTAAGTGCACTCTATCACCTCTTGGACACATTGCTTACCTGCAATGATCTCTATTTCAGCCTGCCACATTCATAACATTTTGGCTGATGTCATGATGGGTCATAATAAACATAACCACGGCAAGTTATGGGATTTTCCTCACGAACCAGCTTCATCCATTCCCCTTCCCCTGCCCTAGACCGCACCTCATGCAACCAGGGATGAAAACGGTACGGATATTTTCCGACCGTATTCAAGACCGAATTCGTTTCAAGGGGTTTAGATCTGCTGTATCTAAGTCCGAATATTCAATATCCGATACCATATCCGTATCCGAATACTTAAATTGTATATTTATGATGTTGATATCCAATTGTATCTTATCTGACATGGTTGACATTATCCGTATTCGAATCCGAATCCGACCAGAAATATGAAAACAAATATGATATCGGGGATATCCGTCCGTATCCGATCCGTTTTCATCCCTACATGCAACTCATCATGATTCCCTCGCCGCTTCCTCTCCGCTGGACTACACGCCACGGCCCCTTGACGTGTGCTGGACCACAACCCTAGCTCAAGTCATCATGATTCTCTCGCATCTCTGGCATCTATACTGATGTGCCACTTCTCTGTCTGCGCCAGGAATGTCTCTGCTCCATCCTTCCTCCTTGTTGGGGGTGGTGCACGGCTTCCTGACCACGTACGTTGAGCTTCTCTAAGGAGCGCCTGAATTGTAGCGGTCTTAACTAGCGACACTGCAACCACTGCCATCAGAAACTCCAGCATGTGTCTTCTGCTGCATCCTCGCTGGTGATTGTGGGATACTTATGTATTGGACTCTATGTTTTGACTAGCTAACAGCTCCAAGCATTACAGGAGGCAACCAAATCAATTCAGTTTTTTTTCCTTAAACTGTAGTAACAGATTGCAGCGCTACCTTATTACATTAGCATTACTATTCCCACAGAGTGTGGAACCAAAAAGCACCTTCGATCAATCGGTTAGTGGCCACCAGCATGCAAAGCACAAAAATCTGTATTCCTCGAATGACATGATGGGTCATTGGAAATGGTCGTTCTTAATAAGAGAACAAGTTATGTATATAGTGCTTCATAACAGCATCATTATTTTTTTTCCATAACTGGCCAATACATCTCACATCTGTCCAAGCATTCGCCAGGTAATGTAGCATCATTATTTTTTTATTCCCATAATTTTGCCCAATGCAATAATGTAGCATGCATCTAGCTTTCTTCACTCCGTATGATGATTCTTCAGAAGGCAAACATGAAAAAAGGTTATAGAGGGACTAATTAAAATGGATTCACATAATATAACCTCTCAGATCTCAGATCAGCTAACCATGAGAGTGATTACTAAGGGCTCGTTCGTTTAGCCTTTGTTCCCGATGGATTCATTTCAGACGATCAAAAATAGTATAAATTTACATAATGTTTCTGGCTGAAATCATTCCAGGTCTCCATTCCGTGAGAAACGAACGGGCCCTAAGAAAGCACCTAGAAGAAAAAATGAAACAAAGAGCGAGAGAGAGCACTCACGGCCCTGCATGAAGCAACAGATCCAATTGCAAGTGAAAACATCATCGAGAACCTGACGCTCGTGGCTACCGCTGCTGCTCTCGCTTGGTTGCCGGAGAGAGAGAGAGAGAGAGAGAGAGAGAGAGAGAGTTAAATATGACTAGTACTACTGTTAAGTACGCTAGTTCATTTCAGATCTCAAAACAGGCGTGTGATCAGGAGCTACCACAACCATCGATTTCAACCACACCATCTTGCAACTTAATTAGATGCCCAGTTAGAATGACCTGCTATCAATTTTAATAACTAATCCCTCCATTCCAAATTATAAGATATTTTGTATTCTCTAGATACATTACTTTTACGACATCTCTAGTGTCTAACTAAACAATTCAAAATGTCTTTTAATTTGGAATCGAGGGAGTAGCAAATAATACAGCCAGTAATTAAATGCAAAAGCCAAAACCTATTTGGATGAAATTAAAAAAAAGGAAAAAGGACATGCATGGATTGGAACTGCATCTGCATGAAACATGACCATGAGAATAGCAGGTAAACATGTCCTCTAGAGAAGACAGTTGGCCATACCTGAATCGTTATAGAAAATCAAAAACTGCAACGGCCTTACAAAAGCTTTGGCGATCAAATTTATCATGAGATCTCAAAGCAGTAGTTTTCAGGCTGACCCATCTAAACCCACCAGATCCCTCCCTCTCACCAATCTAGGACAAAAATCAAGTCACTGAGGTCCAGGGACGAAGCCAGAAAAAATTGTAGGAGAGGCTGAACAAAATTGCTACATCGACCTAACTTTACTATAAACTCTCACAATAGAAAAAAATATATTAGCTTGAAGTAGTCATATATTAATTCACAAAATATATCTAAAAATAAAGGTCTCAGCCCACCCTACTTTATAAATTTGTATCTAAAATTAGAAGAAAAACACTAGAAGCTCCACTGAATCAGCAGCGGTAGGGGGGCTAGAGCCCCCTAGCCCCACCGCTAGCTTCGTCCATGCTGAGGTCCTTGGTTAATTTGAAGCTTGCGCACTAGATGCAAGAGGCAATGCAGCTCCCATGAACACGAGCTTGTGAGGTCCGGTGGCATGACACCACTTCTTATGGGTGCGACGCCCATGTCCTACTGTGGTCTTTAGCCAACCCACTGCAGTCCAATATGCCACCATCCGCAGTCTAGTTTTTTTGCAGTGATCGACTTCAACCCAATGCTGTGATCTAACTCCAGATGTCTCCTAACCCATAAAGAAAAGATTCTACGTCCCATCTCCATCACTCGAGATGTTAGTTTCACAACAATTTCCATCTCTCTCAATCAACCAATGACTTACTGATGATTTTTCATTGGTTTCGACTTGCTCGTAAGATTACCTACAAGAGGTTGCAGAAACTAGACTAGAGATGGTCAGTTTCAGGCCATAACAATGGGATGTTGGTCACAGTTCGGGTGCACTACTTCACTTATATTTACTGTATATTCACCTATAGATGATGCATTAATGTTGTTACACATACTGAGGAGTTAAATAATAGAAGATCGATTGTTGGGTGCACGAATCCATTGCCAGTAGCCTCCGTCGGCATGGCATCCTCCTAGTAATATATAGGTAGGTTGCTAGTACAAAACAATTTTAGAGGGCAATAAATTTTATATTTAGAGGGGATTAAAATGATCTAAACAAATGGCAAGGCTGCAACAGTATCTGGACAAGGACAGGGTCCTCATCCGCGGCTCCATTCAGTATGACTCATCCTACAACTTCAGGTCAAGTCATAGGGGTTCTAGTTCCTGATGCCTCCTGATCTTAATTAGTGCCCCTAAGTGCACTCTATCACCTCTTGGACACATTGCTTACCTGCAATGATCTCTATTTCAGCCTGCCACATTCATAACATTTTGGCTGATGTCATGATGGGTCATAATAAACATAACCACGGCAAGTTATGGGATTTTCCTCACGAACCAGCTTCATCCATTCCCCTTCCCCTGCCCTAGACCGCACCTCATGCAACCAGGGATGAAAACGGTACGGATATTTTCCGACCGTATTCAAGACCGAATTCGTTTCAAGGGGTTTAGATCTGCTGTATCTAAGTCCGAATATTCAATATCCGATACCATATCCGTATCCGAATACTTAAATTGTATATTTATGATGTTGATATCCAATTGTATCTTATCTGACATGGTTGACATTATCCGTATTCGAATCCGAATCCGACCAGAAATATGAAAACAAATATGATATCGGGGATATCCGTCCGTATCCGATCCGTTTTCATCCCTACATGCAACTCATCATGATTCCCTCGCCGCTTCCTCTCCGCTGGACTACACGCCACGGCCCCTTGACGTGTGCTGGACCACAACCCTAGCTCAAGTCATCATGATTCTCTCGCATCTCTGGCATCTATACTGATGTGCCACTTCTCTGTCTGCGCCAGGAATGTCTCTGCTCCATCCTTCCTCCTTGTTGGGGGTGGTGCACGGCTTCCTGACCACGTACGTTGAGCTTCTCTAAGGAGCGCCTGAATTGTAGCGGTCTTAACTAGCGACACTGCAACCACTGCCATCAGAAACTCCAGCATGTGTCTTCTGCTGCATCCTCGCTGGTGATTGTGGGATACTTATGTATTGGACTCTATGTTTTGACTAGCTAACAGCTCCAAGCATTACAGGAGGCAACCAAATCAATTCAGTTTTTTTTCCTTAAACTGTAGTAACAGATTGCAGCGCTACCTTATTACATTAGCATTACTATTCCCACAGAGTGTGGAACCAAAAAGCACCTTCGATCAATCGGTTAGTGGCCACCAGCATGCAAAGCACAAAAATCTGTATTCCTCGAATGACATGATGGGTCATTGGAAATGGTCGTTCTTAATAAGAGAACAAGTTATGTATATAGTGCTTCATAACAGCATCATTATTTTTTTTCCATAACTGGCCAATACATCTCACATCTGTCCAAGCATTCGCCAGGTAATGTAGCATCATTATTTTTTTATTCCCATAATTTTGCCCAATGCAATAATGTAGCATGCATCTAGCTTTCTTCACTCCGTATGATGATTCTTCAGAAGGCAAACATGAAAAAAGGTTATAGAGGGACTAATTAAAATGGATTCACATAATATAACCTCTCAGATCTCAGATCAGCTAACCATGAGAGTGATTACTAAGGGCTCGTTCGTTTAGCCTTTGTTCCCGATGGATTCATTTCAGACGATCAAAAATAGTATAAATTTACATAATGTTTCTGGCTGAAATCATTCCAGGTCTCCATTCCGTGAGAAACGAACGGGCCCTAAGAAAGCACCTAGAAGAAAAAATGAAACAAAGAGCGAGAGAGAGCACTCACGGCCCTGCATGAAGCAACAGATCCAATTGCAAGTGAAAACATCATCGAGAACCTGACGCTCGTGGCTACCGCTGCTGCTCTCGCTTGGTTGCCGGAGAGAGAGAGAGAGAGAGAGAGAGAGTTAAATATGACTAGTACTACTGTTAAGTACGCTAGTTCATTTCAGATCTCAAAACAGGCGTGTGATCAGGAGCTACCACAACCATCGATTTCAACCACACCATCTTGCAACTTAATTAGATGCCCAGTTAGAATGACCTGCTATCAATTTTAATAACTAATCCCTCCATTCCAAATTATAAGATATTTTGTATTCTCTAGATACATTACTTTTACGACATCTCTAGTGTCTAACTAAACAATTCAAAATGTCTTTTAATTTGGAATCGAGGGAGTAGCAAATAATACAGCCAGTAATTAAATGCAAAAGCCAAAACCTATTTGGATGAAATTAAAAAAAAGGAAAAAGGACATGCATGGATTGGAACTGCATCTGCATGAAACATGACCATGAGAATAGCAGGTAAACATGTCCTCTAGAGAAGACAGTTGGCCATACCTGAATCGTTATAGAAAATCAAAAACTGCAACGGCCTTACAAAAGCTTTGGCGATCAAATTTATCATGAGATCTCAAAGCAGTAGTTTTCAGGCTGACCCATCTAAACCCACCAGATCCCTCCCTCTCACCAATCTAGGACAAAAATCAAGTCACTGAGGTCCAGGGACGAAGCCAGAAAAAATTGTAGGAGAGGCTGAACAAAATTGCTACATCGACCTAACTTTACTATAAACTCTCACAATAGAAAAAAATATATTAGCTTGAAGTAGTCATATATTAATTCACAAAATATATCTAAAAATAAAGGTCTCAGCCCACCCTACTTTATAAATTTGTATCTAAAATTAGAAGAAAAACACTAGAAGCTCCACTGAATCAGCAGCGGTAGGGGGGCTAGAGCCCCCTAGCCCCACCGCTAGCTTCGTCCATGCTGAGGTCCTTGGTTAATTTGAAGCTTGCGCACTAGATGCAAGAGGCAATGCAGCTCCCATGAACACGAGCTTGTGAGGTCCGGTGGCATGACACCACTTCTTATGGGTGCGACGCCCATGTCCTACTGTGGTCTTTAGCCAACCCACTGCAGTCCAATATGCCACCATCCGCAGTCTAGTTTTTTTGCAGTGATCGACTTCAACCCAATGCTGTGATCTAACTCCAGATGTCTCCTAACCCATAAAGAAAAGATTCTGCGTCCCATCTCCATCACTCGAGATGTTAGTTTCACAACAATTTCCATCTCTCTCAATCAACCAATGACTTACTGATGATTTTTCATTGGTTTCGACTTGCTCGTAAGATTACCTACAAGAGGTTGCAGAAACTAGACTAGAGATGGTCAGTTTCAGGCCATAACAATGGGATGTTGGTCACAGTTCGGGTGCACTACTTCACTTATATTTACTGTATATTCACCTATAGATGATGCATTAATGTTGTTACACATACTGAGGAGTTAAATAATAGAAGATCGATTGTTGGGTGCACGAATCCATTGCCAGTAGCCTCCGTCGGCATGGCATCCTCCTAGTAATATATAGGTAGGTTGCTAGTACAAAACAATTTTAGAGGGCAATAAATTTTATATTTAGAGGGGATTAAAATGATCTAAACAAATGGCAAGGCTGCAACAGTATCTGGACAAGGACAGGGTCCTCATCCGCGGCTCCATTCAGTATGACTCATCCTACAACTTCAGGTCAAGTCATAGGGGTTCTAGTTCCTGATGCCTCCTGATCTTAATTAGTGCCCCTAAGTGCACTCTATCACCTCTTGGACACATTGCTTACCTGCAATGATCTCTATTTCAGCCTGCCACATTCATAACATTTTGGCTGATGTCATGATGGGTCATAATAAACATAACCACGGCAAGTTATGGGATTTTCCTCACGAACCAGCTTCATCCATTCCCCTTCCCCTGCCCTAGACCGCACCTCATGCAACCAGGGATGAAAACGGTACGGATATTTTCCGACCGTATTCAAGACCGAATTCGTTTCAAGGGGTTTAGATCTGCTGTATCTAAGTCCGAATATTCAATATCCGATACCATATCCGTATCCGAATACTTAAATTGTATATTTATGATGTTGATATCCAATTGTATCTTATCTGACATGGTTGACATTATCCGTATTCGAATCCGAATCCGACCAGAAATATGAAAACAAATATGATATCGGGGATATCCGTCCGTATCCGATCCGTTTTCATCCCTACATGCAACTCATCATGATTCCCTCGCCGCTTCCTCTCCGCTGGACTACACGCCACGGCCCCTTGACGTGTGCTGGACCACAACCCTAGCTCAAGTCATCATGATTCTCTCGCATCTCTGGCATCTATACTGATGTGCCACTTCTCTGTCTGCGCCAGCAATGTCTCTGCTCCATCCTTCCTCCTTGTTGGGGGTGGTGCACGGCTTCCTGACCACGTACGTTGAGCTTCTCTAAGGAGCGCCTGAATTGTAGCGGTCTTAACTAGCGACACTGCAACCACTGCCATCAGAAACTCCAGCATGTGTCTTCTGCTGCATCCTCGCTGGTGATTGTGGGATACTTATGTATTGGACTCTATGTTTTGACTAGCTAACAGCTCCAAGCATTACAGGAGGCAACCAAATCAATTCAGTTTTTTTTCCTTAAACTGTAGTAACAGATTGCAGCGCTACCTTATTACATTAGCATTACTATTCCCACAGAGTGTGGAACCAAAAAGCACCTTCGATCAATCGGTTAGTGGCCACCAGCATGCAAAGCACAAAAATCTGTATTCCTCGAATGACATGATGGGTCATTGGAAATGGTCGTTCTTAATAAGAGAACAAGTTATGTATATAGTGCTTCATAACAGCATCATTATTTTTTTTCCATAACTGGCCAATACATCTCACATCTGTCCAAGCATTCGCCAGGTAATGTAGCATCATTATTTTTTTATTCCCATAATTTTGCCCAATGCAATAATGTAGCATGCATCTAGCTTTCTTCACTCCGTATGATGATTCTTCAGAAGGCAAACATGAAAAAAGGTTATAGAGGGACTAATTAAAATGGATTCACATAATATAACCTCTCAGATCTCAGATCAGCTAACCATGAGAGTGATTACTAAGGGCTCGTTCGTTTAGCCTTTGTTCCCGATGGATTCATTTCAGACGATCAAAAATAGTATAAATTTACATAATGTTTCTGGCTGAAATCATTCCAGGTCTCCATTCCGTGAGAAACGAACGGGCCCTAAGAAAGCACCTAGAAGAAAAAATGAAACAAAGAGCGAGAGAGAGCACTCACGGCCCTGCATGAAGCAACAGATCCAATTGCAAGTGAAAACATCATCGAGAACCTGACGCTCGTGGCTACCGCTGCTGCTCTCGCTTGGTTGCCGGAGAGAGAGAGAGAGAGAGAGAGAGAGAGAGAGAGAGAGAGAGAGAGAGAGAGAGATGGCCGGAAACACTATACAAAAGGAATGAGCATGTTGGGCCTTTTCGCGAGGAGTGGAGCCTGAATCTTGTGTGGATATCCCTTTAATTTCTTGGATGCCCCATCCCTAGATACTTGACCAAACACTAGCAAAAGTCAGATGGAATGGACCCATCATGTCTCATCCTATGAACTAGATACATCTTAAATTCAAGACCATCCTGTTTGGTTTTTAAACCCAAAGGTCGAGAAATTCTAAAATCCCAGTGCTAAAATAATACTTGTTATAGAAGGTAGAGCTTACAACACGAGTGCAGGATCGTGAGTAAATTTCTCAGCACTGAAATATTTATTATTTATTTATAAGTAACTAATTCAGTTTACTATCATATATGGTGTGTCGGTGACACCACTAACAACATCCCTCCATCAACAGCATCTCTAGTAGGCCTCAAGCTTTCTGTGTTGGTCACCAACTAATCTGAAAATAGAACGTCACCTCACAAAGGCACAACTTTCCAGGCCAAAAATCACGTCACCAGCACCTGAGATCTCACTAGCTAGTATGACATCTGGTGGCTGGAGAGAGAGAGTCCTGGTTCTCGGTGTTTAGCTCCTTCCACGATTCCACAGGAGAAGGATGAAGCACGAAAGTTCAGTCATATGGATGGCCCAGGGTGGATCTGTGAAGGCACCCACGACTCTGGGTCCAGTGGAACACCCATGCTTCTAGATGTGTTTGACCCCCAGATTCTACATGTTCGTTGTGGCCGTCTGCCCCAGCCAGGTATGCCTAGTTGGGCACTCTAGATTTTCTCACAGTAACTTGAAACACTACTTGTGTTGTTGCTCCAGATGCCTCCTAATCCCAAAACATCATGTCCCATCTCCATCTCTCTAGATGCCAATTTCCCTGAGTCCACTGATTATTACTTACTGGGCTTTTTTCATAGTTTTGAACTGCTAACTAGCCGTTCAAAGGTAAGAGTAGAGATGGAAAAAGAGGTCTACAAATAAGAGATGATTGAGTCATTTTCAAGCCTTAAATAATGGGGTGATGGTAGTAGGTCGGGTGCACTATTTCTACATTTATATTGAGCTTATACATTAAAACCACAGATGCATTAAGGTCACTTTTTTCATGTACTACAGACTTAAAAAAAAGGCAAGATTGATCGTTGGATGGAGGAAATTTGCTGTCGGCCGCCTCGGGCACCATGTCATCCACCAGATTATATATACTACCAAAAACATGATGTTAGAGGACAATAAATTTTATCTTTAGAGGTGGTTAAAATAAGCTATCACATCTGGAAATAGTCAAAGGGCTCAATGGCCATGATCCATCTCTCAAAAAGATTTTTAGATGTGCGCCTCATAAGAACCACTCTCGAAATTGATTTCTAGAGGGTTCGTCTTTGTAAATTGTTATCACCAAAAAAATACATAACTTGTGTGTGTGTGTGTGTATTGGATGGAGACAAATTTTACATTAAAATTGTATAGCTCGATGTGATCTAAGATTTTGTTGTTGTCAACTTTTTTAATCAAGATTGTCTTGAGACACAAATATTTGTTTTAAGTTATCATAGTATGAAATCTTGCATTTTTCAAATAACCTCAGATTTTTACATGTTCTACACAGAAGTTACAAATCTCAACACAATCAATAACTTTATAGTTTACAATTTTTTTGATTCCTTAAGAAACTAGGATATTGGTTTTATGTTCTCAGATATTCGAATACAGAATTTGAATTTTTGAAAGACGTTGTTCGTTGACAAGATATATACCAAAGTTATTGTTCATGAAATGATCTACATGTTTCTACTTTAAGTATCATTCAATTTAAGATGGCCTGGTGGGTTCTCTGCAAATATCTCCAGCCAATGGTACTAAAGAAAAACCTACCCGGTTCCTAGGCCGGTGGCAGTGTGCAGGAGTCATCAAAAATTCTGTTCATTGGGGACAGGTTGGGGTCAAAAGACCTGCTCATGTGCTTCTACCAGCATTGTTGTCGTATGCAGATGTCATTATCCTTTCTAAAGGCATTACTGGAGCACTTTTGTAGCACACCTTCCGCTACTCTCGGCGGAGCCGCTCGTTCATGTGTTGGGCCTGTGTGTCCTTCAAGCTCTTCTTCGAAATGGTCTATTCAGCTTGTTAGGTGTTGCCATAGTCGCTTGGCTCTTTGCAGCAGATGTTTTGCCACTGTCATTTTTTGATGCATGTTTTACCATCATTGTCATTGCTGCTCGAGCGAAGGCTTTGCCGCCGATGCCACTTCATGCAAGTTCTGTTAAGTGTCTGACACCCCTCTTCTAGCAGATGCTTTGCCACTGATGTCGCTTCAAGCTCCCTCATGCAATTTCACTAAGTGCGTGATGGCCCCCATTCTAGTGGATGCTTTGCCGCTATTCTGCTGGAGGTTTGTGCTCGGGCGGATACTTTGTCGTCGTGTTCCCCGCTTGGGTGGATACTTTGCCACCGTTGTCACCTATCAACTTGGTAGATGCTTTGCCACCGTGGCTTCACCTTCTAAGTTGGCAGCATTGCATTGATGTATTTTACCTGAAGATCTAGTCAACTATGTTTGTGGTGGGGGGCCTTACCACCTTTCTTTCTGTTCCATTATTGTTTTGGTTCCTAGCCACTCCTCTGTGGTTTTGTACCTACACTATGGGATCTCCCAAGATCACATAGCTATTTTATGTAAGCCGTTCTTTTGGCCTCTTTCTTTTTATATACCTAATACTAAAGAGGCAAAATTTCTGGATATGTTTTTTCATCCAACAGTGCCCATCACCAGCTCAGGCTCGGTATATATCCATATTGCAAACAGAAACTAGGAGTATGGAAGATAATAGAAAGAAATACAAGGTTTCAAATGTAAAGATGCCAGAGAGAAAGAAAATGTGGGAAGATCTTAATAGTTTTTAAAATAAATCAGGGTTCCTGATGTAAAATATCCAAATCAAGTGGGCCTTGTAGTTGGGCCGACTTTGTTCTGGTCTAGACCAAGCCCATGCAAGCCTTTTTCCTTTTATTTCATTTTTCTCTTTTTCTATAAAAAGAGAGAGATCTTGCAAAATCCACCAAAAATCATAGAAAAATCAGAAAAAAAATACCGAAACAACTTTGTTAGCTTCATAAAAATGTGATTTATCCATAGATGTTATGAATCTTGTTGGGTTATGCTTTTGTTTATAGGTGTGTTAAATCAATATTACATATGTTGCATGCATATAGGTTTGGCGATGACTGAGAATGTGCCAGAGGCAGACCCGGAATATGCAGAGATGGCCGAGGAGTATGAGGAGGATGTCCTCATCATCTGTGTTCCTGAAGCCCTCACTAACTTTATGTTGTCCGGTTCCTACTCAAGGCAAGCCCCAGCGCAATAACCAATACTTTTCAGCAGCCATTATGTTTCTTTGCGCATTAAGTTTTGAGGAGAAATGTTTACACAATCTGATGTAGTTTTGATAAGGAACAAAACCTATTTTTATTGAAATAAAGATTAGTCAATGGTACAACTAATTATTTTGTGAACCGGAATCTTAGGTAGATTATTGTCTAACAAAATCTAAACAAATATATTTATATAATTGTGGACAACGGATGCCATGTAAAAAATCAAGAGAGATCTCCCGTCATAATCATGGCGGACATACCAATCCTGACACATCAACAAAAAAGTTATGGAGGTTGATATGACGCGTCAAAAAAGCTACAAAGATCGATATTGAGTCATAGAAACCCATGAATATAGTATGAAAAATGCTACAAAGTTATGGTCACATACTTATATCTAAATAATTATGTGCTTTTCAACACAAGAAAAAATATATCAAGGTATAATTTAATTCGATATAGGTTTAATAGGGCATTGTTATATATGAAGGTGTAGTTTAATTCGATATAGGTTTAATAGGACATTGTTATTTATTGTCAGCATTAAATCATATTATGGGTGTGATGGTCATCATAAAAAAATTTATAAAAGCATTAAACATAATTAGATATGTACCATTCATGTTATAGTTTTTGTATGAATGTTTAGTAGTTTTTTTTCCTACCGTTGCAATGTATAAGCATATTTGCTAGTAATGAAAAATGTGTGAAGTCGCCATTGCGAAAAAAAAGATGGTTGGCACAGGGTGGATCTGGAAAGGCTGAATGATCTTGCCCTGAGGAGAACGAGAAATCGAATGTCATCTAGAAGCCATGGTCTGGCGGGACAACAAAGCTTCCTGATGTTTGTGACTACCAGATCCTACAGTGTACTTCTGCCAAACTGATCAGCCCCGTCCTGCACTCCAGATTTGCTTTCAATTAGCTGAAGCGCTGTTTGTGATGTTGTTCTTGATGCCTCCTAATCCCAAAATAATGTGTGTCTGTGTCCTGTTTCGATCACTCCAGATGTTAGTTTCCCAACCATCCATCCCCCACCCCCCCCCCCCCTCCCCCGCAACCCACCCATCTCTCTGTCCACTGACGACTTACTGAGTTTTTCATGGGTTTTAAGCTGCTGACTAGCTGTTCTAAAGTAAGAATAGAGACTTGCTTGTTTGTTGTAAGAACAGACTACCAATGAGACATAGTCATGTTCAAGTTCAAGAGCCTTAAACAATGGGAGGTTGGTCGTAGGTCAGGTGCACTGCTTCTGCACTTATATTTACTCAACATTAACCCGCTGTAGACATTACGGTCCTATGATGTACTGTAGTATTAAATATAATTGAAGACTGATCATTACGAGGAGATGGGCAGAGGAATTTGCTACCATCCAGCAGGTTAGGTAGGTCCCTGCTACAACAAAAAAAAAATTGCACGACACTAAATTTTATTTTTAGACACATTTAAAAGGATGTACCTTATCTAGAAATAGGCAAGGGGCTCAACAGCCATGATGTATCCAGGAAATGATTTCAAGATGTTGGCTGCCTAAAAAGGCACATTTAGAAATCGATTTCTATGTAGACTGTGTCTCTGTAAATGGTTGTCACACAAAAATCCATAACTTTTGTGTATATATGGTCCAATGATGACAATTTCTATTTTAAATTGTAGAGCTCAGTGTGATCTACAAATTTGTAGACATCAGCATTTTCTTTGTGATTGTTTTGAGACAAAACTACTTGTTTTAAGTTATCATATTTTGAAAATAATATTTTAATTTTTTCCAAATGACATTTGAAATGTTGTGTACCAATGTTGTATATATCAGCACGATCTATAACTTTTAAGTTGGCACTTTTTTCGATTTGAGACCTTCTAGAAGCCCAAATATTTTTTTTATTTTTTAAGATGTTGGAGTTGAAGATTTGAATTCTAATACCAAGTTATCAGATATATCATTAAAGTTTTCATGTTGATTTTAACAAACAGTAGTATAATATTACATCAGATCCGTGTACAGTCTGCTTTTGGGTATTTATAGGAAGTACACGGTCAAAAACAAGATTACAGGTTGCTGGTAATAATCCAACAAACATATTTTGGGAATATCCACAAACAATTTTGGGTTTTCCTCAGCCCATGAGCATTGTCAACCTTTGCATGGCCTAGCCTAGGGGCCACATGGTTCAGCTTCGTGCCGAAGCTCTCTATAGTCTTGCCCTTCGGCTGGCGCTTTACACCTTCCAGACTGCATTCCATCAAATTGCTTTGATGCCTTTGGGATTCTCATGATCGCAAAATTACACCTTTGGGACTTGTACTCCCAGCAAAATGAGGCCACTTGACGTGCCTTCCGCTAACCAAAACATTTCCCTAATGTGGGAGAGTTCCCCACACACAAGGATACATATTTATGGGATTGGCAGAGGTCTCGTGAACCTAAGATAACCAATGACAGTATGGTAGAAGTAGAAATGTTCAAGGTAATACTTGAAGCCATGAAAAGATGGAGGTTGGTAAGTGGTGAACTATTTCTGCACTTTATGTGCTTCCCGATAATCCATAGATGCATTAGCATCGGCTATGTTTCTACTAGCCTGCTAGAAATAAGCGCATGTATATACATACATATAGCACCGTATTTCTAGTAAATCAGGTGTCTTAGGGACCTCAAGTTTTTTCATCACCAGTAAAGTATGCCCATTTAATATTTTGCACTATCTAATCATTTCTAAAACAAATGTTCCAAAAGGTATATACTCCTAGAACTATTTTCAGTGTTCAGTAGGTCCACGCTAGCACAGTTGGGTGACATAGCTATGGGTCAGTGCAGATTGACGAAGATTACAGGGGCATCCAGTATTATCCTATGAATCCTTCCACGTTCGTCCTCCTAGTTGTCTTTGAATCCTTCTGAGGACTGTGAAGAAGGGAAAGGCATCCATGAGCCATGGTCCGGTGGGACAGCGCCGCTTCTTGATTCGTGGGATGTCCTGGTCGATCTTATGCTGCCCTTCAGATGATCTGCTCTAGGCACATATGCTCGGTTCTGCTGTCTGGATTTTCTTACAGTAACTTAATGCACTGATTGTAATGTTGCTCCAGATGCCTCCTAATCTCAAAACACTATCTCTTTATTTGTCCAGTCTCCATATCTCTATATGATGCTAGTTTCCCAACCATTGCCCTGGCCCTCTCCCTGCCCACCGCTACTGAATGTTTTCATAAAGACTCCCAATGAGAAACAAGGCATTCAATCCCTAAACAATGGGAGGTTGGCTTTTATACTATATTTACTCGATCAACATTAATTAGCCCGTAGATGCATTAAGGTCCTTTCATGTATTGTAATAAAAATAATAATGAGGGGATTGTTCATTGGGAGGAGGAATTCACTATCTGTAGCCTCCATTGCCGCCATGGCATCTGCTATGTTATATATGTAACTTACTACTAAAAAACAATTTGACAGGACACTAAAATTTATTTTTAAAGGTGGTCAAAAATATATAACATATCTGGAAATAAGGGCCTGTTAAGAAACTGTCTCTACAAATCAATTTTACAGAGGAGACCATCTTCTATGCTGTTGTGACACAAAAGAAATTGAATCTTCTGCATATATAGTTAGACGAAGAAAAACTCCATATTGGAATTATAGGGCTCAACTAGACCTATAATTTTGTGGTTGTCAACTTTTATATTGTAAATTGTTTAATATTCATTTTAAGTTCTCATATTTTGAATTCGGATTTTGGAACTTTTAGAATGACCTTGGATGTTGACATGTTTTGTACCAAGTTGTATATCTCAATGCATTCTATCTTTCTAGTTGACAACTTTTTTGGTTTGGGATATTTTAGATGCCCATATATTTTTTTAAAAAGTTCCCATATATATTTTAAAGTTCCAAGATATAATCTTCGGGGTCACACTACTATTGGGCCTGCTGACAAGTATGGTTTTCCATGTGTCAATGCTGTTGTTGATGAACCCTCCACGTATGAGGAAGTTTGCAGCATTCCTGAATGGCAGCTTGCAATGTGTGAGGAGCTTTGCTGCGCTTGATCATCAAGGGACTTGGGATCTTGTTCCATTACCATCACATGTGGTACCAATAACATCTAAGTGGCTGTTCAAGATTAAGAGAAAATCTGATGGTTCTATAGAGAGATATAAGGCTAGACTTGTTGCTAGAGGTTTCCAGCAGGCTCAAGGACGTGATTATGATGAGACATTTGCACCCATTGCTCATATGACTACTATCGTTCATACTCTGATTGCAGTGGCTGCCACTTCAAATTGGGCTATCTCTTAGATGGATGTTAAGAATGTTTTTCTTCATGGTGATTTGAATGAAGAAGTTTACATGCAGCCACCTCCAAGTGTTAATGCTCCCTAGTATATGTTTGTCGTCTTTGTGGTGCCTTATATGGTGTCAAACAGGCTCCTCGTGCTTGGTTTGAGATATTTGTTTCTGTGATATGAGCTGCTGGTTTTTCACCTAGTGCTCATGATCCTGCTCTATTTATTCACCTCTCTTCATGTGGGCGTATCTTGCTCCTTTTGTATGTTGGTGACATTTTAATTACAGGAAATGATGTGGAACATATTTCCCATGTGAAGAAGCAACTTGGTGTGCAATTTCAAATGTCTAGTTTGGGTCCTCTTAGTTATTTCTTGGGCATTGAGGTTTCACATTCTGCCAATGGCTATTATCTCTCTCAGTCAAAATATATCCAAGACATTATTGTTCGTTCGGGCATTACTGATAATCGCATGACTGCAACACATATGGATATGCACTTGCAACTTCGTGCTACTGATGGAACACCTCTTGAGGATCGTTCTCGCTATTGGCATATTATGGGCAGCCTTGTTTATCTTACTGTTTCTAGACCTGACATTGCTCATGTTGTTCACATTCTAAGTCAATTTGTGAGTGCTCCTACTTCTGTTCATTTTGGTCATTTGCTTTGTGTACTATGATACTTACGGGGGAAATCATCTCAGTGCTTGTTTTATGCTTGCAAAAGTCCACTTCAGGTTCATGCTTACTTAGACTCCACTTGGGAAAGTAATCCCACAGATCGCCGATCTATCACAGGTTATTGTATCCTTCTCTTCTCCTCTTGCATGGAAGTCCAAGAAGCAAGTTGTTGTGTCTCACTCTAGTACAGAAGCAGAACTTCAAGCACTTGCTACTACCACTGCAGAGATTATATGCCTTCCATGGTTACTCGTTAATTTTGGTATTTCTACACATCTTTTGTGTGTTAACATTAGAAACATACAAATCGCCAATGATCCTGCAGCAATCAGGTTCAGTTCAGTCTAGTTTTTTTTAATCAGTCTAGTTTTTTGAGAGTCAGTTCAGCCTTTTTCTTTTTGTCCGATAGAGGTCAAGGAGTAATTCACCTTGAAGTCTTGAACATGGAAGGGAAAACAATCTTCAACTAATACTAGTGCTAGTAAAATTACAGAACTGCTAAAATTACCATCCGTCGATGGAAACTTACAGAACTGCTAAAACTAACACTAAAATTACTCCAACTAATACTACTACTAGTTGCCATACGTGGAAGGAAAACAATCTTGAACTTGGACATCTTGACTTCTTCAATCTTCTTCAGCATGGACATCTTAGCTTCTTCAATATTCTCAGCATCCAGACCTTCATCTGGAATCCTTGGCCATCCATTACTGACATTCCAGTATCCACGGCCAATCCACAACAGGATGCTGCAGCTTCATTGATGTCCTCGTCATGGTCTCCATACAAGCGAAGGAACAACACACGGAGTAGCATCCTAGCAGTCCATCGCATGCAGCTTGCGTAGCATGGCGGCGCCATGGATGGACCAACTCGGCAGCGCAGCAGCATTGAACAACTCGACAGCGTAGCGGCACGGTAGTGACGCAAGGTGGAGAGACTTGCAGCGCGTGGCAGCGTGAGCTAATCAGCAGAATGGCGGCGGTCATACATAACGACACGAGGTGGAGCGACTCGCAGCGCATCGGTGCGATGAGAAAATGGAGCGGACGGATCAGTCGTATACGAGGATAACAGGAGGGAGGCATCATATTAACTCAACATGGGATATGAAGCACATCTCACGCGCAGCAGCCCGAGAAAAAACAGGATGACCCACCTTAAACGACGCCGACTCCTAGAATTTTCGTTTTTGCTCAAACGAACCCGATAAATGGACGGAGGGTTTGTTCAGAAATCCATACAGTAGTCCACATAAGACACTGATGAGACAAACATAAATTAAATGCCATATATTGTAACCCAAATCTCTACATGGTATGTTTAGACGAGTTTCAGGTTCTTAGAAACCAGTTTTTGTCTCTAATTTCTAAAATCTGGATTCTAAGCAAAAACTAGTAGGGGTGTTTGGATCCCCTAGTTTTTAACAATTTGGCTTCATTTATTGCTCACAGGGTCACAAGAAACTGGCAAAAGCTGGGGGTATCAACAGCTTCTTGTTTTTTAAGAATCTGGCAAAAATTGAAGCTAGAAACTGGGCAAAAACTAGCATGATTGTTGGATCTCATACAGTTTCCAAAAGGCGGTCTTAGAGTTCAAGAGATTCTAGTACATCTCAGTAGCTAAATTCTTATATTACAAATTTATAAGCATCAATTAATATTTCAGATCATATATTGTTGTCGGGATCTTGATGAAAGATTAGTATTAATCTTCACCATAAAATGGTTGGTTGAGAACATTGATGAGTTAATTTAATGTTTTCCTTAGTGTCACATGTTCATACTATATCAGAATCACTGATTGATCTTAAACAAATAAATATATGAGAATCTTTAAGGTGATAGCAAGGCATTTAATGACAAAGCCATAGCTATAGGTTAGTAAATACGTCTATGAATTATTTAACATTTAATTATGGTACTCTTATTGAAATCTATAGCATCCCAGAATGGGAACAGCATTCTATAGCATTAGGTAATATCATAAATCTATGAGATAGCATATTCTAATATAAAGAAATAAAACCAAGTTCATATTATATTGTTTTTGGTACTGAAATTAGGTGGAGGTGTTGACACCGTTTTTGATCAATTTTGCATCAACAGGAGGCAATCGGAACATCAATGTCAAAGATAGTTTATCACACATGTACATACATGCTTTTGACCGAAGATCAAGAACATGAGCTAAGAAGGGTCTAAAGGTACGCCACCTATTCAGCAAGCACCACCTCAGAATCCAAGCTCATAAACGCAAAGACTTATAGTTATAGCACATAAAGAGCTCCTAAACCCTGCACCACCATTTCTCCCAAGTAACCACTAATTGTTCAACCAATAGCAGCAACTCTAATTCACGTTTTTGTTGTAGATAAACAATAGTCTAAAACATAAAAACCTTTGTTGGATATGCAAAACAAGCCTGCAATCTAATTGAACTTTTCTAATAGCAAAACAACATCAGTCCATTAAAACAAGCATAACTAGAGTTCTACTAAACATTTGACATCATCCTATATGCTGATGGAAATCCTATGAAATTTCCTTTGACTTCCATACATATCATCCCCTAAGATTCTGAACTTAATATCATGTTACGAAATGCATCTAATATTGTATAGGAATATGATATTGGTTGAAACTAAAAAATTTGACTTAGGACAAAGCTAAAACCAGTGGCAGAGCTACAGGGTATGCCAAGTACGCACTGGCATACCCTGCAATTCCGTGTAGACATCCCGTATATATACAAATTTTCTAAAAAAAAGGAAAATACGCTCATCTGCCGACTCCACGAGCGAGAGGCAGCTGTGCCACGAGCAAGAGGCAAGTGCAGTCACGAGCGTCAGGCTCAGTCCCATGCAGGCATGCACACACGGTCCATGCGGCCAAGGGCCCAGTGACTGAGACGGAGACCGATCGAGTGGCAGACCGCAGACAGAATCACCGATCTCGTACGGGAGACAATACAGAACTACCGATCTTAAGTCTTCGCCGTGCCAAATCGCCTAGCCCAATACAGATCGTGGACGTTCATGCAGTTGCCGTCGGGGGTCAACTGTCGCCCAAGGCCTGTCATTGTCCAATCGTCCTTTGTCCTTGTGATCTCATCCCATATAGCATCGCGCGCAGCTAGGTGATTTTTTTTCAAAATTGTTTAGTGAGATTCACTTTGTTCTTCATTTTAAAAAAATCATGTGTACTTTAATTGCTAATTGCTTAGCGCTAAAATTATAGAACCATATATCGCTCAGCGAAGCGGAGGATTTTTCCCAACATCAGAGTCAATCTAGAAGTAGATGAAGATGGTGACATTTATGTCCCTTCGAAAGCGTCGAATAAAGTAGTCACAAAAATGCCATTGTAAGTCTCTGATTCTCTTTTATGCCTTATTTCAACTATCAGTATGACTTTTCAACTATTTATACTATACTTAGTGGATGGTTTGAATTTAATTCTTGAATTTAAGCTTTTTTATGTTAATTAGTGCATATATACACTGCCACACGTTCGGGCATTAGCACCGGTCGGGAAGGGCCTGTTGCCCCGGTTCCCGAGCCGGTGCTGCCCTTCCGGGACTAAAGGCCCACCCTTTAGTCCCGGTTCCGGTAACCGGGGCTAAAGCCCCCTCTTTAACACCGGTTGGTAATACCAACCGGTGTTAAAGGGTCCAGCCAGGGCTGCCACGTTGCAGGACCCTTTAACACCGGTTGGTAAAGGGTTTCTTTTTTTTTTTTTGGTTCACTTCTTCGGTTCTGTTTATTGTTTATATATAATATATAATAATAGGTTTTTCAATACATGTTTTGCTGATACAATAATATATTTATATTACACGTATATTAAGCATATATAAATGAAAATTATAGGCTTAGCTTAATAATTAAGCTTTGCCTATAATAAAATGAATAGACCACATCAAAAATTAAATATATATATAAAAAGCTTTATATATATATAGTTTTATATGTACAAAATTCGTAACACATATATACATAGAGTTTGTTCTCCCAATGTCTACAAATGATCATCGTTGTTTGGTATAAGAGTTTCGTTGCCGTTGAAGTGAAACTCGCCGTTTGGATTGATCACTTGGTCGCGGAGAAATCCTGCTATCGTCTCTTGGATAGCTTTGATTCGGTCTTGTTGTAGGACCTTTTCCCTCAGCCATTCCGTCTTTAATTTGCAATAAATAAAAAAGGTATTAGTTATCTAATCAATATAATTCAGGAGATAATGAAAAGAGACATGTAACGTACTCTGAGCGTCTCTGTGGGTGTTTGATTGACTTGTGCCATCATGAATTTGCACACGTAATATGCACATAGATTGTTCCCCCCTTCTTGTCTTAAACACCACTGTACGATGTATATATATAAAAATATTCATGACCACGACAATAAGAAGGCTAAAAGTTAGCGAAAGTTTGTTAGCTAGTAGAACTTATTTGTGGATGTATTATGTTAAGCGGCGCTTTACATCCACTGAGATGTTCACGGTCAATGAATCTTTCCCAAACCCTACACACAGCCATTGTGGATCGTGAACTAATAATTACAGAGTCATATTATGATATTTTTGTAGCTGAGATCGACATTACGTACCTTTGAATAACGTTTACCATTTGTTGATAATTTTCTTGTGGTTTTCTCATTGAGTCAAAGATTATCAATCGGTTCTTGGGAATTTCAATGACCATGAGTATCCAGTGAAAGCTGTTTACACACACATATATAGGGTCAGTCCTATAATGTAAAATAAAATATGCATGCACTTAATAACTATATAACTCACTCGAAGTTGAAGGGGAAGAGTATTTTTTGTTTTTCTTTTTGGTTCACAAAGAACCTCATAAGATTGGTGCGGATTTCTGTCTCATAATCTGCTGTCCACACTGCCTGCGGAGCCTTGAAAACAATATAAGGGTCAACGAACCCAATACTATTGTCATTTCTCATTCTGAGCTCTCTCATTTGGTGCCTGCATATATACATACAAATCCTAAGTGTGTAAGGATTATATACATGTAATTAAAGAAGTTAGAAGTATAATAAAAAGAAAAAAATACTTACAGACAAAAGCAGCTGACAAGAGATTTGTCAAGAGCGTCGAGGTGGTATAATTGGTGCAATTCTTCGAACTGCACGTATATGAGGTCATCTCCACGGAAGTAGTGATGTTGTCTAATACGAACAGAAATCCAATTCTCTCCCCTTTTAGACGCCTCAATGCACCATTTGTTTATTGCAAACATTTGTGTGCCGAGCTCGTGTAAACGCTTAGGGTCGAATAGACTCTTGCCCGGTTCATATCTTGCCCTCCATTGATCAACTACCTTGGCTTTTTCAAATGTATGGCATCCAAGAATGGCGGTAATTTCTTCTATATTTAAACCGCTCTGTCCAAAGTAACTCTCAAGCGAGTTTAGCTCAGACAACGCTAAGGATTTCTTTGGCATCAAGTCTTCATTTGAGCCGTATTGATTTGGCACAATCAAAGGGGGCACCGGTTTTGATACTTCTCCGAGCTGTGGGACCCCCTTTCCTACTCTCTTCTTAGTAGGCTGTGAAGACTTGACCAGAGACCGCTCATAGTCCGAAAGTGCTGGCTTTTTCTGAGCTTCGCATTGCTTCTTTTGATGGTCCGCCACCTTCTGCCTCAGTTCCGATGGCTTCACATAAATGTACGGCTTTTCTGGGTTAAGCCGTTTTTTCCTATCCTCCTTTATTTTATCAAAAAATTGTTGGACCTCAGCTTTAGATGTAGCAATTACCTCCTCTTCACTCTTTTCGTAAGGTAATTTTTCTGGCGTCTTAGCTCTCTTTGCTGAGGCAGCCTTCTTTGGAGGTGGGACCGATGACTTCGGTCCTTCTTGGGCGGACCGCTTCTTACTACCTCGCTTTGGAGGTGAGGGGACCGACCGTGCACTCTTTGGAGAGGGCGGTGCAGGCGGTGGAGGGGGTGGGGCCGATCTTTTTGGCGTTGGAGAACGCGGTGGAGGAGTTGGAGAACGCGGTGGAGGAGTTGGAGACCTCGGTGGAGGAGGTGGAGACCGTGGTGGAGGCGGTGGCGGGGTCGGTGTGGCCGCCGCAGGTGTTGGAGGAGATCCAGCATTGTCACCGCCCGCAGCACTATGATGCGCTGGGGAGAGAACTGGACTTAGGTTGGAGGAGTCCCTGCAAAGAAAACAATTACAAGTTTTGTGAGTAAACTTTTTTTAAATTTCAATACATAATAAATAATATAAGAAGTAAAATCACACACAAACCTATGTTGAGGAATAATTATGAAGCGCTTGCGCCAACAAATAAATGTCTTCTCAGCTTCACCTAAGGTCTTCTCTCCGTCTCCCCCTTCTATGTCTAGTGGCACATTGCCACAACCTTTCTCAACCCTATCAACCGAGACGCTAGCATATCCACCAGGTACTGGTCGATTATGGATTCTTAGAGTGCCCGTTCGGTCGATAGGGTTGACAACAGCGATAGCCACCTTTTTGGTGGCATTCCCATCTGGTACATGCAGCTCACAGGTAGTAAAAGCCTCTGTGACATCATCCACGGGGAAGTGTAGCTTCGTGTCATCCTGAATGGTTGGTACTTCCGTGGATGCGCAGCTGCTTTTCAACTGGCCTGGGGGGCTAACATTGACCTCAGGCTGTGATGTACCTTGCCCTTTCATCATTTGACTAAGTGTTGCTTGCACTTGCCTTTGAATCTCTGCCTGCATCCATTCTTCACGAGCTTTCTCGCGCTCTTGTGACTGCAGAACAAAAGCTTCCAGGCGGCGGATCCGCTCTGCCTCCTCATCCTTCTTTCTCTGGCGGCTTCTGTAGGTATCTTGATCGGCTTGGAATGATTGCAGCCACGGAACTGCCCCATAGCCTCTCGTACGCCCACCGTGCTCAGGATTTTCAAGCGCATAGGTGAGTTCATCCTTCTCCCTGTTAGGCCTGAACTCACCAGACTGAACCGCCTCTCGTGCACGGACTAGTCTCTCTACTGCTCTAGAGATTTCTTGGCCCCAAACTAGCGCCCCGGTGTCTGGGTCCACGCTTCCCCCATGACCGTAGAACCAATGCTTGGAGCGCTCGCTCCAATTCTTTGCTATTGTCTCGGGTGTGACCCCCCTAGCAAGCATCTCCTGTTACATTCGGTCCCACTTGGGAACAGCACTCTTATAACCACCTGATCCCATATGATGGTGGTATGCCTTTTTACTGGCATTCTCTTTGTTTCTATTGGCTCGTTCCTCGCCCTCTTCTGATGTTTTGTACTGCACAAAGTCATCCCAGAAGGCCCTCAGCTTTACATATTGCTTGAGGTTGAAATCTGTAGTCTCGTTTTTCTTGACATATTTATTGTACAAAGACTTCTTCCAATTCTGGAAGAGTACTGCCATCTTCTTCATAGTCCAGTCATAAATTCGCACCTTCAACTCTTCATCGTTGGTGTCGAAGGTGAAAACGTCTGTGACGGCTTTCCAAACTAACTCCTTGTCACGATCAGAGACAAAACTGATCTCAGGAGCACCTCGCTTCTCTCTCCATTCACGACAACTGATCGGTATTTGATCTCTTACAAGATATCCACAGTGACTAACATATTTATTTGCATGCTCACCAAGTGGTCTGCCTGTAGCTATCTCAAACTCAGAGATTACATAGCGGCCCTCCAATGGCTTCTTTGGCCCTCGTGGAGGTACGCTTCTCCCCGTAGAGGTCGATCTAGAAGGCTACACGTACATATAGAAACAAAAATACTAAATTAATAACCAAGTAATAAGTCTAAAACCTAATGTAAGAGATGCATTATTTATATATGTTTACATTTACATACCTCGCCAGTATTTTTTTTTGTTGCACGACAAGTTGTTGCTCAGGGGCATTGCCCTCTTCACTACATAAAAAACTGGTTGTAGGCACGCTTTAATAGTAACGCACAATAAAGCGTCTCTACACGGTCATGTAAATATGTTTTTTAACACGATTTTATGAACGCCTCAACATAATACGATATTAGACACGTTTTTAGTGTTAAAAGGCATATAAAGACACTTCTTATGATGATACTGCAAACGTCTCAAACCGACACTGTGCTAGACATGCTTTTAATCGTCAGTAGCGTGTAGATACACTACATAGCGTATCAGAAAATGCTCCATAGGTAATTAAAGATGTTTTTTGATACAATAAAAAAGTTGTTTCAATGTAACATGAAGTTAGACACACTTTGAAGGTCAGTATAGGTTCAAAGGCGTATAAATAATCATACATAGTCATGTAAACATGCTTCTTGATATGATATTAAAACATCTCAAAATGAAATTAAATATGCCTTGGTCATCCACTATCAAATTTATATAATATTATATGATATAAAGAGAATAAAAAAACAAAGTGTATGTTTTAGGTTCGAACCATGAACTTTTGTTATGAGCCGAAGCCTAGTAGTGTACTATGAAATAATAATAATAATAATAATAATAATAATAATAATAATAATAATAATAATAATAATAATAATAATAATAATAATAATAATAATAATAATAATAATAATAATAATATGAAAATAACAAAAAATGTAGTACCATCCTAAGGAGGTAATTCATATAATAACAATAATAATGCAAATAACAAGAAACTAGTAGGTTCGAACCATGAACTTTTGTTATGGGCCGAGGCAAACCCTTTAGCACCGGTTCGTGGCACAAACCGGTGCTAAATGCTACATTTGATATATTGTACATTAAAATTTTTCATGTGTACATTAAAAAAATACAATACATGTCACTTTTTAAAAAATATTATGCAAAATATTTAATTTACTATATAATTAATAATGTATAGTGTATATATAAACACTTTAAAAAGCTGAAACTAAAAAATAGGCCCTTTAGCACCGGCGCATGGTTGGAACCGGTGCTAAAGGGTCCTGAAAATTCCAGAACCCCGCCTGAGCCCGCTTAAGAACCCTTTAGCACCGGCCCGTGGCTGGAACCGGTGCTAAAGTGTCCCTTTAGCACCGACTGGTGTTACGAATTATTTATATCAATTAATCAATCATTACTTAAATGTTTATCATGAGATTATAAATTTTATAAAATAATTTACATCAACAAAAATTGAAGTGTTAAAATAATTCATGGCAATAAATAGGTTTGAACAGAATTAGAAAAATATTAAAATTAACTTAATATTTATGTATCATTGCTGACCACTGTATTGTAAATTATTCACTTGCCGCCTAATTATAGTGTTTCCCATTTTCATTTGCCGCCTAATGATTCCCCGCGCAATCGAGTTTGACGGAAAAACTGGATTAAAACTCCCCGCCGCCGCCTCTCCATTATCTTCGCTAGATCTAACCTCCGTACTCTGCTGCACCTAGCAACAACCGGCAACCACACAATCCTCCGCTGCACCCTGACTCCACCACCAGAACAACACAAACCCCATTACATTGTGATGACATCGTGAAGGCCATCTGCGCGCTGGCCGCCCGGCTGGACGCTGTTGCTCTTGGCCCGATGGGAACCGCTGCCTGTGGATGGCCGGGTGGTGGTGATCTTCATCAACTTCGATTGTGCCGCAAACCACTTTCATCCCTATTGCTAAATCCTATTGCCGTCCGTGAGCAAATCTGCAGCTTTCCCCCTCGTCATCTATTTCTATTGTCTCGCAACTAACCAAGGGCCAAGGACCCAATATTGCAAGGTAAGGCAGCAGTGATACCTCGATTATGCCATGACTTCCTTCTTTAATCACTGTCCCTTACCCTAATAATCTGCCATAGATGAGAGCTGCTAACCTCTGAACGCCATCTAGAGGAAGAAGAAACTGTCTGCTCTCGGTAAATGTTCTGTGACTCAGCTAGTATTTTGGGCCTTAAGCCTATGTATATATATTCGTCACTTTACAATTTCTTGTGAACAATTGAATTGTGATCTCGTCCGGGTGTCTGGCCATCACCTTCTATGAGCTCCAGTTCCGGCAACCCTCTACGAATTTGTGCGCTAGAGTTCCGGTGATGCGATAGGTAAGTTTCGGTGTGGCTGTTTACACTATGTGAGTTCACACCAATGTAGTGCGGTAAGGGGAGTAGTCAAAGCATGGTGGCATTGTAGTCTGCAGTCTTTACTAGCAAACATCAGTCTGGAGTAGACACGCCAACGATGTCCCGCCATCAAGCATTAGTCATTAGATCAGATAAATTACTTGTTCTTTTTAATCACCAGCTACTTTCAAATTATTGTTTGTTTACTTTATTTATGTTGGTTTTATTACTCAATTTGGTTAATTAACTTGTGAAGCAGTGAAAGATAGGTAAGTGCAATTGTCTATGTATGTTAAATCTTATACTTTACTATCTATGTTATCAATCTCGCCATACCTAAAGTTTTTCTTGTCGTCTGCCAGTTCGCTCCTAGCCTAATTTATATTACTGTTGCAGCTACCATTGATTAATTCTTTCTAGCCTAATTGGTCATATCTGATTGAATGTAGTGGTAATAGGTTCAGAACTTCAGATGTTTTTTTTGTCTTTGAGGACTTTACTTTGGTGATGCTATTTTGCAATGAAGAGCTAATGTTTGGCTGGATACTACTGTAACCGTTCAACAAGTTACTGATTCCTAGATGGTCTTACTTACTGGATTCTGGTGTTATGCTCCTTAATGTAGAGATTAGTCTAGGTCTATTTTTGTTGGAGATTAGTCTGTTATGCTCCTTAATTGAACATAGTGGTAGGTTCAGATGCTTTTGTTCTTGAGTACTCTAATTTGGTGATGCTATTTTCCAATGAAGCGCTATTGGCTGGTTGTTGCTATTCTGAATGGAGCTAATAAGTTCTTTAGACTTCGTCAATAGCTTAATTTGTCAGTTTTCCCTAATTTTGGGTTTCTTTGCAAGATATATAAATCATGGCAAGAGGACCCCGAAGATTAAGGAACTTGAACCTTGAAGCAGGATGGAAAACCTATGCTGGCAGGGTCTGAAAATTTGGTACACAATGAGAACTAGATATTGATGATATATTGGCCAGCAAGTTTGATATTGCTAGCTTACATATCTGGATATGATGTTAATTCATCAATTCTATAAGATATAGACAACACATTACTGGTATCATGAAACGGTGGCTTGCTTTAATGTCTAAGGTGTTACCTGAAATTGATTGCATAAATGAAATGGGATCAGCTCTCCACGATGAAGTAAGTATCTATGGGTCCATCAGAGATCAGTTTGTTCTCATTTTATCTTTACTGTGTTTGATGTTTCATTTCCTGCAGGTTGGTCATACTGAAATGGATGATGGTGATGATACAGAGCGCACGCTTGTAGTGATGATGATGATGATGATGGCCATGGCACTTACAGTAATAATGATATTGGCATTGATCCTGAAGACTCAAATGAAAATGTTTACTCTCCAACAAATGATGTTTGGGTAACACAATAACCTTTCTATCTCTAGTTTCTTAGTTACAATATAGCATTTAGGTACATTCTATTGTCCTAAGTACTATAGTTCTTTGCAAATGGCAGCAGTCACATGCCATAGTTCTAAAGTAAACCAGGATTTTGCCTAGTCATCGCTACCACATGAGCAAATCGTTGCCGAGTGATAGAACACCTCGTATCAGTCTACTGTGTCTATCTGGATCACATGAGACTCAGCGTTTTTTTGGTTTTTCTATACTAATTTTGATATGAGCATATACTCTTAGCAGCCTTTAGAGTAAGACTGAGAGCAAATTAAATGGCTTCTTTAAATTGATAAGATAGATGCTATATACAACTGAGAGCAAATGATTAGATATTGAGTTGTCAGTGGAACTATGTGATAACATGTAACAATTGAAATTTGGACAATATATTTCAGAATGCAAGTAAGGAGGTTCTGTTATTAGTTTGTAGCCTAAAAGTTCTGAAGAATCAAATGCTAATGCATAGTCTCTAAAAATTGATTTGCATATAATATATTTTCTATTTTATTTCTCATTTCTCTAGCTACAAGCATAGTACATAAATAGTTGCTGACGTCCTAGAAACTTTGGTTCCTCTTATTTTGTAGCATGATGGAAGCATGTGACTTGATGTGGATGGAAGCTACAAGTAACTGGACGCATGTGACTTGATGTGGATGGGAAGGCAAGCTACAAGTTTAGTGTGAACAAGATAGATTTTAGGCGTTAGGACAAACTATATATATATTTGTATGATATGGTCACCTTCTCTATGCTTCTTGTCTTGTTCAATGCACTTTAATCTATTATTTAATCAGTATCTTGGTTTGTAAAGATAAAATAGATTTTATCAGTGCAATCTCTATGATTCACTTTCTTTTTGTCGAATCATAGAAATTAATATCTACAACCAGTAAAAAAATATCTTTGTTCCTAGTATGTGAAAATATGTTAATATAAAGTGTGTCCATATTAATCATTATAGTATATGGACCTATAGAAGTGTCTCTATTTTTGTTAAGTCGTACTAAAAAGCTACAACACAACATATTTAGATTAATAGACACCAATATGAAATTTTTACTTTTCTATTGAGACGCAACATGGTGTACCTATACAATGTATCAAAATCGGTACACACGCCATATAAACATATCTATTAAAACGTCTCTATGCTTCTTGATGCATAATATGGCGTTACAACATAGTGTGACTAAGTAGGTACACATGTAATATTAATGTATCTATGAGAGCGTCTCTAAATTTCTTAATACATAACAAAGCGCTACTAGACATCGTAACTAAAAGAATAGACACGCTGTATAAATGTATCTATAAAAGTGTATCAATATGTGTAGACATGCAAATAGCGTCTCTACAAAGCGTCCTTTCATCTACTTGATATGCTTTGAGAATTCGTCTCTACAAGTTCTGACACGGTCCATACGAAGACGCTTCTAAGACACTTTATGAAAACGTCACAATATTCTTGTAGACATGAAATAAAGCGTGTCTAATGTATAAATAAAGCGTCGCTATAGGGGGGTATTTCTAGTAGTGCTTGTTGCTCAGGGGCATTGCCCTCTTGTTGCTCAGTAGGATTGCCTTGCATGATGTCGTGGTAATCAACAAAGTCGTCGATCATATTTTGAATGGCAGCTTCCATATAATCGGAATCATCATGAGGACGGTCAGCCATTTCTATGTCTGCAACCATACATATATATATATTCTATATAAGATAAGAAATACACTAATACTACTACAAATGAAAGTGTTGGAGTGCTCTAAAAATAATACTAGGATCTTTTAAGCCAAGTAATACATTAATAAGAAATACACTACAATTCATAATATACTAGAATAACATACTAAAAAGTCTTTTAAGCCAAGTAATATACTAGAATAATATACTAAAATATAATAGTAAAAAAATAATACTATAATAATAGTATAAACTAATAGTATATGTTTTAAGCCAAGTAATACACTTGCACATAGAATAATGTACTAAAAAATTCATACTACTACAAATTGATACAAGAATAATATAAGTGCATATATATACATAATAAGAAATACACTAGAATAATATAAGTGCTAGAGTGCTCCAAACTAAAAAGTAATACTAAAAAAATAATACGGACAATAACACTAGAATAATATACTAGCACACAATATATTTCATAATAATTCAAAACACTAGCACAAAATATATTTCATAACAATTCAAAACACTACAATTCATAATATACTAGAATAACATACTACAAAGTCTTTTAAGCCAAGTAATATACTAGAATAATATACTAAAATATAATACCAAAAAATAATACTAAAATAATAGTATAAACTAATAGTATATGTTTTAAGCCAAGTAATACACACTTGCACATAGAATAATGTACTAAAAAATTAATACTACTACAAAATGATACAAGAATAATATAAGTGCATATATATACATAATAATACAAAATAATAGTATATAAACTGTTCGGTATGAAATATAAGTGCATATATAATGATACAAAATAATAGTACATAATTAAGTGCATATAAAATAATAGTATATATACATAATGATACAAAATATATTAATAATATAAAATAATGATACAAGAACAAAATGATACAAGAATAATAGTATATATATATACATACATACACATATATATATATATCTTATATATATATATATATATATATAAATATAAACTGTTGGTATTCATATATATCTATACAATTCATATATACAATTTTAGTCTATACATATAAACTGTTTTGACATTAATCATCCATATATATATATATACACACGAGCGATCGATACATGAAGAAATATACGTAGATCTGTGGAGAGCCGCTGCAGCGACGCTGGAGATGAACGGCGGCGCTGGGGAGACAAACGGGCGGCGCTGTAGATGGCGGCGGCGACGCTGGAGACGAACGGCGGCGCTGGGGAGACGAACGGGCGGCGCTGGACGACGGCGGCGCGGAGATCTCTGCTCGACGAAGACGAAGACGAAGGGAACTGCCCAGATCCAGAGCTCTTGCGGGACCCTTTAGCACCGGTCCGTGGTTGGAACCGGTGCTAAAGGGTCTTTAACACCGGCTGGTAACAAGAGCCGGTGTTAAAGGGTCACCCTTTAGCACCGGCTCGTGTTACCAGCCGGTGCTAAAAGGACCCTTTAGCACCGGTTCCAGCCACGGACCGGTGCTAAAGGGTCCAGCGCGCGCTAGGGCGGGCTCCTGAAATTTTCAGGACCCTTTAGCACCGGTTCCCACTATGGGCCGGTGCTAAAGGCCCATTTTTTTAGTTTAGGGTTTTTCAATTGTTTTATATATACAGTTTATATTATAAATTGTATAGTAAATTAAATATTTTGCATAATGTTTTTTAAACAGTAACATATATTGTAATTTGTTTTAATGTACACATGAAAATTTTTAAACTTAAATATCTTATTGTATTTTTATAATTTGCAATGATTTTGTAAGAAATGTTTAGTATTTTGTTAATGCAAAAATATATTATTTCAATAAATTTACAAAAACTATATCCAATGAACTGGAAATTTATTTTCACATCATATTGACGTAAAACTTTTTATTTTTATTATTTATTACTAGGAATGCTAGTTGGGTATAATTTTCATCAAATAAAAAATCATATAAAAATATATATCTTGATGAACACACCCTTTGACCGAACCCTAGATTGTCCCAAATGGAAAAGTCATGAATATAAAGTCTGCTACACTCATCAAGTTCTACATTTTGTCTAATGGTCAACTTTTCATTTGGAAAAGTTTGAACCACTGAATTTTGAATTTTCATAGAACTCATAGCCACGCAGCGGTTTCGGAACCCTAGATGGTCTCGAATGGAAAAGTCATGAATACCAATATTGTTCCACTCATCAAAATCTACATTTCATATATAGACCATTTTTGCATTTGACAAAGTTTTGGGAAGGTGTAGTTGAAAATCCACAATTGACACATATAGTTTCATATAGTTTTTGTGAGATTCAAGAATTGGTGGGTATTGTTAACTTAGACTTTCTCAAATGGAAAAGTTGTGTATATAAAAAGTTTAGATCTTGAAGATATCTAACAACTTGGTATTCAAAATATTTTCATTTCAAGTAATTTAGTTTGTCATTTGACCAAGTTTGACCAAGTTTGACAAAAACCCGTCTTGGATTTTATAGAAATGTAATTAGGATTGGCTCAAAATTATCCAAATGGAAAAATAGACAATATATAAAATATAGATCTTGATGATCTCTAACAACTTTGTATTCAAACTTTTTTCATTTCAAGTCATCAAATGGGCTATTTGACCAAGTTTGACCAAAGTCAAAGCATTGGTTTTTACAAACACACCCTTTGACCGAACCCTAGATTGTCCCAAATGGAAAAGTCATTAATACAAATTCTGCTACACTTATCAAGTTCTACATTTTGTCTAATGGTCAACTTTTTATTTGGAAAAGTTTGAACCACTGAATTTTGAATTTTCATAGAACTCATAGCCACGTAGCGGTTTCGGAACCCTAGATGGTCTCGAATGGAAAAGTCATGAATACCAATATTGTTCCACTCATCAAAATCTACATTTCATATATAGACCATTTTTGCATTTGACAAAGTTTTGGGAAGGTGTAGTTGAAAATCCACAATTGACACATATAGTTTCATATAGTTTGTGTGAGATTCAAGAATTGGTGGGTATTGTTAACTTAGACTTTCTCAAATGGAAAAGTTGTGTATATAAAAAGTTTAGATCTTGAAGATATCTAACAACTTGGTATTCAAAATATTTTCATTTCAAGTAATTTAGTTTGTCATTTGACCAAGTTTGACCAAAACCCGTCTTGGATTTTATAGAAATGTAATTAGGATTGGCTCAAAATTATCCAAATGGAAAAATGGACAATATATTAAATATAGATCTTGATGACCTCTAACAACTTTGTATTCAAACTTTTTTCATTTCAAGTCATCAAATGGGCTATTTGACCAAGTTTGACCAAAGTCAAAGCATTGGTTTTTACAAACACACCCTTTGACCGAACCCTAGATTGTCCCAAATGGAAAAGTCATGAATACAAAGTTTGCTACACTCATCAAGTTCTACATTTTGTCTAATGGTCAACTTTTCATTTGGAAAAGTTTGAACCACTGAATTTTGAATTTTCATAGAACTCATAGCCACGCAGCGGTTTCGGAACCCTAGATGGTCTCGAATGGAAAAGTCATGAATACAAAGTTTGTTACACACATCAAAATTCACAATTCTCAAATATAGTTTCATACAAAGTCAAGCCGACACAACAGTGAACTTCTTCTTGACGTATGACCCTTGGTTATGATCCTGCCGTAACCATGGAGTATCCTCATTGTTTAACAGAATGCTTGGGTCTTTGTTGACTATGAAGGGCGGAATTCGATCATCCCTTTCGTAATCGCCTGACATGTCTGACTTGTCCTCAATTCCGACAATGTTTCTTTTCCCAGAAAGGACAATGTGGCGCTTTGGCTCATTGATGATTGAGTGGTCATCATTTTTTCCTCTCTTTAGTTTCGTAGACATATCTTTGACATAGAACACCTGACTCACGTCTGCAGCAAGGACGAATGGTTCGTCTTTGAACCCACTATTGTTAAGGTCCACGGTTGTCATCCCATACTCCTTGTCGACTGTTACCCCACCTCCGGTCATCTTCACCCATTGGCACCGGAACAAAGGAACTTTAAAATTAGCTGCATAGACTAGTTCCCATATGTCTTCTATGCGTCCATAATATGTTTGTCTGTTCCCATTTGGATCCGTGGCATCCACGCGTACACCACTATTTTGGTTGGTGCTCCTTTTATCTTGGCCAACTGTGTAAAATGTGTTACCATTTATCTCGTACCCTTTGTATATGAGGACATGCCATGATGGTTGCCTGGCCAACAAATAAAGCTGCTCATCAATGTTTTCATCACCTTGACATTTTTTGCGCAACCAATCGCCAAAAGTTTCCATGTGCTGACGCATTATCCAAGCTTCATTCTTCCCGGGCCACTGGGACCGTAGGAAATCTTTGTGTACCTCAACATATGGTTCCACCAATGAGGAGTTCTGGAGAACTGTGTAGTGTGCTTTATTGAAGTAATCGTTTCCCGTACCAATATATGTTTTCTTCCCAAGTGTTCCCTTTCCGCTGAGTCTGCCCTCGTGTCGAGATTCAGGAATGCCAATTGGGTCAAGGTCTGGAATAAAGTCAACACAGAACTCTATGACCTCCTCTGTTCCGTAGCCCTTGGCAATGCTTCCTTCTGGCCGGGAACGACTATGGACATATTTCTTTAGGACACCCATGAATCTCTCGAAGGGGAACATGTTGTGTAGGAACACAGGACCGAGAATACGAATCTCTTTGACCAGATGAACTAGGAGGTGTGTCATGATATCGAAGAAGGATGGAGGGAACACCAACTCAAAGCTGACGAGACATTGAACGACATCATTCTGCAGAGTAGCTAGTTGCTCTGGATTGATTGCCTTCTGAGAAATTGCATTGAGGAATGCACATAGCTTTACGGTGGCTAGACGTACGTGTGGAGGTAGAATTCCTCTTAAAACGACCGGCAGCAATTGCGTCATTAGAACGTGACAGTCATGGGACTTCAAGTTCAGGAATTTCTTCTCTGGCACATTAATTATTCCCTTGATATTGGAGGAGAATCCAGATGGGACCTTGATGCTGCTAAGACATTCAAACATGCTTTCCTTCTCTTCTTTGCTCAGAGTGTAGCTAGCAGGGCTTAAGTAATGACGTCCATCATCTGTCTTTTCTGGATGCAGGTTGTCTCGTTCTTTCATGCGCTGCAAGTCTTGTCGTGCTTCAAGTGAATCCTTAGACTTCCCGTAGACACCCATGAATCCGAGCAAGTTCACACAAAGATTCTTTGTCAGGTGCATCACGTCGATCGCGTTGCGGACCTCTAGGACATTCCAGTAAGGTAGCTCCAAAAATATGGATTTCTTCTTCCACATGGGTACGTGTCCCTTAGCATCCTTGGGAATAGGTTCGCTGCCTCGTCCCTTTCCAAATACTACTTTTATATCCTTGACCATTTCGAGTACATCATCCCCGGTTCGATTGAGAGGTTTGGTCTGGTGGTCTGCCTTGCCTTTAAAATGCTTGCCTTTCTTTCGTACTGGGTGGTTCACAGGAAGAAACCGACGGTGGCCAAGGTACACGACCTTTCGACATTTTTTCAAAAATACACAGTCAAGGTCTTCATAACAATGTGTGCATGCATTATATCCCTTGTTTGACTGGCCTGAAAGATTACTCAGAGCTGGCCAATCATTGATTGTTACAAACAGCAATGCTCGTAGGTCAAAGTGCTCTTGTTTGTACTCATCCCACACGCGAACTCCTGGTTTGCTCCATAAAAGTTGAAGTTCCTCAACTAATGGCCTAAGGTAGACATCTATGTCATTGCCAGGTTGCTTCGGTCCTTGGATAAGCACCGGCATCATAATAAACTTCCGCTTCATGCATAGCCATGGAGGAAGGTTGTAGATACATAGAGTAACTGGCCAAGTGCTGTGACTACTGCTCTGCTCACCGAAAGGATTCATACCATCTGTACTTAAGGCGAACCGCAAGTTTCTAGCATCATTTGCAAAATCTGGGAATTCTCTGTCTATCGCTCTCCACTGGGATCCATCGGCAGGGTGTCTCAGCATATTGTCTATCTTACGGTCTTCTTTATGCCACCGCAACAACTTTGCATTGTCCTTATTTCTGAACAGACGTTTTAATCGTGGTATTATAGGAGCATACCACATAACCTTGGCTGGAATTTTCTTCCTATGACGTTCTTCACCCTCAACATCACCAGGATCATCTCGTCTAATCTTATACCGTGATGCCTTACATACTGGACATGCATCCAAATTCTCGTATTCCTCCCCACGGTAGAGGATGCAGTCATTAGGACATGCGTGTATCTTCTGGATTTCTAATCCCAAAGGGCAGACAACCTGTTTTGCTTCATACGTAGTGGTGCGCAATTCGTTGCCTTTCGGAAGCATCTTTTTTATGATCTTCAATAACTGCCCAAATGCCTTGTCAGATGTACCATTCTTTGCCTTCCATTGCAGCAATTCTAGTGTGGTACCCAGCTTTTTTTGCCCCTCTTCAGCGGTGGGATATAGCGATTTCCTGTGGTCCTCTAGCATGCGCTCGAACTTGGCTTTCTCTTTATCACTATCACATTCTCTTTGTGCATCACGGATGGCATCACCAAAAGCATCATCGCTCCGATCATCTTCTGCCGCCACCTCTTCTTCATTATCTCCCCCCATTGCAACATCATTGAAGCCACCGTACTGAGCAATAATATTGGCATGGTCCAATTCTTCTTCTTCTTCTTCTTCACCTTCATCCATTATAATCCCGCTTTCTCCATGTTTGGTCCAACAAATATAGTTTGGTACGAAACCAGACTTTAATAAGTGTGAATGAAGAGTTCTTGAGTTAGAATATTCCGTCAAATTCTTGCACACGGCACATGGACAGCACATGAAACCGTCCCTCTTATTTGACTCGGCCACACTTAAGAAATAGTGCACGCCATTAATGAACTCTTCGGAGCGCCGATCGGCATTATACATCCAATTACGTGTTACCATCTGCATTAAAGATAACATATATATTATGAAAACCATGCACACATATAGTTTCTCATCTTATTGCACAACATGTCTAAGATACATAGTTGATTAATTTAGGAAAGCTTGGCTACAACAAATACAATCGCAACTAGCATTAAAAAAAATAAAACTAAAATGCACTTAAGCAACATAATTAGTTCGCGTCCGATCCCAACTATAATAGATAGATCATTCGCTTGATCAACATCATTGAACTTCTTTCGTCGGCTCACTGCCTCACCACCTTCAGCCTCAACCACCTGTGCAAAAGATTTCTTAATGTGTTCAATGTATTCTTCCTCCCAGTACCAACCTGTACATCCGCCGGTACCGTCCCACTGAAATGAAAAGAGAGAATCAAAAGTTTAATTAATATCATTTAAAAAAATATGCACATATATAAGCAAATGTCTGGAAATAACTCACATTACGATCTGGACACTTGTAGAATATACGACCCTTGTTTACTCCCTCTTTCGACACTTTGTACTCCATCAAAATCTTCTGCCACACTTGCCACAAGTAATGAGAGGGAGTCCCGTTGAGAGACTGAAGACCCGGTCACGGTTGCCATCTACTATCCATACTCAATTTTAAAACAATTATAAATTCCACATTTACTAGTAAACATGTATGATACAATGGACATTATATGTAGTAATAAAAATAAATCAAGTGATATTAACAAACCAATTAATTTGAACTATCCTACTTTCTATGATCATAAAAATATACTATAATTCATTCTTGGAAAATACATTAAAACTAGGTCAACCATGAAATATGATATATATATGGATACTAATTCATGTGAATGATTCAAAATAACAAAGTGGATTTGAACTAAAAAATGATGGGAACATCACAAGCCAAAAACAACATGAAAAAGACAAGAAAGGCTGAAGTTAGTCACCTCTAAGCGCGAAGAGACGATGACGGAGTCGAAGAAGATCAACGATGGGCGTTGGAGATGAAGAACAAATGAAGAACAAGCAAGAAGAAGCTCCAAGAACAACAATGGTGCTCTCGGTTTCAAATGGGCAGAGGGGAGGAGGGAGCCGGCCTATAAACTGGACCTTTAGCACCGGTTCAGGGCAAAAACCGGTGCTAAAGGGTTACCTTTTAGCACCGGTTTGTAACACAAACCGGTGCTAAAGGGTTTGCCTCGGCCCGTGGCTCTGGCCGGTGCTAAAGGGACCCCTTTAGCACCGGTTCGTGTTACAAACCGGTGCTAAACGGTCTCTGCCCGACGGCACATGTCAGTAGCCATCGGGCAGGACCCTTTAGCACCGGTTTGTAACACGAACCGGTTCTAAAGGGGTCTTTAACCCCGGGCCGCAAAAAGGCCGAGATTTTTGGCTATTTTGGGCATCGACCAATGCCTCATTCTGTAGTAGTGATACCGAATTATGTTGTCAATTTTACAATGATTACCAAACTACCTGAAATGGATTTACCGAATAGCATACGCAAATTCTTGGGCGACATACCCTTAGACAAAATCGTAGATTTGCCACTAGCTAAAACAGCTTAAAATTCTGAACAAAGTGAGTATATATAATAGCTAAAACGTCCCAAGCATTGGATTTATATAGATTTGTTATAACTCGACATAAACCTAAATACAACATTGAGAGCTTCTGCCCCCATATATATACTCGTCTGATCATATGTAAGAAGGCAAAGAAATGAGGGGGGCACTTGTAATACATGTTGATCGTTTGACAACCGCAAGCGTGCTGCACAAAGGGCACCGGCTAACCTATGGCCACATCAATTAGCGGTTTTCATTCTAACATGCATGTTCCCAACCACCACGGTCCACGGCAATCCCAGGAAGAAAAGTATAAAAACAGAAGCACAGTTGGAACCACGATTCGTCGTCATAATCCTATCTCTCTGGGAGCACCAAACTAAATAGACGCAAAAGCCAAGTGGAAGTCACTAGTAGAAAGAAGCTCAATAGTGGCGGTTGTCAACATATTTCTACAGGTGTTTTTCGTAACCGCTGGCGCTAAGAGCCAGTACAAATAAATCTTTGTACTGGCGGTTAACTGAGAACCGCCTGTGAAAATCTATTTTCACATGCGGTTTGCTAAGACAACCACAAACCGATTTCTTTCCACAGGTGTTCTTTAATTGAAACCGTCTGTAAAAATTATACTCCACCGCTAGCGTAGAGCTTTTTCGTACTAGTGAGTGAAGGTTTCTGCAATTGAGCCTTTCTGGATTCAATTGACCACCCTGCAGTGTCACCCAACTACCGTGAGGGTTTCTTGCTGCAGATACACATGTGGAGTTCTAACAGCTTGATCATTTTCCTACAACAATATTCTGCGACATATAGGTAACACTGTTCCAGATGCCTCCTACTCATAGTGAACTTTAATTTGTTCTTCGATCTCCCAAACATTCAATCTGTGTCTCTCCCCATAGGCCCATGCTATTGCATTGGTTTTAAGCTACACACAAGGATACATACTTACTATAAGATAGGTCGCTAAGACTACCAACCACAAGTAGGCAGCGCTTCTTCGAGCCATCAGTGCATCATTAATGATTGCGAGCTTGGTAGGTAGTGTTATGATCTTAGGATCGTTCTAGTGTATAGATCAGTCGGTGTTTACTTTCTATTTGGGATAAACAAGTTGGAATGTCATGGATCCGGGGAGAAAGATAGAATAGGACGGTGAACCATACCTTCGGGTCGGTAGAGAGGGTCGTGTTCGAGGCAGTGGCGGCGGCAGCGGACTTCCCGTCGCTGGCAGTGACTCCCCTCGATCGGTCTAGGGTTAGGTGTGGCTAGTGGCACTGTTGTGACGAACCTCGTCTTTTGTGCCCTAGCCCCCACCCTCTCTTTATACACTGCGCGACGGGGGCCCACCAGCCCATAGAAGGCTGAACGTCCCCGATCAGGACGTGGTCAAGGGTCCGGCCCAGTCTTTGGACTTGGGCCGGTAGAGATCAACCTAACATTCTCCCCCTTGATCTCAACTTTTACTTTAACTTTTAAACTTTGACTTTAACACTTTTCTTTTTACTCATTCCATCACAGATGAGTGCACAGAGCATGTTTCATCATCACGGTCTTTCGCCGATAGACTTGACAGCTACAATGCATGTCTCTGATCTGAAACAGTAACTTTAACTTTGGGCCTTTTGTTGTCCGGAAATCATAGGCTTTACCATAAACCCATGTCGACTATGTGTTCTCTGAACACACTGGGTGGTAAGCCTTTGGTAAGTGGATCCGTGAGCACTCGCTCAATACTTTTAATATGATTCCAGACTATCTCCATTACAACGTGTAACTTTACGTCAATGTGTTTGGCAGCACACTTGACTCGTTGTCATAGGAGTGAAATACTTAAACAGTTATTGCTGTTGACAACCATTATCGATTCCGGGTATAGATTTTCTTAACCATTTCGCCTGCCTTTTAAGCCTCATAATCAACTATACTATAGGTATGCATCCGTGATGACACCATAACTGTTTCTTTGGAGCTTTTCCACAATAAAACTCCAATTGCGAGCGTTAGCTACTATGTGGGTTTCACCAAACATCTCGCCTAAATTTAAACATTTGTACTCACAACTATTTGAGAGTACTTGTTCTTTCTTAGTCACCATGAGGCCTATAAGTCCTTGCGTCATTGCAAGACATTCTTAATTCCATTCTAGTGATCTATGTCTAGATTGGACTTTTGCCAAAACTTCCCGGATATATAGACTATGTCAGGGTAAGATTTTATCCATACACTTATAAAGCTTCCAACAGCTGAAGCACATTGGACGTCCATCTGTTCTTTCTCACACTTTTCAAAACTCTTACCCTTGACCACAGGATCAGGCGTACATTTATATATATATATATGCATGCTTTATTTCTTCAGAACCTTTTCCAAGCATGCACTTGCAACATCTTTAATACCCCTTTCTTTTATCTCGGCAAGTTCGAGTTTCTAGAACGGAAGACACTTTACCGAGATTATACTTATTGAAACTTAAGGACAATAACTTCTTCTTTTCTTTAGACCAACATTACTACTAGTAAGTAAGATGTCGTCCACATATGGGATCAGGAAAATTTCCATTCTTAGACTTTGCATAACTGCTATTGTCCTTCTCATTATCTTTAAAACCCAAACTTTTCTCATTGACTTTTTTTTTAAAACTTTCAATACTATTATCTAGAGCCTTGCTCTAAATTATAAATAGATTACTTTAGGTGGCATCTCTTATGTTCTTTACATCCATGACAAAACCAATAGTTTGTGCCATGTATGCTTTTCGTATAAATCCCCATTAAGGAATGCCATCTTTACATTCATCTATGGTAACTCTGAATCGTAGTGTGCCACTAATACTCATTGTAACCTTTTCATTTCTTTTGCCATAAGTCATGCTATATGTTTCTATATTCCCTTTGGTGTCACGCTTTATCTTGTAGACCCATTACAGTCTACTGTTTTGGCTCCATTAGGAACTTCTAAGTCCCAAAACACGGTTGGTACTTATTTCTTTCATCTCATCCTCCATAGCTTTTTGCTATTTGGATGAGTGAGTGCTTCTCATGACTTATTCAAATGAGATGGGATCATTCTCTATTTGAGTTTCTTTACTAGCGTATACTTTATAGTCAATACTGACTTTTCTAACGGGCACTTCTTTCATGTGGGACTGTTGTTGCTCTTTTATTGCCAAGAGGCAATTGATTCTATAGGCTCCTGTATCACAAGATCCTTGTTTACATTGTACACCTTTGAAGAGCCAACAACGGGTGTTGTATAAGTCATACAACATCAACATGGTATTAAGCAATTTATCGATCTTGAATCATTGGAGTGAGCACGTAGTCCCACTTCTCTTCAAGTCTTTAGATCTATACATACCATGCTCCCCCAGATTTCACCATTTTTAGCTTTCTTATTTGGGTTTAATCTGTTGAAACTTTATATGGTCACTTTAAGCACCATCTTTGTACTTTGTCTGCTTAGGGGTATCGTTATTATGATTGTTGTACTCCCTCAACAATCATGTTCATCATTTATAGATCATCTTTATCACTTTTACCCTCAATGCATACCATACATTAGGGAATTGGGGGGTATCTTTCAAGAGTATCTTTCAATCCTCCCCCTCGAAATGTGGCATGAACTTTATTGCCATAATTTCGAAACTATCTGTTACTTTTGAGAATGAGAAAACTTTGAATGCTTACTCATTCACATGATTGTGTCATGTAAAACTGAGTTATTTCCTAAATCTTTTGGGAGTACACTTTCCTCATTTCACTTCAAGAACTCAGCAAAGTCCTTTAGTACTATTGCAAGTCATACATGCATGTTACTCTTATCTTTTGGTTCATATGCAACTTTCTTTTTCCTGCCATGCAGGATGAGTACTATGCCAAAACTTTTCCCGCCTTGCGAGATGACTCCCTATAAGGGACATAAATGCCATAACTGGCTTTCAACATTTTCAATCAGAAACAAATCCGAAAACTCTTTTAACACACATGTTTAATCCAACTTTGGTCAAAATTAAACATGCATAAACCTTTTACAACTCTCATCAGTGAAACTGAAGGCAAAACTCTTTTACATAGAGGGTACATAAAAGTTAAACTAAACTTTTATTCCTCTATCTTCTTTCTTGGACCAATGTCCCTGAATTCCTTTCTTTTCAAGCCATTCTTTAAGGAGAACACTGTCCCTTATATAATGGCATTCTTTCATGCAGACTTGCACTTTTCACCTTTGAGTCACAAGTACCCAGTTCTTTCCTTTGCTACCTTCAAGAATGAAAGCATGGAGATCCTTTTCTGAAACACGTTCAACAAATGATCAATAATAATGAGAATGAAAATAACCCTACATTGGTCGGGTTAAAGACATGCACATTAGAATTTTAAATCTTTCCTTTTATATTCTAAATCACCTTTGGGCAGAAATAGAATAAATCATCATTCTACATCAATTCTAAAACACCTTTGGGTAGAAATAGAATTAATGCATATATAACTGATAAGCAATGTCATGATTCTTCTACATCAATTCTAAATCACCTTTCGGCAGAAGTAGAATTAATGCATATAATTGATAAACAATGTCATGACATTCCTGTTAACAACTTTGCTCAGAAAAGGACAATATCATAATCATCTTTACAGCGGAAACGTGAAAATCCTATTTTCCATTTTCAGGGACATTTCTAGATCTTTATCTATTCTCCGACAAATTGGTCACTTTGATGCAAAATTCATCAGAAACTTAAACTTTAAACATAACTTATAATATTGTTATCATCAACTTTGGTCAAAAAATAACAATATTATAATTTATTGAATGTCTGTAACTGCCCTTCAAATTAAATTATGGTATACAATTAATTCTTTTACACTAATTCTACATCACCTTTGGGCAGAAATAGAATTAATGCATGACAAAAAACCATAATAATATCATAATAATCTATAATTTTATCCACTTTTCAATATTAAAATATCCCTTTGATTTGAATTTAATAATGAAAAATTATCAAATAACTGTCAGCGGAAACTTTAATAAACTTTAATTCTGTTTTCCAGAAACTCTTTAAATACTTTACTATTTTCTGAGCAAAATTATCTTTGAGCAAATTTTGTACAGGAAATAACATCAAAACCATACACATTTATTCAAACAGCATTCAAAATTAGCTTCTGGAAAATTAAAAACAAAATAAACTAAGTTTACTGGCACTGTGCTCCTGCAGGGCCCAGCACAGCCAGCAGCACAGCAGCTGCTCGCGCAGCAGGCCGGCCTCGCACGCGCGCGGCCCAGCAGGCGAAAACGGGCGCGTGGCCCATCAGCCGACGCGGCTCTCCCCGTGCTCGGGCCGCAACCTGGGCCTGGGTCGGGAATTTGCTTCCCCTCTTGGGCCGTATCTGGTCCAGCTGTTGAGCACCGTCCGATCGAGATCGACGGTCGTCCTTCAATCTCGGCCGAACAAAAGCCCTGCGCTGGCCACTCTCCAAACCCTAACCCATTCTCTTCCCTCTCCCTTTCCTGTCTTCAGCCGACGGCGGCTGAGTGTGGCCAGGGAGAGCTCGCCGTTGCCGGGGACGGAGCAGTGCCGTCGGACCGAGTCCAGCTTGCTCCCCGTCGCCAGCTCTTCCTTTTCCCTTTCTCCCTCCTTCTCACGCCGCGGCGGCGTCAGAGGCGGCGGCCACCATGGCCGTCTGCGTCGGTAATGGGCGGCGGCGCCGGGCCAGATCCGACCGGCCCCCACCTCCTCTTCCACTTTCTTTTCTTTCTCTTTCAGCTTCTCCACCACACTGCACCAGAGAAATGCGACTGGAGATTTTTGCGCCGCTCCGGGCCTCCTCGTCGGCGTGCGCGTTCGCTTGAGGGTGAACGCGCCACCGTCGAGTGGGCCTTGTGGTGGTGCGCTGTTCCGAGCCCGAGTGGTGACTTCCGAAACTGGATGGGTCTTCGCGTCGGTCTTAGTTTGTTAGGGTTAGGGTTGCTTCTTTATCCGATTCGAAATCGGATCAACTCCTTTACTTTTTTCCCTGCTAGGGATTTGATAGATCCGCATCGGATCTAGTCCTTTTAATTCTTTCCCGAATCGATTTACACAGCTAGATAAGAAAAACCCGGCTCTGGTACCATTGTTATGATCTTAGGATCGTTCTAGTGTATAGATCAGTCGGTGTTTACTTTCTATTTGGGATAAACAAGTTGGAATGTCATGGATCCGGGGAGAAAGATAGAATAGGACGGTGAACCATACCTTCGGGTCGGTAGAGAGGGTCGTGTTCGAGGCAGTGGCGGCGGCAGCGGACTTCCCGTCGCTGGCAGTGACTCCCCTCGATCGGTCTAGGGTTAGGTGTGGCTAGTGGCACTGTTGTGACGAACCTCGTCTTTTGTGCCCTAGCCCCCACCTTCTCTTTATACACTGCGCGACGGGGGCCCACCAGCCCATAGAAGGCTGAACGTCCCCGATCAGGACGTGGTCAAGGGGCCCACCAGCCCATAGAAGGCTGAACGTCCCCGATCAGGACGTGGTCAAGGGTCCGGCCCAGTCTTTGAACTTGGGCCGGTAGAGATCAACCTAACAGGTAGTGCACCATTCCTGCACTTTATTTGATCTTTGCATTAATCCATTTACTATTATGCATGATCTGTTGGATCCTGTGATGAAAAACATTTTCAGCATTCATGCATTTCAATTCAATCGCCGTATTCATTCTTGAATTGGTATTATTATCTTCCATTGATATGTATGGCAAAGAGTCCAGAGCTTGACTGTGCATGTAGATGGATGTGTTATAGGATATGATACCGTACCCCATGCATTGTCGTGGCATATAACGTGGCATGGCAAGGAAATCTTTGGAGGTGGTTGCTCCAAATATCTTTGTCAAGAATGGATGAAAAAACAGTAACAGAGTTTGCTTATAATTTTCGTTCTGAAGTGTGCTCTTATTTCCCTTTATTTGATAATCAGCAATGACTATGGGCATCGACAAATGGGATTCTTCTCCACAGTTTCACTGTCTTTAGTGCTCCTGCTAGGATTGCGGGGGTGTTAAATTTATAGGAATAGAGACCGGCCACGCAGCTTACCAATGTGGGTAGTGATGGTCCTCTATACTATATAATCAGCTCGTGAAGATCAGAAATCAATTCAGTTTCATTCAACTCTATTCTTCCTATATGTGGTGCATGCACTTTTTCTGCACTTTATTTTCTCTCCATTATTCCATAGATGCATGATCCGCTGGATCCTGTAGTACAAATATTTTCAAAATTCAGGAAAGTTAATTATATTATCCTGACGGCTCCTCCATGGCCTCAGCTTTGTCAATCAGCATGGAAGCTATGCAACCATGAAGGGTCTCGATTCATGGCTAGCTGAATGCTCAATGGCCAGATTGAAATCTAAATCGTTGCATTCAGTTTCATATATATTACTCAATCGACTCAGTGCCTTTCTGCTTGAGGTTCTACATCTCAGAAAATATGCACAGATGACATAGCCACCACGTCAACACTATGTCTGCATACAAAAACTGGAAAGTCAGTTGTGGATTGAGCATCGAGTTTATTTATTATTTGGCTAGCTTGGCGTATAATAATGAATGATGAGGTATATTACTACCAGGGACAGTTTTTCCTTGACGGCCAAGAAAGAAACACTAGCTGTTAGGAATCGGCCAACAAGACCGACTTGTCGACAGGAAAGATCAACTTCTCCTAGCAATAGTCCCTGACGGCTTATGTTTGATGGACAGTACACAGGTGGGCTTCAATTCCGGTTAGGAAACCCCATTTGGTCCGTTTGATGGACAGTACACAGGTGGGCTTCAATTCCGGTTAGGAAACCCCATTTAGTCAGGACCTGGGACTATTCAATTCCGGTTAGGAAACCCCATTTAGTCAGGACCTGGGACTACAGGCCGGGACCTTTAATCTCGGGTCATACAATCGGAACTAAAGCCCACTCTTGGAACTAAAAAAATAGTTTAAATCCTAGGAGACCGCTCTTGCTATGCGTGAGATTCGAAACCCAAGACCTCTTATCTCGCACGTAGCTTTCTTACCAACTCAACTGCACACCACATTTAACATAGTCGTGGGCGCTCTCCTTTTAAATTAACCCATGGGGGAACTTCAGTCCCGGGTAAAAGACCTTTAGTCTAAGTTTGTGACACCAACCGGGACTAAAAGGACATCCTTTAGTCCCAGTTGGTGTTACCAACTGGGATTAAAGGTTGGAGGACCTTACACCAACCGGGACTAAAGGGTGGTTTTTAGTCCTAACTGGTATTACCAACCAGGACTAAAGATCCCTACTATAAAAGCCTACTACACTAGGGATTTGAGTCCCGGTTGGTAGTTCCAATCGGGACTAAATCCCTTATTAGTCTTGAGTCAAAATCCAACCGGGACTAAATCTCTTATTAGTCTTGGGTCAAAATCCAGATGAGACTAAAAGCTAAGGTCTGTTCTCTACTAGTGGGACGTCATGAATATATTCCTGATAAGAAATTCATCGAGCATCAAGAATTTTTAATGTTTGGAGTAGTGTATTTCCCATACCTGCAGCCGACGCAACGAGATGATCCCCCATCTTGACAGTGGCAAAGAACTTGTCAACTATAACTAATTGAATTTCAAGCAAACCAAAAAAAACCTTGGCTACTCTCATCAGCGCTCATCTCTTTCATGTTTTGACATACTGGCCGGGTTTGGTCACGGTGGAGGCTTCCCACCTTGCCAAAAAAACAAATACTCACAAAGAAAGAAGATAAACAAACGGAGTTAATGCATCCATGGCTCCTCAACTTGTCAAGAGATGTCACTTAGGTCCACAAACTCTAGAAATGCATTTTTCTAGGTCCCTGGTGCACTATACATCCCTAAGGCTATCTCCAACAGAGTTGGCATTGCAAGACTCATACCTAAAATGGGTGTGACACATTGTAAAAATATCCTCCAACAAGGTAGGCAAACACGGCACCCATTTTGGGTCGGAGCCGCTGTGTAATCAAAAAGCGTCTTCCCTTGGTCTCTTAGCGTCGTCCTGCAGCGCGGGGTCCACCACCACAACCACAGCGAGCTTGACGCCAGTGAAGCAAGAAAGGAAGGCCTCGACGAGGGAGGCGGCAGAGGAATCCGAGGGTGGGGCACCCGTCGAGGAGGAGGAGCGCTTGGAGAGGCGCTCGAGCATAGTGAGGTGCTTGCGGTGGCCCCCACCGGCGGCTACCTTTGGCTGATCGGGCTCCGGCAGGCGGCGGCGGCGGCAGCTCCTCTGGATCCGGCGGCGAGGAGGGGGTGGCAGCGCTGGCTCGTGCAGAGGCGCAACCGAAGGAGGCAGGGGATGTGGTGGCGGTTGGATCTACTAGCGCGGAGGGAAAAGAGAAGGGAGATGACGGAGGGGGGCCGGCGGCGGCGGCGGTCAGGAGCATCGCGTGGTGCAGGAGGAGCAGGGGATTTGCGTTCTCCTTCGCTGTTGGGGAACGGTGAAATTTGGGTGGCTAGGCTTTCACTGTGCATGACCCAAAGGTATCATATTTGCCTCCTCATTATTGGAGACAGTCTAAACTTGTAAAATGATGCAGCACAGGTCTACTTTTGGACTATATCTACCACCGTAGTGCACCATTTAACAAGTTTAGAAACCTAAAAATACGGTTTAAAAGTTCATGAACCTAAGTGGCATCCCTTGACAAGTTCAAGGACCGCTCATTCATTTAACTCGAAAGGAAGAGGAAAGGAAAAGTTACACTCCAAATTACATATGTGCACTCCATAGCTTGATTAGTTTTCTACATCAATATCCTGCACGGTAGGTAACGTTGTTCCAGATGTCTCCTACTCACAATGAGCTTTGTTGTTCTTCGATCACCCAATCTTTCACTCCATCCCTCCTCATAGACTCATACTGTTGCACTCGTTTTAAGCCACTCATTACTAGCAGCCACGCACAACTTATAACATAGGGAGAGTGGTCGTATGAAGCTAAGAGCCTGAGACTACCAACAACAAGGGTATATATTTATATTCAAGGCAACGCTACAAGCCATGAATAATGCGAGCTTGGTATAGGTATAGAGCACTATTCCTGCACTTCATTTGCTCTGCACTATTATTATTCCATAGATGCATGATCCATTGGCTTCTATTATGCGAAATATATTTGTCATTGATATGTATGGTTGAGTCCAAAGCTTGACCGCGGGTAGATGGATGGCTTATGATATGGTGATTGATGGTTCACTTTAACAGTAGCACTGACATGCAATTGGCCACGGTGTCCAGTCACTCATTTGAATGGATCTAAAATCTGTAAACAAGTATATAGGCAGGCCTTTAGTCATCATATGATGTCTGTGAACTGATATGTTGACACGCCGTGGAGCACTTGAACCTATCTCAAAGTGATATTTTTTCTTGCAAACAATGAATATCAATCTCGATATGTGTAGTGCCGCCGGTAAGTCCCTAGTCACCAGGGATGAACAGGATTGCTTCTCGTGTAGACAGCACCAACAATGTCGCACTAGATGACCATCATAGAAGTAATCAGGACATGGAGCTCCTGTAGGGCTGGCAAAAGCTAACAACACCCCACAACCGCATGAGCAACAACATGGTATAGTATGCCTTTGCACTAGAATGAGAGACGGTAGTCTGCTGCTTGGACGACAAAGGCACGAGGTCACCGAGAAAGATACAGTACTGGAGGTGGAGCATCGAGAATCTGGACAGTCCATGTCAGAGTACAAGGTGAGAACTTGACTGGCTTGGTGCCGACGTGGAGGCCAGTTGACAATTTACCGTTCACGTAGCATAGAATGTGCTCGATCAACGTGAGATAAGGGTCTCAGGGATCGTACACACCCATTATACTCCATACGCTAAGTCAGCACAGGTCAACTTGATGTACTAAGGAGTGTCAGCAAGACCCTGGTACTCAATAGGGTCAGCAGCGTTATCCGTGGTGGGATAGTGTTAGGGGAACACCCTTAACATGCTGCCCCATCTCTACCTTTGCTCGGGGCTAAGCCCTCAGCTAACCCTTTTTCTCGATTGTGATGTGGCTAGGAACCGCACCGGTGGGGCGCTCGCCTGCCTGCTACTTGATCGGAGGATGCCTCGCTAACTCCACAAGCGAAGATAGGCACGGTTTTGATCTGTCTCTACAGATGAAGCATCGCCCCATAGGCCACTCAAAGGAAGGAATGTTGTGGTGTGCCTAACCTCGTGACCATGAGACCGAGGACGGGAGACGGTGGTCCCCAAGAACAAAACCCTCAATAGCGTCAAAATAGTAGGTGAGGGGAACACAGGAAATGTCCACCAAGCCCCCATGTCTTTGTAAAAAGGATGCTCACCCTAGAGGGAGAATGATGTAATTTCACCTACCCCATGTATGTCCTACAAATACCCGATGGGTGACACTATAGAGAGGAATGAATTAATGGCCATTTACTCCTAAATTTATCGCTACTCACCCTTGTTCCCTTATTTGACAACCCTTGTTCTTTTTCTCCTGTGGGACACCATCAACCTCCTCCTCATTGTTCGCCGGCAAGGGTAGGAGACCAAGAGCACACCCCATAGACAACTTGGCATGAGCATCCACAAGTGTTGTTGTAGAGTGACACTCAACCATGATTGCCTGTTGTAGTAAATCAATGGCATATTGTTGTTGAGATAGAACCAACCCAACAGAGGAGCACATTAAAGAGATGTTGATCGAGGAAGTGGTGAAGGTTGTTGAGGTCGGTCATGGAAAACTCAAATAGCAATAGTTAGCAATGGCAAGTTTGACATGGCAGGGGCACCCAATTTTTCTCATGTGGTCACTAAAGCTATCTGGTGCTCATTGCAAATGCAGAGTGTGCAACGGCTAGTTTATTAATTTGGGGCTATACATACCCTCATACCCAGCCAATTAGAGTGTGTTGAAGTTGGTTGAAATTGTAGTTGAGTTGAGGCTCATCTCTTAGTTATCTAACCACTACATGTGCTTAAGACAAGAGTAGGCAATTATCAAAAGCTTTAGGATTGGTGCGTAGACTAGATTAGGTCATAATAGCAATTTTTTTTTAGGTTTTGGCCTATAAGCTATTGCATGTACCAAGGATGTACATTTTGGGACTTGTAAGTATTGCCATATCACTCCAACTACATTTGTGGAGTGGTCTTTGGTGGTCTATGAAGGAGGAGAGGCTCTTGGCATTTTGGCCGGAGCTCTACCAGACAATGGACAACATCTAGGATAGGCTTGGTGGAGAACCACTTGCGCATGAGGAAGGGTTGTGAGCTATCCACGGAGTTATACCTGACTGGGAGATTGGCCCTTGCAAGGGCATCCTTGTAAGGGGCTCCAATCAGGACTGGTGGAAAGCATAGTTTACCAATACCGTACCTTGGTAGAAAATATCATTATGTGGGAGTTTGCATTCTCTAATCTTTTTACATTTCACGCTTATATTCTTGCATTCCTTTGTATTGCATATGGTCTTTTCCTTTCTAGTAAAGCTTTCTAGATTATTTAAAAGGATTGGAAACTATGGCACAAATCTTTTGGCATTAGAGATAGCAACACTTGGAAAAACCCTGTACACATATATATAGAACTTGTGTATCTTTTTAGAAGTGGATTTTTGCCTCGGTTTTAAGTGACCTAATTAAACCACCCACCCCCTCCCCTCCCATCTTAGCACTCATTATGTTCCTCATAAGTTATTATAACTTGTCCTATGTTAAATTTGTCTAACTTTAAACAAGTTTATTGGAAAATGTTTTAACATGTACAATACCACATAAATGCACTATCAAAATGTATTTTATGGTGTATTTAATTAATCTAGTTTGATGTTGTAGATGTTTGTTTATTTTTCTATAAATTTGGTCAGAACTAGAGAAGTTTGACTTAGAGCAAACCTAAAACAACTTATATTTTATAAGGTTTTGAATATGTCGCAAATACATCCTCAGAGGTGGATTACATTGACAGCCTGCGCCGCCATATATATACTCCTCCACTCCTATGGAAGAAGCCAAAGCAATGATGAGAGCGTCCACAGGACATGTTGATCCTTTGACAAGCGCAAGCCTCCCATGCAAAGGGCAGTAGCGCAAGAAGAAAGGAAAGAGCACAGGGGACCTTCAGCATCCTATGTGAATGCACCCAACTAAAAAGATGGAATAAGCCAGTGTGGAAGAGAAGATTTCTGCGCTGCCACAACTGGGCTTAGAGTGTCAGCCAACTAGTGGGAAGGCTTCTACGTACCAACATGCTGCAGATATGCAAAGCAATTTTCTGCACCATAGGCAATGTTGTTCCAGATGCCTCCTACTCATAGTGAACTTCAATTTGTTCTTTGATCTCTCAAACTTGCAGTGGTTTGAAGCCACTCACTACTCGCTAGCGGCCACACATATATAACAGCTCACAGGCAGGAAGCAGCTAGCTAGAACATAGAGTATATAAAGTGCGTTCATGCCCATCCACTGAGCTTCTTAATACGAATAACATCAACCTGCAAAATAGACACAGCCTATGTAATAGGATGCATCTGAACCCTCGTGCTAGTAGCAAGCATTTCCTTCTAATTATCTAGTTTGTTACAAACTCGCCTCTTTTCCATGATGTGCGCTGTGTGTACCGATGTTTGGCATGGGCACACAGAACCGAACAACCCGGGCTGCATCGTCGACCAAACATGCCTTCGGCCACACGCCTCCCCTAGCCTAGCTGATGCAAAACAGAAACAAAGAGTACATGTGCACTGAAACTTGAATTCTTCTGTGTGCGTATGGAAAAAAACGCATAGAAAAATTCAACATCCACAGAAGTATTCGAGTTTCCAGTAGTGCAAATGGTATGGTCACTAGTGCCGCACGCCAACCGTGCATGCCCCTGTCCCTGCGGCGCCACATGTCCTGGGGCTTTCTCATGCTCTTCATCATCTGAATGGTGGGTGCACATGGTTGTTCCATGGGGTGACCCAGTGCTCGCATCGCTGCTCATGCGCGTGCCGCCACATACATTCAGGCCAGTATAGCAGACTCGATGGCACGCGACATGATGAAGATACTCAGCACACTTGCAGGATATGGCGTCAGGCAGCTACCAGCTCGCCCAGGGCTCCCCGGCTACGGGCTCCCTGTAGCTTGATTATTTTTCAACATCAACATTCTGCACCGTAGATACTTTGTTCCAGATGCCTCCTACTCACAACGTGCTTTTCTGTTCTTTGATTGATCACCCAAACTTTGACTGTCTCTCCCCATACTGTGTTGCACTGATTAGAAGCCACTCGCTATCAGCCACACACAAGGATACATACTTATAAGTAGGAGCCTTAGGCTCTTAGCGTCATACGACCTTTGCCAATTGTCATTCATTATTTCAAGTGCATATAGCCATAATCACAAGCTGAGTTATCGATATTATGGACCATATATTTGCAAAAGGGAGGAGAGAACGCAGCAAGAGGGCGAGTCCGGAAGAACAGTGACACTAAGCATCTCGCTTTGGCTTATCATGACTGAGTGCCCTTGGACCGCCCCTGCGGGGGGCCCCCGGTGACACCGGGCGCCTCCGCCCTCGCCGTGGTCGTCGTGGACGGCGGCCCTCTGAGTGCCCTTCGACCGCCCCTGCGGGGGGCCCCCGGTGACGCCGGGCGCCTCCGCCCTCGCCGTGGCCATCGTGGACGGCGGCCCTCTCCACCTCCGCGTCGGCTTCCTCTTCTCCTCTCGTCGCCTGCTCCCCGTTGCCGAGATCTGACCTCTCTAAGGAGCATCAGGCAGGATTTTCGGCCTCTTCGCCGCCGGTGCGTCCTCATCAGTCTTCTAGTGCTGCGCGTCTCCCTCGATCTTGAGATCATGGATGCAGGTCAGTTGTCTCGACACAATGTTTCTTTCACATCCATGTTCCTACCTGGTCTAAACTTTAGGCCGGGTCGGGTGATTGAAGCTGAGATTAAGCGCAAATTTGGCACTTCCATTACCCCTGAATCCCACCATTCCAAACATTTTTTGCTTGTTGTTTCTTTTGGGAGATGTCGTTTTCGTCTCTCTCCCCAATCTGTTAGTCTCATCCTTCAGGCAGTTCTAGGTGGTTCGCCTTCTGGCTTCTGTGTATCTACCCTTTCTGATCGAGTGTTTAGTTTCAAGGTCTCCACTCCAGAAATTGGATTTCATATTTACAATTTAAAGAACTTTGAATGTGAACAGTTTAAACTCTTCTTTAATCTCTGGAGTGGTGGCGGACCAAATTATTTGCTTGAATATCAAAATTGGCTTAAAGAAGAATCAAACTCTTGGAATTTGGTTTCCCGCAACGTCAAACTGAAACCTCCAGTGATCCCGCTCTCAGGAGCAAATTCCGTGCCTTTGAATTTTTCAAAAACTTCTCCTTTCAAATCAGCCTCCAGATCGCGCCCTGAATCCCGTCAACAAACCTTTTCAAAATTCAAGTCGCTGGCCACTTCTCGCTTGGCGCAACCCAAGGCTCCTCATTTTCGAATAGGCCATCTGCCTAAATCAATGTTACCTTTTGGGCCGGGATTACTGGGCAAAAGACCAGCCCAACTAGCCTCTGATTTGGATGTCCAGATGCGCACGCTTCAATCGGGCAGAGTTATTTCTAAACCTACCAGCCGACCTGCGAATCTTCCGCCTCGGCCATCGCACCGGCCTGATCCTGCCCCTGCCCCAATTAGCCCTTGTGCCCCTTCCAATTCTGGCCTGCCTACGTCGCTGCAACATAGGACCGAGCACTTGCTCTTTCCCTCTTTCGGTGCTATGTTCCAATTCTTTACCAATTTAGCCCCGCCGACCCCAGTGGTTATCCCCTGGGCCCTCCCCTGGAGACTCAAAGCCCCCGAATTTGAAGACGACGATCTCGAGGAGTCAACCTCGACGGTGTCTCCCGCCCCAGTGCCACCTCCTCCCTCCCTTGTCCTGGCCCTGGACTCCTCAACCTCGGTGAAAATCCCTCTCCAACAAGGCCTCGGTGAGTACGCCTCAGCTTGTCTCCTAAAACCCCAGCCTCGACTCCCATCTTTGCACGTTCCTTGGCAACAGATTTCTAATCCATCTGTCCCATCGATCTCGCAGCCGGGAATGGCTTTTCGACTGGTGGACCCGGCCCCTTTCATGCCTCCTGGGGCTCAGAGGATGATGGTCAATGGGAGACCGGTTATGCGTCGAGTGGTCACTGGACATGTTCAAGAACACAACAATAACCTGGCCATTGCTAACTTCCTTCCAGCCCCGCAGGAGCCAATCAACTTCATGATGATTAGAGATTTGATCGAGGGGTTTCTCAACCAGCGAAACATTGGCTTCCTGTCCATCCAGCCTTGTCCTTTTGGTCAAGCATACGTGCGACTTGCTTCTGTTTTTGAGAAAGATCTGTTAGTTCATGGGGGGCCCCAACTAATGCCAAATGGCGATTCCATCTTCTTCACTCCCCACAACAGAGCATGGAATAACCGCACTGCTGTAATGACTCACGAGGTTTGGTTAATGCTCTTGGGATTGAACCTGGACTTGTGGTCAGAACAATTGCTAGATAAAGCAGTTTCCTCCTTTGGTCGCCTTCTTTTGTGGCAAGAAGATATGTTTCACATGTCTAGAGCTGTGATTAGGGTCAGAGTTTCCAATCTTGAGGACATCCCTTGGTTTTTTGTCTTCACAGAGGGAACACAGTTTGAGTCAAACAGTTGGTGTGTGCAATGTGAAATTCTACAAACTACTTTGTTAGGTGTTCCTCCTCAAGATGAAGACCTGCCCCCTAATGATGGTGATTTCAATCCCAATAGTTTTCACTTTCAAGGCTTCGGTCAGCCAGTTAACCAGATGCCCCACCAGCTCCAGTTCATCAGTTTAATCCAAACCAAGGTCTCCTAAATCACCCTGGTTTCCAAGCATTGCCCCAGGATGAAGAAGATGCTCACATCCCTCTTTTAATTCCTCTTCAAGATGAAGTTATGGACAACAATCTGGTTGAACCCCAAGAAGAAATTCTTCAAGCCCAAGCTCAGAATTTGGTACAACCCCCTCCAATCCCGGACCAGCAGGAACATATCCTGGCTATGGATGATTTGACAGACTCTTCAAATGAAATGCCTCCTCTAATTGATATCATTGAAAATGAGGTAGAAGTGGAAATGCCACCATTTCCAAATCTGCAGAATGTACAACACTTAATGGTTGATGAAGCTCACTTTGAAGATTTGCCCAATCCCAATCAAAATCAAGACTTTCGCCCAGCAGACATCAATTTAGGAATGGTGCATACCTTTTTTAATAATCCAGATCCCAGCCATTTCTTTAACATTAGCACCCCTGATCAGTTTCTTCATCCTTTCTGGGAAAAGCCCAACACTGCAGATACTGGACTGGTTCAAAGCTTAATGGATAAGCAAAAGCAGTCCTCTCCTCATTTCAGTTTGGGCCCAGTTTTGCATGACAACAATGGCTGCTCTTCAACTCAACAATACCATAGTGGACTGTCTCCAACACAGGGCATCTTAAATTCCAATCCAAACCCAGAAGCAATCAGACTTTGGGCCAAATTCTTCAGGGGAATGGACCAATCACAGCCCAATGTCTTAGTACCAACTCAGTGGATGAACTTTTTCACCCTGCTGTTACTTAAACAATCATCTTTTGACTGGGCAAAAGACCTTCTTCAATCACCTGCCTGGCAACTGATTTCCGGAGACTCCCTTAATGAAGGTTATTGCTTCACTCCTCCCTCTTCTAAACCCTCCATCTCAATTTCTGAAATAGCCTGCACTGATTGCGAAGTGCATGATAACCTACAAAGTGCTTCGACAATGTTGACAGGTCCCCAGGATGATGTCACCTTGGAAGTTACCCCCCATCTAGAAGACGTCCACTTTGAACAGACAGTTTATCAAAGCCCTCCATCTGCTCGGGACCCTTCCAATACCCCTACAAGGGACAATAAAGGTAAACAACTTTATATTTCTGAAGAAGGCCTGAGAATAAGTAATAGAATTCATAATCTCAACAGAGGTTTCAAGTCCTCTTCAAAAAAAGAGAAAAAATGTTGTCTTGGCTGTGATTCTCAACCTCCAACTCTTTCCTCTGTTGTTGTGCGCAATCTAGGTGTCACCTTTTGCAATCTGAAGCCTGACCAAATAGACCAGGAGATTCTGATGGACAAGCCTTCACCCAAGAAAAGAGCAGTGGGCCGGCCCAGGAAGACAAAAGGAAAAGAAGCTCCCCCCAAAGATCAGCCTGACAATGGGGGTAAAGGGAAAGGGCCCAAGAAGTAGTTCGACTCCTCTCTCTCTTTTGCTCCTTTGGTTGTCTAAAGTAGCCTTCTAATCTTTCTTTCTACCAAACTTAGTTTTATGGCTATTAAACACTGGAAAATTCTTAGCTGGAATATCAGGGGTATCAACTCAGAGAAAAAATGGAATGCTATTAAGGATAGAGTTTTGGAGTCAAATTGTGATATAGTCTGTCTTCAAGAGACAAAACGTGAAGCTTTTGATCAAAACTATCTTAGACTTTTCTGCCCCCCTTCTTTTGACTCTTTTGTTTCTCTTCCGTCCATTGGAGCCTCTAGGGGATCTATTATTTGTTGGAAAAGCTCCATCTTTCATGGACATTGTATTTTCCAGAATGCTTATGCTTCTTCTGTCCTCTTCACTTCCACGATCAATAATTCTTGTTGGATTTTAACTAATGTGTACGCGCCATGCACTGATCAAGGGAAAGCTGACTTTGTCCACTGGTTTAAACACATTTCCATGCCTGATACTATTGACTGGTTAATAGTTGGAGACTTCAACCTTTATCGCAATCCTGAGGATAGAAACCGAGATGGAGCCAACTTCCCTGCAATGCTCATGTTCAATGATGCTATCAGTTCTTTAGGTCTCATAGAGCTTCCTCTTAAAGGACAACGCTTTACTTGGTCTAACAAGCAGCATCCTCCCCTTCTTGAACGTTTAGATTGGTTTTTCACTTTTGTTAGTTGGACTATCTCCTACCCCAACACCTCTGTGAATACTCTTCCCATGGAAACCTCAGATCACGTTCCTTGTCTCATATCGATTTCCACTGCCATTCCTAAAGGTTCCATCTTTCGTTTTGAGAATTATTGGCTAAACCATGATGACTTCCTTGCCCAAGTCCAAGATGGCTGGTTCACCAACATTCTGCATTCTGATGCAGCCAAAAATATTACTGCAAGATTCAAAAACTTGCGAAGTGTTCTTAAAGCTTGGAAACAAACTCTCTCTAACTTAAGCTCTACCATCAGTAATGTCAAACTCATCCTCTCCCTTCTCAACTTCCTGGAAGAGCATAGAGATTTAAGCACCATTGAATGGAACTTCAGAAAACTTCTTCAACAAAAGCTTATCTCCCTCCTTCAGCAACAAAAAACCTACTGGAAGCAGCGTGGTTCCATAAAGTGGATCACCCTAGGTGATGCCAACACCAAATTCTTTCATGCCCATGCCACCATCAAATTCAGGAAAAATTTCATCTCTCATCTTCAGGATGATAATGGTTTGATCTGGACTGAACACCAAGATAAGGCTAATCTCATTTGGACCTCCTTTAAAGAAAGACTAGGTTCTTCTAACTTCACTTCTATTGGTTTTGACCTCTCCTCCTTTTTATCCCCCAACCCTCAGTTAGAATCTTTATCTTGTCCCTTTTCTAAGGAAGAAATTGACTTTGTCGTCAAAGCCCTCCCTTCTGATAAATCTCCTGGCCCTGATGGCTTTAACACTGACTTCGTTAAAAAATGTTGGCCAATCATTAGTACTGACTTCTATAATCTTTGCTCTGATTTTCACTCTAATCCTGAATCAATCTGTCTAAAAAGTATTAACGGGTCCTACATAACCCTAATCCCTAAGAAAGATGATGCTTCAAAAGTTAATGACTTTAGACCCATTTCTCTTCTAAATACTTCTGTAAAAATCCTTACTAAACTGTTGGCTAATAGACTTCAAACTGTTTTGCCTTCTCTCCTCCATAAGAATCAGTATGGTTTCATTAAAAATAGATCAATTCAAGATTGTATAGCCTGGGCCCTTGAATATCTCCACTCTTGTCATCAATCAAAAAAAGAGCTTCTCATCCTCAAACTTGATTTTGAGAAGGCCTTTGATAAGGTGGAACATGAATTCATGATCCAAATTATGACTCACAAGGGCCTTCCCCCAAAATGGATCCAGTGGATGACTGCTATCTTTAATTCTGGTACTTCATCTGTCATCCTAAATGGGCTTCCTGGGAAAGTCTTTCACTGTAAAAGAGGGGTCAGGCAAGGGGATCCCCTTTCTCCTCTCCTCTTTGTCTTAGCAGCTGATTTCTTACAAACCCTTCTCAACCATGCAGTCTCTTCTGGAACTCTTTCTCTTCCCATCCCCATTACTGATCAAGATTTCCCTATTCTACAATATGCTGACGACACCCTTATCTTTATCAAAGCCTGTCCCACTGAACTTGCTCATTTAAAAGACATCCTCTCCTCCTTTGCTGAATCCTCAGGGCTTAAAGTTAATTATTCTAAGTCCATGATGGTTCCCCTTAATCTGCACCAAGATGCAACCCATCCTCTTGCTCAAATTCTAGGTTGCCCTATTGGTGACCTCCCTTTTACCTACTTAGGTCTCCCCCTCTCCCTTTCTAAACCATCAGTAGCAGATTTCTGGCCACTAACCACTAAATGCGAAAGAAGGCTTGCTGCTTTCTCATCCTTTCTCAATGAAGCAGGCAGATTACAGCTCACCAACTCGATTTTAACTGCCCTACCAATGTTCGCCATGAGCAGCTATCTGCTCCCTAAGACCATAGTGGATCAAATTGATAGGTTCAGAAGACATTGTCTTTGGAGGGGTTCTAACATTAGTAGCAGGAAACCTCCTAAAGCCGCTTGGCCCAAATGCTGCCTACCAAAAAATGAAGGAGGTTTGGGCATTCTTGACATCAACAAACAAAATGAAAGTCTTCTTCTAAAACACCTTCACAAATTCTTTAATAAAGATAACACTCCCTGGGTTCAGCTTGTTTGGGACAAATACTACTCAGGAGCTAAACTCCCTTTCTTAAATGTCTATTTTAGGGGATCCTTTTGGTGGCGTGATATCTTAAAATCTCTTAGTTCTTTCAAGAACCTTGCCACAATCACAATCAAAAATGGATCTACTTGTCTCCTTTGGTTTGATCACTGGACCAATGCTCCTCTAAATCACCAATACCCTGAGCTCTTTTCTTTTGCCCGAAACCCAAGAATTTCGCTGGCCACTGCTTGCGCCTCTACTGATCTTCATTCCCTTTTCCATCTTCCCCTAACCTCTGAAGCCTATCTGCAGTTCCTTAACCTGTCTACTCTCCTTCAAAACTTGCAACTAACAAATGAATGTGACATTTGGACTTATAACAATGGCCACAGAACCTTTTCTTCCCACAATGCATACCTTCACCTTGTTGGACAGCACAACCCTCATCCTGCCTTTCGCTGGCTCTGGCAATCGTTTTCCCAAAACAAGAGGAAAATCTTCTTTTGGCTCCTTCTTAATGATCGCCTTAATACTAGATCCCTCCTTCACAGGAAAAACATGCACTTACCTTCTTACTGCTGTGTTCTTTGTCAAAGCAATATTGATGAAGACCTTACCCACCTCTTCTTTCATTGTCCTTTTTCAATTTCTTGTTGGTGGAGTCTTCAGGTAATAGTGCCAAATAGTATGAGCGTTTGCCAAATTGTGGAAATTCTTAAATCTCAGCTTCTTGCACCTTTTTTCATGGATGTAATAGTAACAATGTGTTGGGCAATTTGGTCCTCGCGAAATGATAAGATCTTCAGAGGCATTGACAACTCTATCCGCCGCTGTAAGGAGTTCTTCAAACAAGAATTTGCTCAGGTTATCCTACGAGCAAAGAGTGACTTGCAACCATCGATGAAGACATGGCTACAAGCTTATTATAATATTTTTTATCTTTTTCCACTCTTTTTTGTCTCCTAAGTGAGGCTTGTAACACTTTGTACTTTTTGTTCTTTTCAATAAAATCCAGTAGGGGGTGAAACCCCTCCTGTTTCCTCAAAAAAAAGTGCATATAGCCATTATATTTTCTGTCTACCAACCTATCTAATTAATTAATGAGAAAATCTGAACCATTTTCATGCAATCCTCTCATTTCCGAATCTGGTGATTGAGTCCTCCTTCAAATGGCAGAGTATCTTTCATGATATGTACGATTGATAGTCCAGAGCTTTGCATTGGCTGTGTGAGTTGAAGTGCATGGATTATACGGTGTCCGTACTTTCATAAAAGTACCACAGCTCTGCAGTTGGGCATGGTGTACATGTCCAGTCCCTCGTTTGAGTATTTGGCCGTGGAACCATTAGCAAATATACTAGGAACCCTACCAAACCATTAGAACCAGAAAGCGACCGAGTGTTTTCGAGAGTTCTGCACAAGATTACAAGTGAGAAACAGCAAGATCCTGGTTTCCAAATTAACTCACTAGAAATGTTTCCGCAGGGAAACACAGAAACAGTTCACCAAACAAATGAAACGCCACATAAAAAAAAACTTTTCTTGGATCTGATGATGTTTGGCAATGCAGAGTTGGAGCAGAGCTACAATCTCTATTTTAATTCTCATTCTGAATCTGAACAGGCATTAAGCAGCTAAGGTTTATGCATCAGCACATATGCCTGATTACTACGTTGCATCTACTGGCATCCTCTGATCTCTTTTATAGTTCACCTCCTCACCAGGGGCGGGCCTAGGCCTAAGGCCAGTAGGACCATGGCCCTAGTCGTGGCCCAGATTTTTTAGAAGAAGGTTTCAATTTTGGCCCAGCAAGCAACAATGAAGCCCAACAAGGAGGAGACAAGGCAGACCACAGCTGCTCCTGCTCGGGACTTCACGAGTCGGTGAGTCGCGCTGTGCCTCCCACGGCGCCGCCCCTGCTCCTGCCTCCTGCGGCACCGCCCTTGCTCCTGCCCGCATCCCGCTGCAGCCTCCCGCCTCGTGGCCTCCCGCTGCAGCCTCCCACCTCATGACCTCCTGCCTCACTGCCCTGCCGCTTGCTGACACCCTGCGGTCGACCGTCGTCGCCCTTACAGGGAGGCTGGCTGGCGGACCAACGACCGACCGTGCCTCGCCCCTTGGCATTGGTGGCTTGGCCCTTGGCTGTCGTCCCGGCCGAGCTCCCCTCCGGCCCTCTCCCTGTGTCTGTCAGTCTGTGTGACTGTGAGTCTGTGACGGTGATTTGTGAAGGTATTTCTTCAATCATATACTTCTTCACTGCTTCAGTGCTTCTACTATTTGTTTACTTTGATTCTAATTGCTAATTTTAACTTTTGAGCCAGAGCTAGTGCAGTAGATGTAAATTTGAGCCAACCAACTGTAGAACTGAATCTCGAAATAAAATGGGAGATGACTGGTTGAATCATAGGATACCTAATCTACCTAGTACTTCTGGTATGTTACATTCAACCATTTAGGGGGTGTTTGGCACAGTTCCACGAACTCTGCTCCACAAACTCTACCATGGAGTAGCTCCACAAAAAACTAGAGTTTGTGGAGTACCTCTTTAGATGCTCTCACAACTCCATCCTTTTTCCTCGAAATGAGTGCGTGGAGCTGAAACCGTTTGACTAAAAAACGTAGAGCGGAGCTGAAAAACGTGGAGCAGAGCAGTCCCAAACACCCCCTTAGAATACAAATACATATTAATATGGGATTATTTTTCTTTGGCTATTTCTGTTTTTATTAACTGTTAGATCTTGTCCAAACTAGGAGTTGTTATTGAAGACATGGAAGTGGAAGATGCGAATACAACAAATCATCACTAGACAATAGGTATTTATTTTTTAATGTATTATTAATTATCGTCCTATTAATTATATAGTTCAATAATTTCTCTGAATTTGCAAACTTTGTTTGAAAATATTTATTTTCCGTGATATACGAATATATTGTAGGCGGTAGCTTTTAAAATTTGTCCACTAGGATTTGGCCGTTAGAATTTGGCCTTAGTCTTGACCAAATCTTGGGTCCGCCACTACTCCTCACTATGTTTGTGTTCTATAAGCAGTGTTGTACTAAATACAGGCAGCAATGAGTAGTGTCCATCAGTTCATGCACGAGTGGGCCGGAGCACTAGCCATCAGCATTTCAGACCATACACTAAACAAACGGACGATCCGTTGGCTTTTGGATGGACCATGCATGCATGGCTTGAGCAGCACTTCTTCTTTTTCTCTTTTTATTTTCCGGGTATTTTCTCTGCTGACTGTGTTTTTCTTGGACCAGGGACGTTTTTCAGTCCGTGAAGCCAACAGACCCGGTATGCAACTTGATTAGCTAACATAGGTGACGTTCCAGATGACTCCTACTCACAATCCACTACTATGTTGTTCTTCCATCTTGAAAACTTTTTCCAACACACACTCACTGATGATCTACTAGACACCTAGTCACACAAGGGATGCATACTTATAAGATCGGCAGATTCCACATGAAGATGAAGCTAAGATTGCCAGCTACAGGTATGGTACAAGTGTTCAAGGCAGTGCTTCAAGCCATGAACTATGGGAGATTGGAAGGTGGTGCACTATTACTGTACTTTATTTGCTCTCCATTGATCCATAGATGATAGATGCATGATCTGCTGCATTTAAGAGCTCTGGCATTTCAATTCAATGGCCATACTAATGCCTTGTAATTAAACGGTACAGTATTTTTCATTGGTATGCATGTTTGAGAGGCCAGAGCTTGAAGGTACTTCCATAAAATTTCACTGTGTATTGACAGTTCATACTTTACTTTCATAAAAGCACCACAGCTCTGCAGTTGGGCATGGTGTACATGTCCAGTCAGGCAGTCACCCACTTGACCATGGAATAATTAGCAAATATACTAGAAGTAGGAACCCTACGAAACCACTAGAACCAGAAAACAATGAAGTATTTTTGAGTTTTTCACAAGATTACGAGTGTGAAACAGCAAGATTACGTGGTGAAACACTTGCAACTTCCAGCAATACATTTTCCTTGTCTACTTGGAGGCGGATGATATCGACCTTGACACCACAACGTGCTGAAATCAACCACTAGACCCATGGTTCCAGAGTCGTGTTGCATTTACAGATAAAACAGGGTTACCAGGCGTTTCACCAATATTTACAGGTCATCGATTCCGTCCATCAGAGAACTGTCGACGATTTGGTTCTACAGTTTCAAGTAGATGCCTTTCATGTGCAGGAAGCCAGCGGCCAAGCACCAAAAGACTATCTCCAGGAGGACGAACGCCAAGGTGCCCCATCGTTTCGACTGGAAGACGGCCTGGAGCAGAGATTCAGTAACATCCACCTGAAAGACAAGGGGAGGTTTCCCATAATATGTTTAGCACTTTTTTCCTGAGAAAATAGCAAGGGTAAAACCTACACCGCAAGATTTGGTATGCACAAAATATTGGTGCAAGTGTGAGAACATATAACAGATTTGGCAACACACGAGACATTTACCAGGTTGTTCTCAGGTGACCGCCAATAAAACCCTTGAATAAGGGTGGGGAACAGCTCGCAAGCAGCTAGAACATAGACTATAAGTGCGTTCATGCCCATCCACTGGAATAGTACGAAGGGCTTCTTAATATGAATAACATCAACCTGCAAAATAGACAGAGCCTTTGTAATAAGATGCATCTGAACCATCTGGTAGTAGCAAGTATTGCCTTCTACTACTAGTTTGCTAAAGTAAGATGCATAGACTTTATACAAAGTAATGTAAGGACACAAATAGTTATATGAAAACAAGGGCTACAAAAAAATGATATCAAGAATAACATGCTGTTCTTTAGTAACAATATCCAGAGATGGTTCAGCACTCACAATTTAACAAACGAAATTGAGATTACTAGAATATAATACTTACTATGTAGTACAACAGCAGCAACAAGAACCCAGATACTCCTCCAGTGAGTAGCATGTAGCTCACTGTATACAAAGGCTTGCTGAAAGGCATGCCTTAAAACCAGCATATACATGTATGTGAGACCCAGAAACTGAAGGATTGGTTAAAATTATGCATGACAGGTTCTTGCAAATATGTGATTACCTAATAATAGCACTAAAAATGCAGAGATCGTCAGCACCACAGAAGCTAGCAGCCATACTAGCATTCGCTTTGAATGATTCTGCAGCAGAAGCAAGGTTAATTTGGAAATGACATTCCGTTACACAATTTTATTTTGTTCAATACTAAAGGGTTCCTACAGATAAGTATATGGTTTAGAAGGTACTGCATTTCAAGTGGCATACCTTGCAATGAATTAAAACATGTCCAAAGAACAAACCAACAAAGCAAGTAACCGCAGCCATCAGCGTACTGCAAAATCAAAATGGGACGTTACCCTGATTTGCCTTCAATAGATGTGCTTAGCTAATTTTGGTTGGGGCGAGGAACAAAGTATGGTTCATGTAGGATTAGATGTTATTCCTCCTTGAATGGGCCATATGCTTATTACAGAGCAACAGATGACAACAGAATGTAGATATAACTACCTTAATAAACCCTCGGGATCAAATGGAGCCAGGCACCAATCTGGTGCATTCGGAGGAAGTGGTCCATAATCAGGAGAATTAATACTGCATTCCTATGGGATGAAATTAAAAGGAAAAAAGAAGATAAGTTATGCTTAGGATATGGTATTATGAAATTTCTGTCCTATAAAAACTTAACGACTTTCGAGTGAAGAAGAGTAAAAAGTAAACATCAGTCCATTTCTTGAATGAAGACCTTTGTCCTTTTGTAGACTGGGTTCTTGTACAGGTGATTTTCACCAAGCAAAACTCGATCTACCAAGCCAACTGCATTGCAAGGTGGTCCAAGACTACCTCTGACTCCACATTGGACCTGCAAATTACCAAAAAAAAAGTGCAACAAGGTAAGTACTATGATTAGTAATTTGGCAGTAAAAATAAAGGGAGTAGTGCAACAAGCTTTTTTTTTCTCGAAAACGCAGGAGAGCTGCGTTTCATTATATTAAGAAGAGAGAAAAGGGCGAGAGCCCAAACAACACAACACACACCACACAACACAAACACACTCACACTAACACTCACACTCACACTCACCCTCCAACAGAACAAAGATTACATTTGCACCGATGACAAAAAGAACACAAGGCGACCAAAACTAAGCTAGACAAGCTAACTACTAGGGAGGAGGGCAGATAAGAAAGAAAGCCCTCGAGCCCCCGCCGCCGACCACATGCGGCGCTCCTCGCCGGCGATGATCAGAGCACCGGCTAAATTTGGATTTGCTCCATCAAAGACACACCCATTACGATGGTTCCAGATAGTCCAAGCTCCAAGAGTGATAAGAGAATTAACACCTTGCCTCATCAGCTCATCAACAAAGCTGCTGCTAACTTTCTCCCACCAAGCATGGAAGGACAACTCAGAAGGCTGAGGGGACAGGTTATGAAGTCCGACCTGTCTGAACAGTCTGAACCAAAATTCTCTTGCGAATACACAATGGACAAGCAGATGGTCTATGGTCTCGTCTTCTTGGTCACAGAGAGGGCAGGATTCTGGATGAGGCAACCCACGACGTGCCAAGCGATCAGCTGTCCAACACTTGTTGTGTGCAACCAGCCACATAAAGAAACGACATTTGGGCAGTGCCCAAGATTTCCATATTCTTTCCCATGGTCCAAAAATCGTAGACCCCAAAAAGAATCCATCATACGCCGACTTAGCTGAGTATTGTCCATTAGAAGAGAGCCTCCAAACATGTTTATCTTCAACCTCTGGAAGTAGCTGAAAACCTATCAAAAGATCCCATAATTGGAAATATTCAGCAAAGACACCCACTGTGAGAGCACCCCGAATGTCTGAAGTCCAAGCATGATTAGTGAGGGCGTCCTGGACAGTGCGCTGCTTGACCCTCCTTTTAGGGATAACCGAGAAAAGGCGAGGGGCAAGGTCTGCAATACATTTCCCATGGAGCCATCGATCTGTCCAGAAAAGAGTGTTTGCACCATTTCCAACAATAGACTCTACTGCAACAGAGAAGAAGGCTCTCACTTGATCAGGTACATGTACAGGAAGAGCAGCCCAAGGGCGATGAGGCTCTGTTTTTTGCAGCCACACCCATCTCATACGCAGAGCCCAACCAAGAGACTTGAGATCTGAAATTCCCAGCCCTCCGAGTTCCGGTGGCCGACAAACCTTGACCCAGGCCACAAGATAATGCCCACCTTTCGCATCTTTACAACCTCTCCAAAGAAAACCGCGCCGAATTTTATCCACTGCTTTGACTGCCCATGGAGGAAAATCGATGGCCGTAGCCAAGTAAATGAGCATCCCAGTGAGAACGGATTGTACTAGGATTCTTCTTCCAGCCCTTGTCATTAGATCAGCCTTCCAGCTAGGCAGTTGATCTGCAATGCGATCAATAAAGGGTTGCACTTGCTCTTTAGTTAGTTTTCTTAGGGAGAGGGGCACTCCTAAGTATTTGCAAGGGAAATCTGAAAGGGGACAAGGCAACAGGTTTTGTATGGTTGCAATTTCCAAATCAGTACACCTGATCGGAAGTACATTACTTTTCTGCAGATTAGTCTTGAGCCCAGAAGCTTCACCAAACAGGTTAAGGATATCCAATGTTGTAGATATATCTCCAGACTCCGGACGGAGAAAGATAGCCACATCATCGGCATAAATAGAAATGCGGTGCTGTAAACCTCGAGAGGACAGGGGCAGCAACAAACCTTCACTGGTGGCTTTAGCAATCATATATCCCAACACATCCATTACTAGGATAAATAGCATGGGGGAGAGGGGGTCACCTTGCCGTAGTCCACGTTGATGATGAATATGATCCCCAGGCAACCCATTTACTAGAACTTGGGTTGATGATGAGGAGAGCAGCCCACTGATTATATCTCTCCAAATCTGTCCAAAACCGAGCTGTTGTAGAACCTCTAGAAGGAAGGGCCACGACAAGCTTTCAGCTACTCAATGGATTATAATCCCTACGTTTTCTGTTTTCAAACCCACAAACAACTGGTGGCTCCCAAAAATGCTGGTTGGAACTGGCACTTAGAAAACCTGCTGATCTTTTCTAATTTACACTTCAATTAAGTTCAAATTTCTAGTTCCACATGATTACTGGCAGGGAACTCTTTATAAGTTTATTGGTAACTGCCTAGGTTCCCAATCCCTTTCCAATCCTAAAAAGCATTTTTAGTGTAACTTCCCACACAAAAACAGTATCAACACAGTGAATGCTAAAATTTGAATCTCAAAGTACACCAACTGCTTTTGCAGATGTAAGTACAAAAATAATTAGCTAATCATTCAACACAAATGGTGCCAAAGCATAGTAGGTGGAAAATACATCAACCGGAAATAGCTGAATTACAGCAGCTTGAGTACATCTCATCCTTTCAAACATATATACACATTGTAATCATCATGTTATTAAAGCTTTGAAAATTATATACAGTATCGGAAGCAGAAAATGTTGTATCACATAAGACACTCCATTATACAAGTAATTAGAATAAACCGAAGATTCTCTTCTTACCATCTTTGATTCAATTGAATTGCTTGGGATTGAAAGGGTTGAATTGCTAGTTTGAATTTGAAATTCCCAGTTTGAAACATAAAGGCCAAATACCAAGGCAACATAAAGCACTGTAATAGCTATGGCCATGAACCTTCAGGAGACAAACAAATGTCAGTATTCGTATTAATACATTTTGGTTTTCATAATAAACTCAGAGGTATTCACACAACTAAACTCATATGCAGTACACCAAAACTACAAAGCTCTTATAAGTTGTGGCTAACTGGCTATACAGCTAAACCTTATGTAAACACCGCAGTTTGAACATGACCATAAGGACTGTTGGAAGTGACATAACTCCCACTCTCACACACACACAAAGTAGTCACACGGCTGAAGGCTTGTTGTTGCTGCTGCAATAGCTTACTTATTCATTTACATAGTTGCATATGCATATGAAGTATGAACTTACCTAGTGCAAGTTGACTGTTGTACTGCAATCAACAGTCTACAGCTACTGACATAGTTGCAGGATAAGCCTGAAATCCTAGCATGCTAGCTAAGGAACACTAGAAGTCTACTGAAAGGTCCAGACTACTATTTGGCTGGTTGATTTTCATCCTTACAAAAGAAGTTGATATGGAGTTGCAGACTTCATGCACAAGACTCTCTGTCATGGTCCAGAATTTCAAAGCTTGCATAAATAAAGGATAGCATTCCTGACAGATAACTAGACAGGTTGTTCTGAGTTATAGAAAAGAAAACTTGATGGCAAAGTTCACTTTACTGAACCAAGGGAAATAACCATAGTAAAGAACTAGGATAGAAGTTCAAGTGTACGTTACTGAAATGGTGAATAAGGATTTGTAAAAAAAACATAGAAACAATCTTTTTCCAAATTTAAATGCTGCCCATATTGACTAACCACTCCATGAAGTATTTCTTCACAAATGATACAGGTGAATCCACCAAATTATTGTTGACAAGCCAAATCTCTGACATTGCTGCTACAAAGTATCCAATAGCTATCCTCTACAAGTACAAGAAGAATGATAGCAATAAGAAATCAAAAGTTTCAAATATTACATGAATAGAAAAGAAATGGAATACACCAACTTAAATAAATAGGCTTGTTTTATTCATCACCTGCAGCACACCAAGCCATCGAATATGATCCAAATCGACACCATAAGTTAGTTTGTGTCGTCCATGAATGTATCCTCCTACAAGTACAAAAGAACACCAGGATAAACTCCAACCAGATAGGAATCCCACAAAATGGGTGGATGAGAGCTGGCAAAGAACTAGCAATAAGTATAACCTTGCAAAATCACACCCAATATGAAAAGTTTTGAAGCCCGGATTGCAGCCTTCTTAGTTGCATCTGTCTTGTTTGGCATTTTCTGCAGTCCAACATCTGCAACTGTCAGAGGTTATTTTTATCCTAATAACTGATTACATTGTGCACCAAGCACCAACCACCCAAGAAAGATATACAAACAAAACTGTATTCTGGACAGAGCACAACAGATGTAAAGAGTAATATTTGTTCCTAAATGTGAAATCTTACATCATACTTCATCTACAATGTAGAACTAGCATCCCTCTTATATCCAATGATCACGCATCGCATCTTTTCAATGGTAACCATATTACTGTTTTTGGCATAGGAGCAGCAAGAGAAATGGTTTACAGAATTAAGTTGATGAGGTAGCCAAAGTCAACAGATTCTACCAAGGATGTTTTCAATAATCCATTGCCCTGGAAAGTAGGATATGTCTGCAAGTCTCTAGCCTTTATACTCAGAAAAAGTGTTGACTTCACCATTTGGCAATCGCAGAGACACAGCTCAACGAGCCCTCTCAAATTTCCCCTCCCATAGTCCCATTTGAGGGGCAATGGAATAGCTCAACAAATTCCCAATCCCAACCCATATGGTGGCATCAATTCGCAGCAGCCAGTGGCCCAGGGTTCAGGATAATAAATCAAAAGATCCAACATTCTATACAGATTGGTTGCTTCATTCATACTGTGCTCGAGCAGCTAGTAGTTAGTAGTTCAGCATACTACCTTGAAGACGAGTGCGGCGGAGACGCCGATGATGAAGAGGAAGGCGGGCATGACGAAGTCCGCCACCGTAACCCCGAACCACGGCGAGTGGTTGATGCCCGGCCACGCCCCGCCGGCGTCGTCCGCGAGTATCATCATCTGCGCACGCAACCAGAGTCCACGCCTGAATTTCGGAGCCTGCCGAGCAAAGAATCCGGGTAGAATTTCCACTCACGGCAACAGTGAAGCCGCGGAACACGTCCAGCGAGGCCACTCTCTCCGGCTTCCGCTGCTCCTCGGGCTGCGCCGCCGCAGCATCTAGAGGCGGATGCTCAGGGGACGGGGGGTCAGTGTATGGGTGGATCTCTTCGTTCGGGGCGAGCAGGGGGCGGCGGCGGTCGGAGTCGTCACCGTCGCCGGCGATGGCGACGACGGTGTCGTGCATTTTTGGATCTTCTCCTCTGTGAGATAGAAGAGGACAGGTTAAGGGGAATTTACTTTAGCCTTCAAATTAACTAGAGTGTAAATTTATGTATCTAAAGCTCTCGTAGCTCAGTTGGTTAGAGCACCCGTTTAGTAAGCGGGAGGTCTTGAGTTCGACTCTCAACGAGAGCATTTTATTTTTTTTATTTACATTATTACATGTTTTTCTTCTCTTTTCTTTTTATTTATTTATATATTCTCACTTATTTTACATATTTTCATTCTTTTTTTCTTCCTTTTTACATGTTCTCACTTAATTTTTTTTTCTTTTTATATGTTTTCACTAATTTTTTTCCTTTTTATTTACATCATTACATATTCTCATTTGTGTTTTTTCTCTTTTCTTTTTATTTATATGTTCTCGGTTATTTTCACATGTTTTCACTCATTTTATTTTCTTTTTACATGTTCTCACTTAAAATTTTTTCTTTTCTTTTTACATGTTTTTGCCTAAAATATATTTCTTTACCCGTATTTCTTTTTACATGTTTCCATTCATCCTTTTTATATGTTTTCATTTTCACTCGATCTTTTCTCTTTACCGCACTAGTATAGTGCATGTGCTAACGCCACGATTTTATTTCAAATGATAATATTTTTGTATGATGAAAACAAATGGAGAGCAACACTTATGTTGTAAAGGGAAACATTTGAAATGAAACCTATTTGATAAACCTGATAAAGATTATTTATACTTCGGCATGGCAAGAGCGTCAGCAGATCAGTAAATGACTGTTGTTCGTACAATAAGGTATGTTCACCTAGCTAAACAATCTGAAGAGACTACCAGCAAAGCCAATTTCCATTCTGTCAAATTCCAAGATAAAACATGGCTTCACATTGTTCAGCAACACCCATATTCCAGCTTGAGATGAAGTCGAAGAGCTTTGTGTAGGTGTAATTCAGAATAACAACCTCCTCTAATTTGATTTCACTTGCGCCAGTGCATGCGCTCACACCCGTGTCGTGTTGCTCCCCACTCAGGCGATGGAAGCTCGCTGAGAACATGTTGTATCATGATCGTTTTGGCTAAACACTAACCCAAAAAATAAAAGTAGAAACAAATATATCTTCTTTGTGAACCTGAGGAAAGTACATTTTAGTGTGCCATGTTTCCTTGAGGGAAGTATATTTTAGTGTGCCCTGTTTCCTTGAATTTGACATCAGGCTCATTACATTCAAGTTTGCAAAAACTATTATAATAAAGCTCTCACGTCAGGTGCCCAAAATCAATATCATGGCATCATCACTAACTATACATGAAACATGGGAATTTAACAACAGAGCATTTAGTTAGCTTCCAATTCCACGGTACGATGATAATGAAATTCAATTGGAGACAACAGTTATCCAATACTTAGAACCAAATTAGCAGTAGGCAACATCTAATACTCTAATCCAATATGGGAGTTTGTCTTTCTTTAGCAGCCATCTCAAGTAAGAATTTTTTTTCTTCTCATGAGACTAATTTGGTAACAACACTCCTCAAATTGCATATATAAAAATATTACATTACATGTATTCTTCCTAATATCTTCCTAGAAATTAGTTGTGATCTTGTTTTACAAATTAGTTGAGTGCTCTTCTAACCTGATAGCATTTTACAAAAACAAAGCATTTTACAAAAATAAAGTAATGAAATAAGCTCTACCATATTGTTTTAGGAATCTACATCTAGACCTATACATATGTGCACAATAGAGCCGCTTCCATGAGAAGAAAAAAATTGTTGGCCTATTTCTTGTTCAACTAAATTTCAACAAAAGTATATGGGCAGAATGACATGAACTCGAATCCTGAGATAATTTGGGTTGTGATTTACTCACCAGCTAATGCTCTTCCAAACGCCCTTGAAAACGTTGGCACTGCCCTTAGCCTTCTACACCCGGTAAGGACTTGCATACTGGATATTATTTTTCAGCGACTGTCAATTGGAAATAAACCACAATTCCTATTTGAGTAGTTAAGCTTTAGATTGGCAATTGAGACTCCAGTTACAGCTTCAAAAAAAAGAAAAATAAAAAAAGAGCCAGTCGCATTATGACTGTGAATTGAATTTTCTCAGTTCTGGAACGATTTGCCTCCTCAAGCTCCTCTGATTGGATAATTAAGTAATCTCTCATTGAACAAGCATACAAGAATCTCTACTACCCCTTCCTTCCCCTGTCACCTTGTGCCCAATCCAGGTAGTGCAAAAAAAACTAATTACTTTATGGCTATGAATTGAATTTTTTGTGTTTAATATTTTTCCAGAGAAATCGAGATAAAGAAAGTAGGGATCAAACCTAGGATCTTACTATTACAATAAAAAATACTATAATAACTCACCAGGTATAGTTGAGATAAATATTTGATATATAGCACAGGTATAACTGAGGCATATTTGATGGCACAAGAAACAGAACTTTAGATCTAAATAATATAAATTTATGATGATAAATAATTAACAAGAAACATCTACTATATGAAAGATGTGTCCAGTAGGTTATGACGTGATTAAAAAATATAGTTACTATCACAGAGGAAACCAAACATTCAAAAGAAATCGATTTTGAATAACCTGTCATTGTCACATGCCTACGCAAGCCTAAACGGGGATGGATGAGATGCAAGTAGGAAATACATCATGGGATTGACTGGCTCACCGATGGAGACTGACCGGTGGCCTGCGGCCCATCGCGCCTCCACTGCTGCCGTTGCGCCCTGCCGAAAAAGCACCGTGCAGATCCAACCTTAGAGATACCTGATCCGGCCACCAAGGCACCGGATCTGGTCGACGAAGCCATTACTACAAAGGATAGCAGTTGTGACCCGAGGGTACAGGGAGGCCGCCGCTGCGTTCCTTGCGCCTGCACAAGCCTCACGGAGGAGCGATCCAGCAGTCGTGAGGTGGATGAGGGAGAGAGTCGACGGCGCCGAGATTGGGGCGCCGCCCGTGCCTCCCGCTTGTGGACGACGTGAGGTCAACAATTTTTTTCTTTTTTCGGAGGGAGGAGGAACGAGTAGGGATCGAACCGTGGTTGTTGCGATCATGAGAGTCGCGCGAGCGTGGGCATGTGTGAGATGCCGCGAGACCAAAGGTGTGTAAGGTCGTGATCATACTTCTAATCTGGGCCGTCTAATCTGTAGAACATATGTTGTGAGCCGTTGTTCTTGTAGGTGGGACTTGCCTAGAGAAGATTTCAATTATAGTAGAGATTTCTTCTTACATGTTTTCACTCATCCATTTTTCGTGTTTTCACTTAATTTCTTTTCTCTTTACTCGCATTCTTTTTACATGTTTCCACTCAATTTTTTTCTTTTTACCAGCATTGATTTTTTTATTCATTCTTTCTACAAGTTTTCACTCAATATTTTCCTCTTAAGAAACATTGATTTTCTAGTAAAAAATCCATCCATATTTTTTATAACCTTTTAAAATGTTTTTGCTTAAATTTTCTTTAGTGTCATTTGGTCTGGTCAAAAAAAAATTGACCATACTTTTCTGTAATTTCTTTCAAAAATTATTTACCACCATCTAGTTTTAGTTCATCTAACGTTTTAGATTTTAAACAACTTTTTAACAGCATTTTATTTGGACTTTCTACTTTAGAGTGGAATTCATAACATTTAAGGCAATATTTGTGTTCCTTCCTTATCAGTTCCTTCCTACTCCTATGTTGTGATTTACCATTCCGTTTAGTTTTCCTTGCATGATAAAAGAACATGTGTTGTGCTTCACAAGTTAGAATGTGGGTTAATTAGAATAGTGTCAGTATAATTTTTGCGAAGTTGAAAAACATCTTTACAATTTATATAACTTGAGATATGTCATTATAATTATTGCTCTATGAAATATGTCACGTCCTACGTCTAGTAGCACTGTAAGGCACCTTCAAGATGATGGTCGGTCGCAATGCCTTTGCCTCTTTCTTCTTTTTCTCTCTGCCACTTGCTCTCATGTGACCTTGCATAGTCCAATAACGTCCACGAGACTCCCACACGTCGATCACTACCCTCATCTCCTCTGCTGGACTCGGCATCGTTCCTCCATGCATCGAGGAGGACTCGTCCACGTAGCGGAGCTTGGCAAATGGGTCAGATAGGGAGGAGCATGCCCGTGAAGGAACTGTCCCCACCCTCAAAAGGCGTTTATGCCTTAGCCCTCATGGACCTAGTCAGTAGTCACATGCCCCCTCCCTCGCTCCCTTGCTGCACGACGACCTCCTACATTGCAACCATGTCACACAGGTGCCCAAGGTCATCAATTGCGCGCTGAGCCACTCGATTAACAAGGTGTGTTAGTTGTTGAGGGGGATGGGTCCCATTTGAAGGGCTTGGAGTTACTGGCGGCCCTTCCCTCTACCCTAGGTGAGGTAAAGGAGCAAAGTGAGAGAAGGTGGTCGTGGCAGTGGCTTCAAGTGTGGACAAGATCCACAATTTTGCATGAGTATTTGCATTTTTGAATATTTATTTTAGGATTTAATATAGCATTGTTTTTGGTGGTAGGCGATGTGTCGACGACGGCTTTAGTCTTTCGAATGTGCCCATAAGAATAAAGTTTATGTACGTGCATGCTTAAAGCAACTCTAAGAGCATCTATAACTTTCAATCTTACAGAGCCATTCAATGAATATTTTCTTTCTATATCTCTCGTGTCTCTAACGAACTCTTTGTATACCTCACCTGAGTTCTTAAGAAACATACTTAAGTTACAACACATTATTCAACAACTTATTCCACACACTAAAGTAGAGGTGATCACTCAAAGACCACATGGGCTAGGTATTAAAAATATCTAAGCATGAACATGAATAAAAGCAGGATGGCTGGAGCTTGATCTATGAGTCCTTTCATATGAGGCTAAAGATAAAGAGCTTGACCGTAACTAAGAGCATGTCATCGTTCCAGAATAATTAATATCTGCATATGGGTGTGTATATCTTTCCCCACACGAGAATGAGGCCACTGCCCATAAGATCCATTAGTAAAGGGGTTAATCATTGCTCAACTTTTTTCTATATTTGGTCAGGAATCAGGATATCCAATTAATGGCAGAGATGTGTAGGAGTACTAGCTTTACTAACAAAGGCCACAAATGTATACTCAACAAAGTTAAAACATGCCTCAAGTAGGGAGTGGGTCGGACTGACTAGATGGAGGAAACAACTCATGGGTGTCTCCCGAAAGTAGGCAAGCAAGTAATCCAAAGATATAGAGATAGAATAGAAACCAATACGTGTATGTAATCTTATATGGTTAGAATTTCTTGTGACTGAGTAGAAAACTAATATGCACCTAATCAGGGGAATGAAACTACAATCACCTCCTAGACTATATAATAAGGGCGGGTCTCAGATCAAGAAACATATTTTCCAACTCTCACCAACACATCAGTAAATCCTTGCACGTAACTAAAACAATAACCGAATTGAGTACCTCACCTTTGAGGTGGTCAACTTCTTGAGCATCTACCACACAATTTTTGTTGACCAGCTATGCAAAGTTTATGAGAATCCTATGTCTACCTCAAGCTCAAGTTTTAGGGGCTACACAATCGAGAAAGTTGTGACCTATTCAACACCCAGATTGCCTCAAAAGAGTTGGTTCTCATTGAGAAAGAAGTGGTTGAAGGAGAACCCAAAATGAAGAAGCTTGCGACGTCAACCACATTTAAGTCCATTTAAAATATAGAAACTGGGTTAGACTAGTTTTATTTTGACTGTGCTTTTCTGAGAAGAGCACTCCTAGAAAAAAGATGTACCAAAACAGAGTTATATAACTATATACCTAATATTAAAGAGAAAAATTCTCTCCTCTAATTATTTATCTGTTACTCTCTCTTGACCCACTATGTGTCATCCACTCTTTGAGCATAAGAGTCTTAACCAATCTTACTCAGAGCAATAGTACATGATTAATTATTAGACATAAGACTATTAGAGGTAAGATTAAGAGTTCTATTGGTTTAACATCCCATTTGGGGTCCATTCTCATATGAGTTAGAATTACATGCATCTGGTCATTGTACATTGACAAAATCTGTTTTCTAGACGTATTAGAACAAATCAATTTCAAGACATTGAAACATATGACGTGAGTTTGTACACTCCATTGAAATGCATGGGCATGTGTGCTAATAGTCTATACTTAAAAATAAAAAGGAGAAAAATTCTTCCTCTATCTTTTGGTCTATCACTCTCTCCTCCATCCGTTCACGTTTATGCTCCTGACTCCCCTAAGCATGAGTTTTGCTCAGTTTTTTAAGAGTAGTAATACGATAAATTAAAGATAAAAAACCATCATATCTGTGACCCATACTATACAAGTTAAAGTAGTGTGCGTCTAGCTATGGTACAAAATTTGATTCTAAAGCATATTAAAAATAGATGAAGGCAAACTGTACCTGCAACTTACTATGTGCATGTTTATATACTAGCTTTGATAAGAAAACGATGAGTGCATATGGTTCTTAGTTTGGCAAAGCTCTGGATCATGTGAAGTAGTTTCTCTAGTAAACATGAAACCCTTTTTTTAAAAAAAGTGGTTGACAAAAAAAGAACTTTAATGAAAAATTTGTAATATTTTATATCAAGTTATCAAAATCTAAAAATAAGTCATGTGTTTGACCCCAAGTTCTCAATATAAAAATAGTCATTGTTTCGCCAAACCGCTTGTAAAGAGCTTAAAAGAAGTTATGTATTTTAGGCTACTTCTCGGTACAAATAGCTTTTTCGGAGCAAAAGGTTTAAATCCTTTCGCGAGGAATGGCCAGTAAGAGCACTTCCAATGTAGAAATTATCATAGTTTCTATAGACATTAATTATAGTGTCACCCAAAACATGAAGTGCTATGATTGCTTTAGAATGGAGAGAGAATGAATATGATTTGATAAAAAAAATTACATAAAAACTATCTATTGAGATTATAATTTTTTTATATATAGTATCTATATAAATTAATAGATATAAAAACTAACTGCCTATAAAAAAAAGTGTCAATGTGTATTTGAACCCGAGGAAGCCGTTTGACAGTCCTCTACGCAAGAGCCGCGGTAGCAAACGTCCATATTCACCCGTGCGAAACCGCCATATCTCCCATCTCCAATGTCCCGTACTCCCCCGTTCGCACCGGCCCTCGGTTGGAACGCCCGCCTATATAAATCTCCCCCACCTCCTCCATCTCCCCCTCTTCCCCCACCCGTTCCCCAATTCGAAATCGAATCGGGTCGGTCTTGCCGTGCGTGCGTGCGTGGCTGCGCGAACGACTCGACTGCACACCCCCCACCCCGCTCCTCCCTCCCGCCGCCGCCGGGTCTTCCCCCCTAGGGTTTCGCCGCGATGTCGCTCCGGCCGAGCGAGCGGGAGCAGATGCGGAAGGGCAACTACAAGCAGACGGTGGACGCGGAGGAGAGCCGCCGCCGCCGGGAGGGCCAGATGGTGGACATCCGCAAGGCCAAGCGCGAGGAGAGCCTCCAGAAGAAGCGCCGCGACGGCTTCCCGGCCTCCGCCGCCGGCGCCGTCCCGCCCATGGGACACTCCACCGCGCTCCAGCAGAAGGTGCGGCCGCTGCCCTCCCTGCCTCGCTCCCGATCTGATCCGTCCCGCGCCACCCCCTCCTTCGTTAGGGTTTGGGAGACGCGGGGGGGCTGGTACTCGATCTGCCGGGTTCGGATCTGATGATTCTTCTCTTGTTGTCTGCTTGTGCAGCTCGATGGCTTGCCCGCTATGGTGCAGGCCGTCCTCTCCAACGACCCCACCGTGCAGCTTGACGCCACCACGCAGTTCAGGAAGCTGCTCTCCATAGGTGAGATTCGGATCTTATGTGCAGTTACCGTTTCCGGATGGATAGTAGTTTATGGGGGGGTGAGATTTGGGCGGTTTGTCGAGTAGTATTATTAGGCCATGCGTGAGGGTATGGTCAGTTCTAGGTGCTCAAGGTAACCGTCATATACGGGTCTTGACTTGTGGATTGCATGGTGGCAAAATTAGTCATTGCACCCTCCCATTTTCTGACTGTGTAAATTTACTGTCTCGTTAGATAAACAAACCCTACCCTCTAGCCTCTGCAACGTGCTTATGACCATGTATGCCAGGAAGTTTTAAAAAAGCTATGCTCCTGAAAGCATTTGATTTCATGAACTATTCTGCTTGCTGCTGTGGCAATTATTGTTTCATCCATGTGTATATAAATAAATATATATTCATTTGTTTCTTTATTTTTTGGACTGGAGAGAATTGTATAAAAAAGGTCATGGAGAGGCTGCACGCCTCTTCTATATTCTTGTACATCCTAGATAGCAGCTTTGATTGTACTGTGAGATTTTTGTATTTGCTGGTGAATCTAGATGAGTACCTGATACTTCTTTCTTAACTCATACTGCAACTTTATGTGGGAGTTGTTTAGTAGCAACTTGCTGATTGAGTTTCCTTCAATTTCTCTAGAGCGTAGTCCCCCAATTGAGGAGGTGATCAGCACAGGAGTGGTCCCTCGATTCATCGAGTTCCTTACACGCGAGGACCATCCCCAACTCCAGGTCTGGGAACAGTCACACTGATCAATCATGTGGCTTTACTTTATTTGCTCTCTTATTAATTGGTGGCAACTTGTTCTTATATACTTACGCTGCAGTTTGAGGCTGCGTGGGCACTCACCAACATTGCCTCCGGCACATCAGAGAATACCAAGGTGGTGGTTGAGAGTGGTGCTGTGCCCATCTTTGTCAAGCTCCTCAACTCCCACAGCGAGGATGTTCGTGAACAGGCATGCACTGAATTACAACAGTTACTATCTTCTATATGAGACTTATGTAGAGTGATGCTTAGGTTCTTTTTTTTTGTTTTGCAGGCTGTGTGGGCTTTAGGTAATGTTGCTGGTGACTCCCCAAAGTGCCGTGATCTGGTGCTTGGTCATGGTGGGCTTTTCCCCTTGCTGCAGCAGCTTAATGAGCATGCTAAGCTCTCGATGCTCAGGAATGCCACATGGACTCTCTCCAACTTTTGCCGTGGGAAGCCACAACCAAACTTTGATCAGGTTTCTATCTGGGATTGTTTCTCTTTCTTGTGTTGGCCAAAGTTGATTCTTTGAGTGATATTGTTTTGTTGATGCTTGCGTAGGTCAAACCAGCATTGCCAGCACTGCAGCGCCTTATCCACTCTCAGGATGAGGAGGTCCTAACTGATGCCTGCTGGGCTCTCTCATACCTATCTGATGGGACTAATGACAAAATCCAAGCTGTCATTGAATCTGGCGTGTTCCCACGCCTTGTGGAACTTCTGATGTAAGTTCAATTTTTTATATATGTTTTCTCTTTAGCATTCTAAAGTTTTACCATGATCAATGATTGAAACCATGACACCTAAATTTTTATTTAGGCATCCTTCGGCCTCTGTACTCATTCCTGCTCTGCGCACGGTGGGTAACATTGTAACTGGGGATGACATGCAGACTCAGGTAAACTCAATTGGCAAGCTGGACCTCCTTTTTAATGTTTTCTTTTTTTCCCTACATTGATGTATATCCTGTTGTTGCTAATTTAATGCAAGTCAGAATGTGTGTTGTCATTTGTTAAAATCAGTCTACCCTTGTATTGATGTTCTTGATTTCATTATGTAGCTGCAATACTTGCCTGGACTAGATTTGAAAGCTTCTTTTGTCCTTGGGTAGCACTGTAGATTGTAGATGTTGCAGACATGTTAGTCATGGTGCCCATATGGGTCCATGCAGACAAGGGGAAGTCACATCAGCTTCTACTTTGTCACACTAGTTTCTTTAATTGGGCCTACAAGTTTGATTAAACAGTTTTATTTGCCAGATACATTACCTAGCAGTCAAATCAATATTGTCATGGAGTAGAAACTTGTATACACACTGGAATCGTTGTCTTGGTTTGGCAAGAAATAACATGTACTATATTATTTCATTCATGTCTATATGTTAGTGTCTCTCCCTCTCTTCTTGTATATACTTCTGACCTTCCATTGCATCTCTATGCACATCATGATTCTGCCCTTCCATTGCATCTCTATGCACATCATGATTCTGCCAGCCTAAGTTACCTTTATAAGTACAAATACACTTTAGCAGCACTGTTTAGCAGGTCTTATTGGATGTAGGTCTTGATGATGACAGATTGCTAAGCTAACTTTTAAGACGGTCCTAATAGTTGGTCATATTGATTTTCAGCCTTGATGACAAGAATTCCTTGCTGATTTCATCATTGAAATAAATATTCAAAATTAGTTTTCCACACCGTTGTACCATATTGACATTTCATATTCCACTAAACCTAAATATCCCTCCTTCCTGCAGTGTGTCATTGACAATCAAGCACTTCCATGCCTTTTGAACCTCCTGACTACCAACCACAAGAAAAGCATCAAGAAAGAAGCATGCTGGACAATCTCAAACATCACAGCTGGTAACAGGGAACAAATTCAGGTTTGTGTGCTTAAAGTTCTGTTGATAAATCAAGTCTTATATTTACAATCATGTGTGTATTTGAATTGAATTAGCTTATGGTATTTCTTTTTAGTAGTTGATGTTTGACTTAAATTATTTCAATAAATAAACATTTTCTCCCATAGTCCCAGTAACTTCAATGATATCACCTGGTTGGTTTCTTATTCAACTGCTCCGTTCTGTTTGGTTTCTTTCCTAAACTAGTATCATATGGTTGCAGGCCGTGATCAATGCAAACATAATTGCACCTCTGGTGCAACTTCTGCAAACTGCTGAATTTGACATCAAGAAAGAAGCAGCCTGGGCAATTTCAAATGCCACTTCTGGGGGCACACATGATCAGATCAAGTATGTAAATATCTAGTTTGTTGTGTTATTTGTGGTTAGTATTCCTCATTCTCCATTTTAAACAAATAGTTGTGATAACAATTTCTACTGTACGGAATGTAGGTACCTTGTTGCCCAGGGGTGCATTAAGCCACTCTGTGACCTGCTTGTCTGCCCAGATCCTAGAATTGTAACAGTTTGCTTGGAGGGTCTTGAGAACATCCTGAAGGTTGGCGAGGCAGAGAAAAACCTTGGTGGAGGCGATGTCAATGTCTATGCACAGATGATTGATGATGCTGAGGGCCTTGACAAGATCGAGAACCTGCAGAGCCATGACAACACTGAGATATATGAGAAGGCTGTCAAGATGCTCGAATCCTACTGGCTGGAGGAGGAAGATGATGCCATGCCCTCAGGCGACAATCCCCAGAATGGCTTCAACTTTGGGAACCAGCCCTCTGTTCCATCAGGTGGATTCAACTTTGGCTGAAGGTATGCTCTCTCTAGTGGTCTTGAGTAAAAAATGGGTGGTATGAACATTCTGATTTCTGATGTGATATTGTACATGCAGATGCCCATTTGGAATGGCGGCTGTGCCATTATGCCTTGGCTAGTGCTTGGGGCTAGTCAGAGGTGGGGTAGTCGCGTCGTCCAAGTCGTGGTTGGGTCCCATTGGTCTGGTCTCAGGGAGTCGGTCAAGTCAGTCCCAGTCAGCAACAGGGTCAGTCCTAGGGCTGCATCACCAGTGGTGCAGCTTGGTCAGTGGTCAGTCTTCAAGGTCAGCGGGTTGGATCATTTGGGCTCTTTGCTCCCACCACCACCTAATGGTGGGAGGCATGGAGTCGCAGGTGTTGTCGGGAGTTTGGGTTTTGCCTCCTCCTATATAGCATGAATGGATTATATTGTTTTTACCTGTTTGATGAGGTAGAAAGAACCTTGAAAGATAGGGAATGTGTCGGTTTTTGTCAAAGCGGTTCCTGTGCTGTATAACATGTTGCAATGAGTATTGGCACAACTTATAAGACATAATGTCAAATGGGTTTTTTTGGAGTCCCCATTCTGGTCTCTCGAGTCTAATTTCATTGGTTTATTATTGTGTATTAATTATACACAGGTTTTGTGGTTGGTTGGTCATGTCTTGTCTGTTGTAGTCACTTGTCTTGTTTCCTTGCTTTTGTATTTGCCACCGTTGTCTGAAAGTTGTTCCATGCTTATCTAGAACAATAGAAATAGAAGGCCAGGGGGTATTTGTGAGACATTTTTTATATGAGGTTATCAGTATATGGTTCCTAGTTTTATGGTGGAACCTGATTTATCGTTGTATGGCCATGATAAAACCATTGAGAATTATGGTGTAGCAACTGAATGGAATGAAATCAAAGAAGAAATTCCGTGCATGTTGGCTCTGTTTCATCAGATATATATATCGTGCATGTTTTATTAAGTATTTATAAAACTGTGCAATTGGGTTTGCGATTCCGGCGTGGAACTTCCTCGATGTCCTCTCACCGTGGCAATGCTTTTATGATGGCAAATGGCATTCGATGTTCTCCGCTGCTCCGCTGTACTACTCTAGTTTGTTGAGGGGTGGGCGAATGATGATTGCGACTAATCTCTTCCCAATCATGCTGGCAGCCCATTGGCCCCAATGATTGGCATACATGTGGGGGCGCCATATATGGTTGGGGCTGCGGATTGTTTCCGGTTTCCTGTTATGCTTAGCTATGTCTGGTGTGTCATTTGCCGTAGTCGTCTCATCGCTGCTGCGACAATGATAAGGTGGGAGGAGGCAATAGGCAATGGAGGCATGGGCTGTGTGCTCCGCTTTTGTTTCCACCTTTCCTCTGCTGTCTCCATTTGTTTTGTTCCACACCTGCTGCATATGTCTGCCCTTTTCATTCAAGCTTTGGTGTAGTAGTACTTGGGACGAATGGGTTGCCTTGTTACTCCATGGAATAGAGGATGGATGCCCCCACCATAAGACCTCGTTTGGATGTAGTCGGATTTATATCGATCCACGTGTGTTGAGGTGGGTTGGAGTGGAACTTGAACTAAATTCCACCCCAATCCACTCCAACACATGTGGATTGAGGTCAATCCAACAACATCCAAACAAAGCCTAAAGGAAGGGACAAAACAGCTTTGGGTTTGTTGATTGGTTGGACGGACGGAGAAACTAACATTTATTCCGTTCTTTGCCCCTCTTCCTTTCTACTTCTTTTCTAAAATACTATAATGAATATACAGAGAAGAATATGGACATCTATTGCATTAATTAAAAATGTGAATCATGAAAACACATATCTGATAATAATGTATCTAACAATGCTAAATGAAACGCCTGCTCCCTCTTCATTCCGTTCTTTGCCCCCTTCCCCCTCTCTTCCTTTCTGCTCTGTTTTAAATTATTCTAAATGAACCTATATACTGAATTTGACTAATAAATATATATTGAAGAATATTAACATCTACCCATATATTGATAAAAGATGTAAAATTATGAAAGCATATTTGTTAATGAATCCAACATGTCAAATATTTACTCTCTCTTTTTCTACAAATTTTGGTCAAACCTAGCAAAGTTTGACTGATGGTAAACTCAAATCCGTTGTATTCTAGAACAATAGGGAATTACCATTTCTCATCTATGTTGGTCTCATGCATACTGTCTCTTTTTTTTTTTTTGGGGGGGGGGGGGGGCGAGTGTCTTATAAGTCAGCACCTTCTATTCTATGTATTGCCTGCAGTTAAAGTTAGCAATGACTCTCTGCATTTTCACTTTTATTTTTGTTGTCAACAATGACTCTGCAGTTGACTGACACTTGTTTAAACTACTTGGCATCATCTTTCTTCTCTCCTTTTTTTCTGAGGTGTAGTGTAAAGATTCCATATCCTTTTTTTTCAGCTGTCCCTGTCTCACAAAAAGCTGCTCTCATCATACTAACATCCGTCCTGGATGGGATAGGATGGCCCCCTGTTTCGCGCTAATTCTTCTTTGATATCCCTGTTGGAGTGAGTGCTTTGACACCTTTCCCTCCCTCCCTCCCTCCTTTCTTTCTTCCTTCCGGCAGGCACGTTGGTTCTTCCTTCTCATTTCATGCGTGCATCCTTTCCTTGCGGCTGCCCGATCCTTAAAATTTGTGCTCCGGCCGGCCAGTTTTGAGGTGTCTGTCTGGTCGTCTATTAACGCTGCTATACTTTCGTGTTGTGTGTGGGGTGTCAGCCGGCCTGGTCGGTTTACTTTAATCAATCAACTAATGTTGCCATTGTTTAAGCGTGCGCAGAGCAATGATTTGGATTTTTTTTTTTTGCCGGTTTCCTCCTGCTTACCCTGCATTCCACAGTGTTTTTTTTTTGTTGACAAATTGATAATCGTCTACTAGATGCCCCTGCTGTGTGTGCTCGATTCCCGTGCTCTGAAACTCGTGTGGCGCCGCCAGTCGAGCAAAGCGATCAAGATGTCCATATATATTTTTTTGCCTTATTTAGTACAACCGAAATGTAAAAACTTTTCAAAATTTCTCATCACATTGAATCTTGTGGCACATGCATAGAGCATTAAATATAGATAAAAAATAACTAATTGCACAGCTTGTCTGTAATTTGTGAGACGAATCTTGTGAGCCTGGTTAGTGCATAATTGAACAATAGTTGTCAAATACAAACAAAAGTGCTACAGTGTCAAACTTTAAAAAAAAAGTCATCCAAACAAAGCCTTTGTTGTTGCCATGTGATGTTCTGATCAGTTTGGTGATGTGGCAAGGGGTTGAGTATGTAATTCGTCCCGGCTTGGCTTGGAACGGTCAGGAACGCCTAACCGAACGGGCGCCTAAGTATGTATATGCGCTTGTTGGGAACTAATTACTCTGATCTAGTACTTAATTACATATAAATACTACATCTGGGAACATGCCAAAATTCAGACTCTGTTTCGCTGAGTGGGTAGGGCTGAATGACTAGGCAAGCAAACAACTAATAACTTGTGAGTCTTAACACGCCTCCGGTGCCGAGTATAGAGAACGGGAGATTGGAAACTGATGGATAAAGACACTTAGCAGCACCCTAATGTGTGTGGTGGTTTGCCTAGCTATGCGACGTCACCACTGTGGGTTCAGAATGTTCTCTAGGACCTCGCTTGGCACGTGAACTGAATGTATTGCACACGGGCAGACAAGACGTAATTTGTGTATGAGACCCTTTAGTAAAAAAAAAGTTATTAGCAGCTAAAAATTAGTAGGTACACTACAAATCCAAACAAGTCTGTTTTGCTTATTGATTTATTATGAGAAAAAAACGCTGCTGACTGGTAGAAAAAATACAAGTTATAAGACAAACAAACGGAAGTCTAAACTGCTAGTGCATGAAAGGGTGCTAATGGTTTATGCACACCTTCGTCCAACTATCGTCTAACCGTCTAGCTTATATTAGCAGAAGGATTTACACAATCCCTACTAATAACTAGCTAATTTAAGAGTATCTTCAAGAGTTTATGAAACCCACTTTGAATCTTTTTTTTTGGCAAGATTGAAAAAAAATGTTCTCCCCAACAATTCTCTATCACAACTTTCAGTCCTTCCGCACTAGGAGAAATTGATCAAATCACGTGGATATATACATATGTGTATCGATCCGTCAATCTAAAGGTGGAAGGACATAGGAATAATAAGTAGGGCAAGTGATCCGTCCACCTCGAGATTGGACAATCCATACATGCGTGTGTATACTTTTAATGTTTTTTTTTCTCAAGATTGAGAGTAGATTTTGGAAATTCTCGGGATACTCTAACAGTTAGTAAATTCTTAGCTTTTATTATCTACTTCCTCCATCCAAATTATAAGTCATTACAAGAATTTTGGAGAGTCAAAGCATCTCAAATTTGATCAAATTTATATGATAGGATAATAACATTTATGATACCAACTAAGTATTATCAGGTTCTTCATTAATTATATTTTCATAGTATATCTATTTAATGTTATAAATCTTTGTAGTTTTTCTTATACATTTTGATCAAACTTGAGATGTTTTGACACTCTAAGATTCTTGAAATGAATTGTAATTTAGGACGGAGGGGGTACCTAACTATTTTCTTGTGCGGTTACACAGAAAGAAATGGTGGATCAAACCTAATAATCTTTAAACACTTGGCTTACACATGGTTTGAGTGACCACGGCGTCTCTAAACACCTGCTGCCCCTCCCCCTGGGCCCTGTGTGGGCCCCACGGCGCAGCCCTATCTCTCTCCGGCTCTCCGTCGTCGTCCCTTATTACGTCCTTGTGGCGTGGCTCTTGCTTCCACACTCGTCTCTGCCGCTCGACTCGTCTCTCCACCACCATCATCTTCCATTTCCCCCAACCTTCCACTGCTCCAGTCCACGCCCCTCTGCCTCTCTCTCTCTCTCTCTCTCTCTCTCTCTCTCTCTCTCTCTCCACACAGCTCACGTACGTTCTCTCCAAGAAACAGAGCGGGAGATCGACAGCACGGAGCCGCCTCGACGAGATCGACGCAGCAGGATCGATCGATCGGCCAGAGTCAGAGATGATGATGGATTCCGCCGCCGAGCATCAGCATCACAAGGTTAATTCGTTGGTCCTGATCAACAGCAGCTCTTATCCTCTCCTATATATCCTCTGTTTCTTGTACTACATACATATGCTAAGGAGAAGAGGAAAGCATCTTCTTTTTTTTTTTTTTGGATTTTTGGACTTTTGCCTGATGATCATCTCCTTGGCTGGCTGCCTGGTCTCTCGCGCGCTCCTTCAGGTGATCGGGATCGCGCCGGTGGCGGAGGCGGGGAGGCCGTGCTGCGTCGAGTGCCGCACCACCGCGACTCCCATGTGGCGCGGCGGCCCGACGGGACCCAGGGTAAGCTAGCCGCCGCCGCTGCTCTCTCTCTCTCTCTCTCTCTCTCTCCACTTCTTTCTCTGTTCCCTGGAGGCGATCGGAGCAACCGATCGATCCCCGCCGACCACCTCTTCGATCTTAGTGGCGATTATTGCACAGTACTGACTCAAAGGGATGATCACAACACATCACATAGCAAGTTGATGCTCTAGTTTGGTAGTAATTTGGATTTAGGAGACTAGCGATCAATTGTTCGCTTGTCTGATAAGCCATGACAGAAAATACTGTTGGCTGATTTTTATGAGATATTTTTATGATAAAAAAACAATACTGAATAACTAGCAAATTCGGCTGATAAGCTTAACGAATAAGGCACGTCGGCTGCCGCCGCCGCTTTGATTGATTCCGCTCCGCCCGCTAGGGTGGTGGTGGTTAGGTGAGCTGTTCCAAGCAAAGCAACGGTGCTAACCTCCCACCCCCCAGCCAAATCCCCCTAGCTAGTGTGTGAACGCTTAAAAAAATTGGGGGGAAGACAATGCAAGCTAGCTTCCCTGATACCCTCCTACTAGAGTACTACTAGTTCCTAATCTCATTTTTTTATATGAATTGCTCCAAACTATTGTTTAGCTAGGAGCATCCATACATATCTCCATCACAGTTGTTCGTTCCTATCCAGTACCAGCAATCAACAGAGCAAAGCAATCAGCACAAAAACAAATTTATAAGAAATGACAAGTGCCACTAGCTAGTGATCGCGGGATCTATGTAACGTTTTCGATGAGCATTAAGCAATCTTGTTAATTTGATTTGGTTGCAGTCGCTCTGCAACGCGTGCGGGATCCGGTATAGGAAGAAGCGGAGGCAAGAACTTGGTCTTGACACCACCAAGAAACCACAGCAAAACCAGGCGCAGCCGCAGACGCCACAACAGCAGCAGCAGCAGCAGCAGCAACAACAACAACAACAACATCAAGATCAAGATCAGAGTCACAGTCAAGCAACAAGTGCAGTCGTCAAAGAGAACAACACCAAAAGTAGCAACCTCCAAGTGGTGAAGAAACGGAGGGTCCTGATGGGAGTGGAGGAGGCCGCAATCCTGCTCATGGCCTTGTCCTCCTCATCCAGATCCACTCTGCTACATGGCTAGGAGGATCTCATCTCAGCACCACCCTGCTCAAATTGTGTACATATACAGGACACACAAGAAACACAAAGCAGACCACCCAGTGGTTCCAAGCCAACCATGTAACTTTCCTGGATTATCAAGAAAAGATGGCCTCTTTCCAGGATGGATGAAGCTGATGTTGAAGGGCTGGCTGGATTTGTTTTTTGGATTCACCCACCTCTTGTGCTGCTGCTGCAGACCTAATGATCTCGCTGTGTCGTGTCGTGTCATGTTCGAATCCGAAAGTGATGAAGTTGACTTATTGGGAAGGCATGTTTGCCCTACATGGTAAGATGGATGGTGGTCCTTGTCCCTGTTGTTGTTGTTGTTGATAGGCTCCTTAATTGTGATTAGCTGTGTATAAGAGGCCCTTTTGCCTCACTCCCATGTCTCTCTCCATTATTATTATTTTTTCCTTTACATTTTTTTCTTCTTTCATTGCCAATGTATGTGTTTTATCCCCCCCCCCCCCTGATTAATTCCTGTGTATGTTCTTTGTTACTCCTTGATTGAAGATGGGTGATCAAAAGCAGGCATCGCCCTTCTTCATGTGTAATAAAAGATCGAAGTGGATACAATTGATCTATGCGTCCCATTTCAGATGCAAAAGAAAGTTTTTTTTTTCACCTGTGTTTTTATGTGGCAAACATAGCTGCCACAGCTGCTTTTTCTGCGCTCACAAATTACCGTAGAAAAAGCGGCTGCAGCCACAGCCGAACAGGGCCACTTCTGCCACACCAACAGGAAAAAAAAGTTCTGGCATCTTTAGATGACCAACCAAATTAGAAAAATAAAATTGGGATATTCAAACCACCACAGAAGCAATATAACTGATTGATGATAGGACTATCATCAGGTATAAGCAAAACAACCCCGTCAAATTATTCCCAAGTATTTGTCATACTAAATTTGATACCTTCGTAATTGCTTAGACATGCTCAGATATATACAGAAGTGCAGCAAAAATAAAAGAGACATTCACTGTATCATTTTATTCGGATCCTAGTGCAACTGATGTTGGTTAAGACTACTGACGCCTCTGCTATCTATGATAGCCTGTGTCCTGCATACATCAGGATCGGTGCTGGCTGCTAATCACTGTAAATGCTAAGGCCATTCCTGGTCTCTCAAAAGGAAACATATGGATAACCTTTCTGGGATGTAGAAATACCGGGAAACATCGTACGTGAAAGTTGGTATAACATTTGAAGAGGCTGTGTTGACCCTCAAAAACCTGTAAGAACTCTCACTCCATCTATCCAGCCAGTTCAGCTTCCTCATCACCATCAAACTCCTGCTCTACTCCTTTCACCTGTCATTTATGGAAGCAATATGACAAATTAGCATAATTGAAGTCTTGAGAATTGCCAATGGGAATAGATGGATCAATGAATAGTTAAGAGAAAACAATCATAAGGAACAGTTGCTATAGGAACTAATTTCCTGAATGTGACCAAATGACAACCATTCTAGTTATCAAATAGAGAACATTTTTTGAGCTACAGGCATTAAGGAATAAGGAACAGCAGCACGAACATAATAAATCACTTCACATTCTAGTTGTCAAACAGAGAACATTTTTTGAGCCACATGCATTAAGGAACAGCAGCAAGAATTAAATAAATCACTTCACATTCTAGATATCAAATAGAGAACATTTTTTGAGCCACAAGCATTAGGGAACATCAGCAAAGAACAGAATAAATCACTTAATATCACCTCAGGCACATAGTGCATAAGCATGTTTTCTATCCCAGACTTCAATGTGACTGATGAACTTGGACAGCCGCTGCAGGCACCTTGCATTTTAAGCTTAACTATCCCGTTTTCTCTGAAAGGATAGTGTTCTAGTGAGACAAGGAAACCAAATTCTTAATAGCAGACCGCATGAGAGGGGAGGGAGGGAAAGACTCACGGATCAAATCCTCGGTATTCAATGTCACCACCATCATCTTGAACAGCTGGTCGAATGCGAGTCTCCAATAATTCTTTTATCATGGCAACTATTTCTGAATCATCCTAGGAGGAAACAGTGCAAGAAAGATTCAGTATAACATATCATATATTTGATTTTGAAATGTATGTTACTATGTTGTGCTAGGTAACATCATGGACTCTTAGTCTAATACGAGGATTCAGGATCTCAAAACATTTTTTTTGGGTAAGTATAGCTCTATTATAGATTACTAGAATTAGATTCTGAGGCGATGTAGTGCAAAGAGTCAATAGTATCACTCTATATCTCATCATAACAGGTCACATCTTCATATGAGTTGATGATCATTGCAATCCTATTATTTCTACCAACTGGTGCACATACAGGACTGACTCAACACATTCAAGAAGCATTTAAGCAATTCCTACAGAAAGAAGTCATGCAATAGTAACAATTCCATTTTACACCTACCTATAGGTGAAGGCGGACATACAGGATTTAATCCAAACATTCAAAATGAAGCAAAGTTAAGCAACTTCAATCATGGCATAAATGGAGTTTCATTTTATTGCACTCCTAATCTATACTTTTTCATGTAGTACATACTTCCGCAGATATTTACTATTGAATATGGCATGTGTGGGCATCCCTACCATATCTTGCCTAGACCCAGTACAGTCCTGTACACTTTACATGCTGCCTCAATAGGCAACCCATTTTCCCATTTGCAATGTTATTAGAAGTTAGAACATCAAGGAAACTATCCCTACAGGTTTTCTCTGTTACAATATAAAGCATATGAGTTTCAGGTATTGTGATAATAAAATGCCAGAGTAGACAGGGAAGTTCAGAAAAGCAAGAAAAGGAAAACAAAATGCAGGACGGGTAGTTTACAGAAACTAGTTGAGTACCTCATGAATTGCTGTGTCCATAGAAGCTGCAGCATTTGAGTCCAGAAAAAGTGGTTGTCCAGATGAGTAAAAGTCCATTATAGCAGCAAAAACCTCAGGTTTGAGGTAATCCCAAGAAGTTTCTTCTGATTTTGTAACAGTAACAAAATCAGATCCAAAGAAGATCCTGGTTACTCCTGCATAGAGATTCCAATGTTTGAATGTTGTCTCAAAAGAGTTAACAGTAAAAGACTATGACACTTAATGCAAGAAATTCCGAAATTGAACTCTTTCTTGTATCAGGCTCGACACTACTTTATACTTCACCATCCCAATGCTCAATACTGCTATCAATAGTGGTCTTTTGTCCACTTCACTAAATTTCTCTATGGAATCTGAGTAAGGCTTAGGATGGTAACTTTAAAATCTCTTCTTCAGCTATGAGTCTATGACTGGATGGTTTTTGTTGGAGCTAAACTACATAGCTAATGATAAAAGATAAACTGAGAAGGAAAATTAAGAACTGACCAAAAAGAGAGAAAACCCTATTGTTTAGCATTGGAAACTGTTATTAGCACCAAGTTATAAAATTCAAACAGCTCATTAATATAACCCGACCAATGTTTCAAGAACTGGAACATGTAGAGTAACTAACTGAATATAAATAAAGTTTGTAGAAGTACAAAAGCAAATGCACAGAGGCATAAATATACCATCAATAGCAAACAGCGCCTTAGCCAAAGGGGATGTCATTGCAGTCCGAGCATTAGGGAAATCGGAGCTCCCAACCTCCATAACTGGCTTTCCAGGATAGAACATGAGTGACTGCGGGTTCGGCGTCGACTGCGTCTGGATGAACATGGTCCTCTTCTGCCCTCCTGCACATGACACAGTTCTCATTTCTCCCAATTAAAGAACATTAAGCACACGACCAAGTACCAGCAGCGAAGAATTCGTCACAAGAAAAAGGTCACCAACAAATCAAAGTCCAACAATTTGGCACAGCTAATGCGGACGAACAATCATACAAAAGTTCTGATTGCTACCTTAATCTAACGAAATGAGTATCCCCTTACCACCACAATGGCCGGCCACAGCAGCGATGAGATGAAGAAACCCACCCTACCCCTAAACAAATTCGCTAATCCAACCTCGCGACCCGTAAAAAAAATCACGCCTTTACGCTAAACCAAGACAGATGAAGTGGGAGAGCAAACCCTAACCTCCGAATCGATCCCATGGGTAGGCGGCGGGGTTCCGGGCACCCGGCCGCGCGAAAGGCGGCGACTTCAGGCGGTCGAGGGGGCCGGACGCCGCTGAGGAGAGGAACCGGGGCGGGGGTCGCCGCCAAGGCTGCGTCGCCTGAGGCCTCCCATGGAGCCGGGACGCGAGCGCGAGAAGCCTCCTCCTCGCCATGGCCGTAGGTGGTGATCTCTCCTCGACGCGTTCTTGCGACGTTGTGCTCTGCTGCTTCTCTTCTCCTTCCTTCCTTTGGGTCGGCTGGGCTAATGGGCCTGAAGCCTGGTCACTTATGGGCCGGACTAGAGATTTACGGCCCAGAAGCTTCACCAGTGGGTGGGGACATTTTAGCGTGGGTTATGGGCCGTTTGGATAAACAAAAATTCCAGCCTACTATGGGAACGTGTAATTTTTAAAAATATTTAGTAATATATTTTTAAAGTTAGCCGATAAATTGAAGATCAATTTTTTATGGTGTTTGGATCAATGATAAAACAATGAACCAATGAGATTAGGTTCTTTTGTCATTTAATTTCTCATTATTACCCATTGTTTATCTAAAATTTCCCCTCAATTCTGCCGCTACTATCTTTTGTTATCATGGCGGATGCTACATATAAATTCTCAAACTCCATGAATCCACTTCCCCTTGTATAATGCTACAAATTCCTGCAGCAATGCATGGGTAGCATAAAGTTAATAAAGTGTTTACATAATTTCTATGCAATTTATGGTAAAAAAAGGTCTGCATACCATATTCAATGTTTTCAGAGCCTTAGCTTGTCACCTGCACTGCAGGTTATAGAAAAACAAAAACAAAAACAAAAATACTATTACCAATTATATTTTATATCTTATACATAGAGTTAAATACATCAGAGGCTTATAAACTTATCATGCATGTCATTTAAGTACATAAGCTCTAAGAACATATTTATAGGTTATTGAATCTGTATAATGGCACCGCAGGTCCATATTAACATCTGACGACCTCTACCGTTTACTTCTTCCATCTTGAAATGTAAGGTACCTAATCATTTAAATTTGTCCCAATTTATAAGAGATTATAGGCAAACTTACCTCCATCTCACGTCAAAAAGGCAACATTCACATGCATAGATAAAAATATTAATATTCACATGTATAGCATGAAAGTATAACTCATGTCAAATCTAATAATACATATTGATATTATAATTGTTAATATCTTTTATATATAGTTAGTCAAACTTTAGATACTTTAACTTGGTAAGATTGTATTTTTTTCCAAGATAGAGGGAGTAGAAAGAGAAAAACAAAGCAATTGGATCTTTTGTGAAACCCGTGTAAAAACATGCTACCATGTAACGCAGAGTATGATTTTGTTTCTCTCTCTCTCCTATTGTTCCATCTTGTTCAACTATTCATCTTTTTTCAATGAACCACGCCAGCCCATGACCACCTCCGGTCTCTCCTGTTTTCGGCCACGCCGTCGGCTGCCCACCCCTAAATCTAATCGAAGAAGAAAAGCTTGTCACCTCACTCCCATCGCTGGTGCTATCAATTCGGTTATTTTCCTTTGCTCGCTCAGCAGCATTGTCATCGCCTTACTTATCGCCTCTTAACTAGTCACCACCGCTAAACTGCCACCGCCACCACGCCCTTCTCTTTTTAAGCCCATCGGCCATAGAGGACTCCCTGAAAATTTGAACCCTAACCCTAAATTCCACTGCCACTAGTGCCCGCCCCTTCCTCTTCTAAGGCCTTGTTTAGATTCGAAAAGTTTTTGGATTTTGACACTGTAGTACTTTCGTTTTTATTTGACAAAAATTGTCTAATCATAGAGTAACTAGGCTTAAAAGATTCGTCTCGCGATTTACGGGCAAACTGTACAATTAGTTTTTGTTTTCATCTATATTTAATGCTCCATGCATGTGCCGCAAGATTCGATGTGACGGAGAATCTTAAAAAGTTTTTGGTTTTTGGATAAACTAAACAAAACCTAATTTTGCCAGCATCCTCACACTTGTGTCACTTAGGCTAGTCTCAATGCATGTTTCATGAGAGTGTCATGCACATTAAATAGGGTGCCACATAAATAAAATTGCTGACTTGATAAGGTCATTAAATGAAAGAGTTTCATCAGATGAGAGAGGAGTTTTATTCATATGAAACTCATGTGACTCGGTTACCTAGTTTATAGTCTTGATAACTATATCATAAAATTATATATTGAGACTGGTAGGGACACATACGCACCAAATAAGAATTGTTCGCTGCATGGCCCTTGGATTCAGTGACGCGGAGTACATTTACCAATTGGCACGAAAAAGGATGGTTAGAGCCGCGTAGACGGTTGACATCACACACATGGGCATGGGGTCAAAGGGAAAAAGGGCATTCGCTGTCGCTACCGGCCCTTCCTGGCCAAGTCCAAATAACCCAACTCCAAAGGTCCCCTTTCTTCTCAAATGTCAGATCTCTCATGCATCATCTCCCATACATTAAGCAGGTGCAATGCATCCAGTCCCCCCTTGTCGCTGTCACCAAGGATTGCCCTAATCCACCCACTAAAAAAACAATTTAGTCCGTAATTATTTATTCCCTACGGCAGATGGTATCTTCACCGGTAAGGCTGGAGATGATTATTTTTTTAAAAAAAAAGGGTTTGTCCAAAATTTAGAGTCTACATCATGTGGCCAAATAATAAACCGGTATAAAGTTCTTCTAGATTTTTTGTGTAGATATGCAGTCTTTAGAGAGTCTAGGCCACCACTGAAATGCTGGAATCATATACGTACTACATAGCAATAGCAATGGGCTCCATTCCATACCCTCCGTGAAAACAGGAATCCTCAATTAAAAGAAGGCCCTTTGACATATAACAAGATTTATGCTCGAGTTTAGGAAAAGGATTTAGAAAGTGTAGAATGATGAACAAAGTAATCTCACTGCTGTCTATAAACTTAAGTATTTTTGTTCTCCAAAATTTGTCAATAATGAATATTTCTTATTGATTCCCACTTTCATTATTGATTAACTAAAAATTTGGATCAACAACCAGGCATACTCCCTCCTTCTTATATTAATTTGTCGTTTTAACTAGACGAGAATTAATAAGGTGTACATAGGAAACAAGAAGTAGAGATAGAGACAGAAATATATTGAGAAAAGACAAATGAGAATGTCAATAATATTAGACAACTATATAAGGCTAAAATAACTCTTATTATGAAACAGAGGGAGTATGTTATCACTGTATTCTTTGAGGTTACTTAGGCCAGTCTTAGTGGAGGTTTCATCAGGATGTCATGCACATTTATTAGAGCGCCATGTCAGCAAAACTGCACTTTTTGCATGAAACGAAGAGGAGAGAGAAGGAAGTAGTTTCACCATGGTGAAACTCCGCTGGCGTTGTTTCCCACGCGGTGAAACAAGATGAAATCCCCACTGAGGACTAAATCGTTTCACCATCTTTCATGTGATCCAATCATTTTGCAGTAATTAAATGCTTTGCCCAGCCTAGGAAACATCAAGGTGAAACTCATGTATTGTGGAGGTTGTTTCATTGTTCGTTTCATTGATGCTCTGTCAGCACATATGTTTTGGAAACAGTGCATTAAAATGGGCCATTGAGACTGGCCTTATGGGCATCGAAGCCATTTTCCCCCTTGGTTTTCTATTATAACAAAACTATAAATACATACAGTTGTGGTTACTAGTCTTTTTTTTCTTAATTTTATATCGTTTTAGTTTTTGTAGACACAAAGTATTGGCTATGTATTTTGACACGTAATATATTTAGGTATATCTCTATAAAAAAAGGCTATATAATTAAAAAAACAAAATAATTTATAATTTAGAACGAATAAAGTAAATACTCAACAAAAGCAAAAATGCCTACAGTACTTGCCAACAATAGCATAACACAATTATAACCAAACCTAAACATAACACACGCGACGGAATTCATAAATAGGAGCATATATCATTGTCAAGAGCAGGCCAGTGTTCGACGTATCTAACCGCTACTTGTAAATAGAGCAAAACGGGGTCCCCGTGTTGCTTGTAGTATTTTATACGATCATCATTTCTAAACAAAAGACAGCAGCAGCAGCAGCAGCGTGTAATTAGCAGTCCAATTAGCGGCGGAGTTTCTTGTCCGGGCTTTCACATCCAACCATCACCAAAAGGACGCCCCTTTTTTTCCTAGTCACTTGACTTGCAGCCACCCCACCACGCTTTCGCATCTCCATCTTCTTCCTCCTCCGCTGCTCCCTCCACGCCGATCCAACCCAACCCGGAGGCCGGAGTCCCCAGACTCCCTCCAATCGCAGCTGCTGCTGCTGTAGGCCTGTAGCAGAGCTTGGCCGTTGGTTCAAGTCAACACCCGGGGTATTGCCTCGATTTGCGGCGAAAGCACGCCGTTTTTTTGGTGGTTTCTGGCGCCGAGCGGTTCTTGATTCCGACGCTGAGGAGGAGGAGGAGGTTTTCTTTCGATTGGAGGGGAGAAAGTTGCCGCCTTTCTTGCATTCCACTCTGTTTTCCTTCTCCCTGCACGAACTCGAGCTCGAGCTCGAACTCGGGCTTCTCCAACGCGTAGTCCAGTCTGCTTTTTCTTGTACAGGTTATTAAGCTTTTCTTTGTAAGCCTTCGGTAATTTCACTTCAAGCCATCGTTCCCAGTTTCAGAGAAGTTAAGTAGTAAATCTGAGTATAATATATGGTGCTATGTTCTCACAGGTGGCATTTTGGTGGTTGCCTGTTTCAAGAACTGCAGTATCTCGATTACTGCTTTACCTCTTTACAGATGGATGGATGCGATTGTATTGAGCCACTTTGGCAGGCCGATGATCTGCTAATGAAGTACCAGTACATATCTGACTTCTTCATCGCACTTGCATACTTCTCAATCCCTTTGGAGCTGATATACTTTGTTCAGAAGTCAGCTTTCTTCCCGTACCGATGGGTGCTCATACAGTTTGGTGCCTTCATCGTCCTCTGTGGGGCGACTCACCTGATAAACATGTGGACTTTCACTACACATACCAGGACCATAGCCGTGGTGTTGACGGTGGCAAAAGTGGCGACAGCAGTTGTGTCATGCATAACAGCTCTGATGCTTGTTCATATAATCCCTGATTTGCTCAGTGTGAAGTTGAGGGAAAGGTTCCTGAAGGCGAAGGCGGAGGAGCTTGATAGGGAGATGGGGATAATAAGGACACAAGAGGAGACGGGAAGACATGTGCATATGCTCACACACGAGATAAGGAGCACGCTTGACAGGCATACCATTCTCAGAACTACACTTGTTGAAATGGGGAGAACTCTTGGTTTAGCAGAGTGTGCCGTGTGGACGCCGTCCCGCTCTGGAACAACCCTTCAGCTCTCACATGCGCTCAATAGCAATGCTCCGCTTGGATCAGTTGTTCCTATCAATCTTCCGATTATAGCTACCATTTTTAATAGTAATCGGGCTGAGAGAATACCACATACTTCCCCGTTAGCTTCAGTAAAGACTCAGAAGAGCAAGTATGTCCCACCCGAGGTCGTTGCTGTCCGTGTTCCACTCCTGCAGCTTACAAATTTCCAAATAAATGATTGGCCTGAGCTGTCTGCGAAAGCCTTTGCAGTGATGGTTTTGATGCTTCCTCCAGACAGTGCACGAAAATGGCGACCCCATGAACTGGAGCTTGTTGAAGTTGTTGCTGATCAGGTAGTTATCAATTCGATTTCTATCTTCATGTGCATTCATGTATGCATTCCATTTATATCTGGTATCATTGTCTAGTACACTCCCACATTGGTACTAGTGTGACTTACCAGCATTAAGGTTTAAAGAAACAAAAATCCATAGGAAGAGAACATTACTACGAGTGGATCTTAATTTGGGTTCGCCCTCTGTGGAAAGGACAAGGATTGGAGCTTAAGTTTACATCTTGAATCATTTAGTTTTGGCACCAACATACTTTTTCTTAAAAATTATTTATTTTGTTTCTTAATAAGATGTTTTTCTTTTCAACTGTAATTTTTATTTCCTGATGCTCTTTAATAGCCTTTCAGCACTTTTCAGTTTGCGGTCGAGTTTTGAATATTGATATTGTAGGACTTCAGTTACTAATTTGCTTTAACCGACATTTTTTTATTGTTATTAAAGAAATATTTCTGGCATAATCAGCTAACTGCTGTCATAAACTGTGTTAACATGGTAAACTCTATTTGGTGATATAATGTCTCCTATTTGTTTTATACTCCCTCATCCCCCCCCCCCCCCACAGATGCAATAGCCGTTTTTTGATTAGCATTATGATGCATGCTAAGTATCATTAGATTAATCATGGATAGATTTCATAATAAACAAAACATATTTTGAGATACAAATGTTAATATTGTTTTCAATAAACCTAGTCAAACTTAAGAAAAAATTGACTTAGACCAAACCTAGGATTACATTCTTGTTTGGACGGAGGTAGTAGTATTTACCTTGGTAGGCCATCTAGAAATAGTCATTCTTTTTGTTCTCATTTGTTTGAGTAGTGTGGCCTCTCTCTGTACTTACAATAAGTAATTCCTACTGATGCTGAGCTTGTCTGTTAGCACTTAGCATGATGAGCCTTTATATGAAGTATATTTTGCACTGCTTCTGTTGTCTTATATCATTAATTCATTATAAATATCATAGCTAAATGAGCTCATTTTCTCATTTAGGTGGCAGTTGCACTATCCCATGCTGCCATTTTGGAAGAGTCCATGCGTGCCCGTGATCTGCTAATGGAGCAGAATATTGCTCTGGACGCAGCACGGCGAGAGGCAGAAATGGCTATCTGTGCTCGGAATGATTTTCTTGCTGTCATGAATCATGAAATGCGGACTCCTATGCGAGCAATCATTTCTTTATCATCCCTCCTGTTAGAAACAAAACTTACTGCAGAACAGCGCGTGATGATTGAAACTATACTAAAAAGCAGTGATCTTCTAGAAACTCTTTCAAATGATGTTTTAGATATCTCCAAGCTTGGGGATGGCAGTCTTGAGCTGGAAGTTGCACCTTTTAATCTACATGCAACCTTTACAGATGTAAGTGCCATTTCTGCACTTTTATGCTTTACTATTCACTATTATGTTATCCACAAGGGAAATTGGTTTAACTTGTTCACTTGTAGGTGGTTGATTTAATTAAACCAGTAGCTGCATTGAAAAGATTATCCGTAATGGTTCATTTGGCTCCAGAGTTGCCCACCTGTGCAATTGGTGATCGAAAGAGGTTGATGCAGATAATACTAAATGTTGCTGGGAACTCCGTTAAGTTTACAAAGGAGGGTCATATTTCAATTTCAGCATCTATTGCTAGGACAGATTCTCTGAGGGACCCATATGCTCCTGATTTCCATCCAGTTCTCTCCAATGGATCTTTTTACTTGGCTGTGCAGGTTAGTTGATGAACATTTACTATGTTGGTTTCATTCCTCTGCCTATCAATGTGTGTGTTCATAGGTTGAAGTAATGGCCAATAGATTTCTAACTACTGTTTGTCATGCCCAGATAGCTAGTGCAATACTGCAATGGTCGAATGCCTATATTACAGCCTTGTTAGTTGTGTTCCCAGGCATATAAATTAGCCATCTATTATCCATTGTGCAACGGGGTACCTTGAATTAAAAGAGGAAGGTATTTTTTTTTTTTTGAAAAGAAAATATATTAATATTCCAGCCTCTGCATCGATCAATGCATTTGGAGTTGATTGGTAGTCCTTGATATTACATTATAGTTTTAGGTACGCTTATGCTACCATACCATAATTTTCATATTTGAGGAGCAACTGGCCGTTCATCTAGATGAACAGTTCTATTTAGAATGGAAGACCTAAATTTATCAGAGATTTTCCACATGAGTTTAGGTTATAGTCTTCGTCTCAAAGAAGTGTAGGTTATTATCTGCTAGCCTGCAGGAATTCCTATTTGTCAAGCATGCCACAACATTGATCTGCTTCTTATACTTGTACAATATCTACAGAAAATCTGATGCCAAATAATGCTGCAGGTAAAAGACACCGGCTGTGGAATTAGCCCGCAAGATATGCCTCACACCTTCACAAAATTTGCACACCCGCAAAATGCTATAAACAAACTGCATAATGGCAACGGATTGGGTCTGGCCCTTTCCAGAAGGTATACTAGTAAAGTTCTTATTTCAGATGCATTCCCCCTTGAAAACATTTGATTTCTGACGCTAATTATATGCTCTCTGGTGCCTTCAGATTTGTTACCCTTATGCAAGGGAACATCTGGCTCGAAAGCGAAGGTGTAGGGAAGGGCTGTACGGCAACGTTCTTTGTGAAGCTAGGACTATCTGATAAACCAAATGCAAATCTCCGGAGAATCATGCCTCCTGTCCAACCAAAACAAGGAACTGCAGATCCAGATGCATCATCAATAATCAATGGCGACATGGCAATTCTTCCGTATCGTTACCAGTCGATGATATGACAAGAACCTGGAGGCAACCTCATCCAACGGGAGGCAGGCCACGAGCCTGATTTTGTGATATCATTATTTGAAGTTGCATTTGTGGGGTTTAGGATGTTGTGTTAGAGATTGCTCTCCCCCTTGTTCCAGAGCTGCTGCGCTCTTGCTAAGCTTGCTTCTCTGCAGCTGCGAGTGTGATCGGGTGAGTCCAAATTAGTGGCTCCCCTCTAGGGAATTAACAGGGCAAGGAGAGCGGTGTGGTGTTTTAAGTTGTTATACAAGTGTGGTGTTTGTTACAGGTGATTTAGGGGTTCTCTAGTGTAGTATATAGTCTTGGTAGAGAGAGGCAGGAAGAAGCTGATCTGTACATGAGGCAAACAAGTGAACCACCATGATATGATAATGGCTACTTCTAATTAGATTAGAACATTGGTCCGACAAATGATTTCTTTTTGGAAGATGAGATGAACTCTCTCCATCCTAAATTATAAGACATTCCAAGAATCTTGAAAAGTCATAGCATCTTAAGTTTGATCAAAATTATAGAAAGAATTATAAAGATTTATAAGATCAAATGGATACACTGTAAAAATATAATTAATGAAGAACCTAATTATAATTAGTTGGTATTTTAAATGTTATTATTTTATCATATAAATTTGGTCAAACTTAAGATGTTTTAACTTTTTAAGATTCTTAGAATGATTGTGCATGAAATATACTTATTCATAGATACAAACATTGATATTATTTGATATATTTTTAATCAAACTTAAAAAAGTTTGGCTCCTCGAGAGCAAGATGTGCATTTATTTATGGACGGTTTGACTCTTCAAAAAACAAGATACGAATTTATTCATGGACAAAGAGAGTAAGCAATTTCACTTTGGACGAAGCATGAATTTAGCTCACAAAATAAGAGATGCAAGAAGCGTGTATTAAAGCTCGACGAGATGAGTAAGCATTTTTCATTTTCATCAGATCCCAAAAGGTCCAAGGCCTTGTTTAGTTCGGAAAAGATTTCGGATTTCGATACTGTAGCATTTTCGTTTTTATTTAATAAATAATATATAATTATAGATTAATTAGGTTCAAAAGGTTCATCTCGTGATTTACAGACAAACTGTGTAATTAATTTTTGTTTTTATCTATATTTAGTGCTTCATAAATGTGCCGCAAGATTCAATGTAACGAAAAATCTTAAAAACTTTTTAGATTTCGGTGGAAACTAAACAAGGCCCAAGCCACCTTTCCAAATGATGCTGTAGGCCATTCAGCTGAGATGGAACAAGGGCACGATTGCTAGCAGAGCTTTCACAAAAATGATACGTGGAACGTATGATACTCAGCAATCGCCCCAGAAGACCATATATGTATGACCTCAAGCATCAAGGTCACAGAACTGATCCCACAGGCCACAACACGGTTCGAATCACAGAACATAAGATGCAAGGCTCTGATAAGAGGTGCAACAGATCATTGTCTTCTTGCTCAACCAGTAACCAGTAGATAAGGCGACGAAATCCTTCAAATATCTTTCAAAATTCAAACCAGGACAACAAATTGTGCTACTACTCTCGGTAGAAAGTGATTACTAATTACTGTCGATTGATCAAACAGAACGGTTGCACTATGCTGATGGCAACACGCACAAGGACCACAAAACAACTTTTTTAAACCTTGAATCCACGGCTGTTCCTCCTGCCACGAGCCTTTTCGAACTTCCTTCCCTTGGAGCGCACATATGGCTTGGTGTGGCTGTGCGGCACGCCAGGAGCCTTGCCAAAGTGCCTCACCGCCTCACGAGCATTCTTGGGGCCCCTCAAGAGGACCTGCAGTATGGTAAGCCACAACATGGCCAGACCATTAGTTCAAGTAGAGTGGGATAGGGTCTACATTTCTTAAGTGTAAATTAATATTTGCAGTACAGGAGTACTAATAATATTTGCAGTACAGGACTACTAATAATATTTGCAGTACAGGACTGGACACACTGTACATTCGTAGTACAACCTATTTAATCATTTTTATACAAATGTTGTTTAAATAAAGAATGCACAAACTTGCTCAGATACTAGGAAACATTATGATCCCAGACAACCCACAAAGGGAAGTCTCATCGAGCTGGGATTAGAGTATCTTATCATCATTGCAGAACAAATCAGGCTATGCCCTTTGTACAAATGACTAAATAGATTGGTAAAATCAAACAGCTTGATAACGAAGAAAATAGTAAACGCCATAGGACTAAATTCTTGAATGAGCTCAGATACAAAGGAAAAGCACTTATCATGACAACCCACAGAGGGAAGTCTCATAATGAGCTGGGTAAATAGAGTATCATCATTGCAAATGTCATTCAAGAGAATAAGCTGCTACACAACCCTTTTTAAGAAGATCACGAACAATCCAAAACATATGCATGCTCAGATAGAAAGGAATTTTTTTGATCCCAGACAACCCACAAAGGGAAGTCTCATCGAGCTGGGATTAGAAATCCTATCATCATTGCAAAAGTATGTCCTTTTATTGAGCCAACTAAATGGACTAGCAAAATAGTACAGCTTGGAAAGAAAAAATAATACCAAATAACTCAAGGTAAAACTCTTGAATGAGCTCAGATGTAATGGAAAAGCACATATCATGACAGCCCACAGAGGGAAGTCTCATAATGAGCTGGGTAGAAAGATTATCATCATCACAAAAATCATTCAAGACTACATAATTGCTCAAAATTTCAACTAACAGGACCAAAAAAGTTAGAAGCTCAGAAGTATGAAGAACTCAATGTTCTAAGCGAGTCAAATAGATTTTCACATAAAGCTCCCTCAGCACATTGTTATACTCGTCAAAGGACATCAGCATTAGCATGGTTAATGTATATATACCATCACTGGGAACCAGAAAACAAGACCAAACAACCAATAGAAATAGCTTAAAACACAGTTGGAATCCTTGCCTTGGTAAGGAAACTTAAAAAGAGTACTGCCAAACGACAAGAGCAATGTCAGTACTAGCATAACACTTCATGATTGTTAGGCCCATAAGGCTGACATCTGTTGAGAATTACTATGGCTTAAGACATGCAAACTAATGTTAACTCAACTTGTGGCATTCAAAACATGTGTTGTTTTCCAACATTTAAAACAAAACATACCGTGTTCTCGCCAAGTGGAGCACGGAGAGCAAGCTGGTCAAATGTGAGGCACTCCCCACCAGCATTGACAATCCTGGCTCTTGCTGTCTCGGTGAACCTCAGGGCAGTAACCTTCATTGCTGGAACCTCCTGGATCCTTTTGTCATCTGTGACTGTGCCAACAATCACAGCAATGTTCTTCTCCTCCTGTTAACATATTAGACACTATTTCAGCACCATTTTCATGGCCATTATACCCAATGTACCAAACTAAGTGCAAACCATCTAGATTAACCATTTTGCTTTTCAGCTATTTTTTCATGCACTACTATTAACATACATAAAACTAACATGACAATTACATAGCAGGTGCAAAAAGAGACAAGCATATTGCATTACATTTTCGGAATAACAGACTGTTCTCGAGTGGCTGTCAACTGCATACCTTTCCTTCCATGAACTTGACAAGGCGGCGCAGGGAAATTGGTGGGCGGTTGGTTTTGCTCATGAAGAGCCTCTTGAGGATGACAGCGTTGAAGTTGCTCTTGGTCCTCCTAACCAGGAAACGGTAGAGCTGCACCCAGCATACACAATTCAAAATCACGGCATACATGAAAACCTAGAACGGCATGACACTTTCGATAAAGATCAAGCAGATACCCAAAACATAACATATGGTACATCTATCTACAAAACACAAATGAATAGAAAACGAATCTTACAAAGTCTCTTCAGGCTAATGAAGCTTACAGGATTACTACATCAGCTCAACAAGCAAATCCTCACGAAAATGATGCTATTGCTATAATAACAGTGCGGGACTACAAATCGCAAGGCATTTTCAGAACCAAACATCGCGACCACGGGCAGATCTACCGAATCCAACATCGCCGCGTCGCTCGGAAAAGCTAGAAAACCACCACACGAGACCGCGTACCTTGACGAGGAGCTTGAGGTAGACATCGTCGGACTTGGGCGCGGTGCGCTTGGTCTTCTTGTTCCTCCCACCGGCGACGAGGTCGATACCCTAAATGACACAGCGCGACATCAGCGTCAGGAAAAGCGCAGAAGTCCTCTGGAAAGGGACGCTGCAAGGAAAGGGACGGGTGCTCACCATGGCTGCGGATGCGGCGGCGGCGCTAGGGTTCCGGCTGCTGCGGCTGCTTACCTTGTCCGCCTCCTGCTCGGGAAGGAAGTGTGGCGGCGGCGCAACGGAGTTTTATAGTGTGGGGGAGAGGAAGTCTGGGGCTGCCGCTAGGGTTTTGAGTTAGTGGGCTATTGGGCTCATTGGACTGTGAAAAATAGAAATTTATGGCCCATTCGCTAATTAAGCTAGTTTGTTGGGTCTTAGCCCGTTGATGCCCATTTAGGGGTCCTCTCTAGTAGTTCCAGAGGGGGCTTCAGTTTTGTTTTGTTTTTCCCTTGGCTTTTCGGATTTGGACAAAGCCCTATCACTAAAAAAACTGTTTTGCGAGTGAATCTAGAGAGGAGAGAAGTTTTTTTACTATAAGGATGAGACCATCTCGCGTGACTTCTCCAACTTCTCTGGCTTGTTAGGGGTCCCTAACTATTATTGACTTCGTGTTATGACTTAGATTTCCCACACGACGTGTATGTGAGAGAAAACAGAAAAACATTCTCGCTAGTGACTTTCTCATCGCTCATATCGCTCAATAAAACGAGGTGAAGCAGGGGCATGCAGTGGTGGCAGATGGGGAATCTTGCTTGTGTAGCGGTTTCCGTTGGGGAGATTGATATAATTAAAAATCACGTGTAGGATCCACAACTCTTTAAATTGTTGGGGACGCCCTTAGTGAAATCATTCGCATATAAACCTGCTAAACAGAACTTCAGAGTATAGACTAGTAGTCGTCAAGTATAGTGCAATAGACTAATAGAGATCTCTAACTATTTCATTCATCGTATGTCATCCTTATAAATTACTCTATTTAAATGTCAATGTAGAATGGCTTTTTGTTGCAAAAAATAAGATGTGCATCTTTTTGTCATGGTATAACACATAGGCATGCAAGCTTAGATCAATATATGAAAAAATAATGTCTCACATGCCACCGCCCTCTAGGCTCCAATCTTATTCTCATTATGATATCTTCCTTATTTGAGCTTGCCAAGAACGCAGTGTCTATTCCTCGTGTTCTTAGAGCGTTTAAGAACATGTTATCAAGTCCCACCTCTCATCCTCGCAAGCACATTGAACTAGTGCTCGTCCCCTCATTCTAGGAAGTTCCCCATGTTCTTGCTCCGAAGATTCCTCGTCCGGTAATTATTCCTCACGACAACTACCATCCTCCACTATGATCCTGTTATCATTAGCATGAACCAATGACATTCATATGTGTTACTCCATGTAGGGAAATTGGACAGAAAATTAACAAATCTTCTAACTCTAGTGGTAAAAAAAATAATTCTAAATGCTGAAGAATGTTTTATGTCCTATTGTGTCACTGTAGACACGGTTGGTGCCTTAAGTTTGCAAGTTTCCTTGCCTCCTTAGGTGAGTAACTTTCAAATGCATATATCATAACTTTAATGTTACCCTTTACACCAAGAAAACCGGACCCAAGGCTATACCATTCAGTGTTGATCTTATATATGTTTAAAAATTTACTATAAGTAGCAAATTTGAAAGGGGTTTTGAAGGTTGAGATAAGTTTACTATCACAGTGTGTCAAATTTGCAAGGATGACTATGAGTCCTTGACCTATCCATACTATTTATGTAAAGAAAAGATAAAATATATTTCAGAAAAAACATCAGCCTGAATAAACCGTGTTTGTTTGAATGATAAGCCATGACAGAAATTACTATTCGCTAATTTATTAGTATAAAAGAAAATTGCTGAATGTCTGAGCTCAAATGAGGCCTTGTTTAGTTCGTAAAAATAGCTAAAACCTAAAAATTTTGCAAACTAAACAAGGCCTGAATAGGCTAACTAGCATGCTTTCGTGGAGCCCAGACAGCCTCGGCCCTGGAGCCCATGGCCATCCAGGCCCAGAACACGCCCTCCGTAAATCAATCCTTGCCAAAGGCAAATCGTTGGCCCAAGCGCTCCCAAATCCGTCTCGGACCCTCTCCCTCGTCGCTCTACGACATGGCTGACCCGACGCCGTCGCAGTCGCCGGCGCAGACACCGCCCCCGCCGCCGGCGCAGCAGGCTGCCGCGGCGGGCGGACGCGAGGACATGCTGGCGTGCGTGGCGGCGCTTGAGGCCGCGCTGCTGCCGTGCCTCCCCGCGCGCGAGCTCCAGGCCGTCGACCGCTCCCTCCAGTCCTCCCACCAGAGTACGGACCGCCGACCTCCATCCTTTCCTCCCCCCCTCCCCCCTCCTCCTCTCGACTTCGCTTCACTTTGATCCGCACGGCACGGTTGCGGCGTCGCCGGCACCAGCCAGGCCCAGTTGTGTTCGGTCCGTCCGCGGCGCCGTCGCGGGCCAGGTGTTCGTTGTTTTGCCTACGAGACGATTAACGGGATCTTGCTCTTTCTAAAGGAAGAAGATTTTGCATCTTGTGCCCGGGAAATTGTATAGTGATTCTTTGCTTAGGTCCTGAGACTGATAACTAGACCTGTATCAACTGTTCAGATCACATTGCAATGCTTATTAGAGATGTTAATCACATTTTTTTTAGATACCGACTTAAATGGTGTGCGATGCTTATTAGAGAAGTTAGTTAAATTGCATTCTGTCATTCATTCCTGCCAGAAAGGATATTTGAGTGGTTATGTTTCTACTCAATTGAACAGTTGATGTTGAGAGACATGCGAGGGATTTCATGGAGGCTGCCAAGAAGCTCCAGTCTTATTTCATCAGCCTGCAGCGTGAGGATCAGCCAACTGCAGAAGAGATGCTTCGGAAGGTATATTTCACTTCATCTTCATATAGTTAAGAGTGCAGTAAGGAGGGTGGTTAAATTGAAGTGGGGACTGGTTATGGAGATTGGAGAATTGCTTCAACTTCCCATTGGTAGTGGGATTGACATTTCATATGATTTGATCAGCCCAAATACTTTAATCATTTGTGGTCGGCGCTATCCTTGGTATAGCTATCTTTAAAAATCACCTATTGCTACTTGCTACAGGCAGTTTTTACATCCAGTATAGCTTTATTACAAAGACTCCTTGATCATATTCTCGCAATGCCTTTCTTTCCTTAGATATAAAGATTACTACGTCACCCAGCGAAATCTGACATTGAATGTGATTGAATATTTTTGTTATATTCTTATGGTTAACTTGTGTACTGAATAGGATGTCTATTAACTCGAAAGTTAAGCATTTATTATTCGAAAACTGATGGACTGCCTGAATCTTCACTTGAAGAAAATAATGTTCCCAAAGGAATTTCCAAGTACATTCATACATCTTCTGTACAGATGAATTTTTTCATGCAATCGTTTCTGTAAAGATGCCTTGATAGTATGCCATTCCAAATTATAGAACGTTTTGGCTTTTCTAGCTACATAACTTTTGCTATGCACTATGTGTAGATACATAATATAAGTAATATATCTAAAAAAGCCAAAACGTATTATAATTTGGAATTTAGAGAGTAGTTGAGAGAATCACAAGTGCATTGTTGCCGGTCTTAATTAGCATACCTACTCACCCAATACTTATCATCTTGTTGACATGTTTGGTTTTGCTTGTACTGCACAGGAGATTACTACAATGGAGGAAGAACTGAAGACCAAGTCTGAGCTTATTGCCAAGCACAAGAAGTTGATTGAAGGGTGGCGAAAAGAACTGAAGGAGCAGCTGGGCAAGCACATCACCGAGCTTGAAAGGGTGTGAGGAGTGTGATTCTGCAGTTTCCCTTGTAGTGACCATGAACCTCTAGGTGACCAAATGTTATGTTATGCCCTATAAACTATGTACATGTTTTTAGATCTGACACGCCATGATTAGCAATCGGCTTTTGATGGCTTCTAAAGGTCGGAAGCCACGAACAAAGCTCACTTTATCGATGTTTGATTGTGCATTTTTCCTTGCCCCTTAGTCTCTGCCGTTGTACAACGACATAGAATGCTAACGGGTTCCTGTGCCTACTCTGGATGATCGACATGTTCGCAAGTTCCTTTCTATCTTTAGTTCTTTACTCCATTTGTATTGTATCATGTGCCTGGCCTGGATCAGGTTGAACAGAACCTTCTCCAAACAAATACCCAATTTAGTGGAGCAGTTGCTACGTGTCAATAATGGGGAAGCGTATAAAAAAAAACAGTTTGCATTTCATCTCAGTTCCTGAAGTGCACATAGCTGCTGTTAAGCGGGTACAATTAACAGTTGTTCAGGATGCTGTCTACCTAACATATGAAGGAAATCTACCAGTTGTGCAAAAACTCGGAATACAACATTTAACAGATCAGGGTCAACACAGCTCGGGAGGTTGTTACTTCTTCGCGTATGTGATGACCATCTGGTTTTCTTTTGTAATCTTGAAGCTTTGAAGGTTGTTCATGGCAGCAGTGGCCTGCCCCTCGTCTCCATACTCCACGAAAGCAATCCCAGGCTTCGCCTCGACCATCCGAACCTCCTTGAAGCCAGGGTACTGGCAGAAGAGCATCTGGAGCATCATGGGTGTTGTCTCGTGTGGCAGGTTTTGGACGAACAGGATGTTGTTTGGTACGATAATCTCTGGCATAATGACCCTCTGTCCTCCAGCTATAGGTATCTGGGTGAGCTGGTACAGAAAACAAGTCAGGTAATGTAAGTTGAGGGAATCATATCAAGTGATGGAGGAACGCAGTCAAATGTGAAAGCAGCTAACAGCATCAACTACGGAGCTTTCCTATCATAACACTAAAACCCAAGCTATGACATTATCAGGCTTAAAACCCAAGCTATATTGCATGTCAGATAAATGTTCAATACTTTACATCAAAAGTCTTCCACTAACATGATTATGCAATCAGAAACTGGATCATGAACAGCCTTGGAAAATTTACTTGTCATAAAGAATTATAAAATTATGAGGAACTAAGATGAGTGGATATCGGTGCTCGTGGTCAAGGAATATGCAATACACGGTCAGGGCTCAGAACACAAGCCTTCACCTCCTAAAGGGAAAGACAAAGGGCCTACTCTTACATGCCACATGCACAATATTTTGCATGAAAAAAAATGCAATGAAGCAGAAATATAACTCACCTGTGGAGCCCCATATACACCAGGGTAAGCATTTACACCCATCCCAATTTGACTAGCATCATGGTGGTGCTCGCGCTTCTGCTTCTTTTCAGCTGGCAATATTCAAGAGCAGGGAAATTAATGATGCTTGCGCTCCAAAAAGGGGAAAAAAAAGAATGTGAACAAAGTTTCATAAGCCCATAGCTTTAACTGGCATGATTTCTTCCTAACAAGTTGCAACTCTTTCTTCAGAGTTTATGTGTAGCGTGCAGAAGAGATAACTAATTTTCTGGTTGGGAGAGAGCCTCCTCATTGACACAACTACTTCTATAAGTTTTATTCAATTTCGTATTCACATCCTAATAGAAGAAACAAAAGCATATGTTGGACACAAAATGCATTTGTCACAAAGAAAAATAGCCAACCCGTAATCCAAAATTATATTTCTAGTAATAGGGAAATTGTGATCTTGGTTTAAAAATATGCATTCACAATAGTTTCCTGTTACAAAGTAGCGATAGAAAGAGGGCTAATTCGACTCCTGTCCGATCAGAAGAGTTTCTTTTCCCCAAAAGTTGCTAGCTACCATTACATACTGAACAAAGCTTCATATTCAATGGATGGACCGCCAAAACATGTTGATACCACAGTTAACTGATCAATTCCAAATATTGTAACACTACGTGCCATATCATTTCTCCAGCAACAAAGAGAAACCATGAAGGGGACATTAGAATTCTCGTGACTTGTATTTAGTCCACTTTCAGAAGACATGTCAATAGGTATTATGAAGTACACATGGAAGTATTGAAGTGTTAATCTGCAATAGATTAAATTAACCTAATTATAATGTCCCAAGTAAAAGTAAGTGGTGAACATCAAGTTATTAGTCTAGAAGAGCTAAAATATTGACACATAAGGGTACATCATTACATCAGTTATAAACAAGAAATGTAAAAGAAGGGTGTTTTAGCCAGCATCTTACGTTTTTCATCGACCCTCTTTCTTCTTTCTCGAGGTACAAAGGTGCCATCGGCCTTTGCTACAATATCCGACTTGGTCTTGGCATATTGAATTCTCTGAATTCAAACAATAAACGTTTCAGGAGTAAAGCAATAGAAAATATAATGGTGAGTCGGTGGTACAGTTTCCTGGAGCCTAAATGCAATGCAGCAACACAGACGAAAATGCACTTGCAGACCATAATGAGTTGTATGCTTGACAACATGGCAAAGCTTGATTTAGTTTAGAATCATCTCAAAAAAGAAGTGTTAATGCACCTACATCATGTAAACTAATTTATTAGCCACAGGTCTTAAAACTGGCACTGGTAAATACAACACAAAGGTGAGCTTAAGAATGCCAATAAGCTTTTGCTGATTTCCTGAAGCCATAAAAGAATGACAGAAAGGAGAACACTGCATGACCTTTGCCAAAATGTATTTCACAAAACCCTGCCCATTAAGCCAAAGACAGCAGCATATTGCAGTGCAGTTGTACTGACCGACGAAACTCACCATAGTTTTGTCATAGAAGGGAAATCCCTGCATCCTCTTGAGAGCCTCAGTCGCTGATGCGACATCTTCGAAGACAACCCAAGCTTGGCCTTTATGCTTCAAAGTCTTGAAAGCGAGCACATCAAGAATCTTCCCAAACTGGGAAAAAACGGCAGTTAGGGACTTCTTAAGTTCTGCAAGGATTTAATAAAATTACTATCAGCTATAACAAAATCATAAGATAAAATTAAGAATGCACATAAACGCCAACATGAGTACAAGTATTCTTGAGGTTCTAATCTCAAACAGATATTTCAGTTGCAGCTGGAAGTATATATATAAAAAAAGTGCATCATATAGACGCCTCAGCCCAAATCTTCAGTAGCAAACTAAGCACAACCTCACTTATATCTAGCACAATTCCGATAGTAACCGCCCCCAATCCGCACCCCAAAGGCAGCAACAGCAACCGCTTCTAGTCCATGCAAATACCCGAAGCACTCCATGACCATCACACAGCACAGACTGGCCGGTCACAACACACTCACAAATCCATGGTCCATGGACTAACACCAGCCCACACTACATCCACGAGAAACGCCAGAGAGACTTTCCAATGCCCACCGCCTAGAGCACGGCACCCAAATCGACCCTCTAAGAAGCAAGTTTCCCGACGGAGGCGCGAAAACTAAGGAAGGAATCGAGATAAATCCCTTAGGGTTTAGAAGAGGAGAGGAGGGGAGGAAGGAGAGACCTTCGAGCTTGATCTTCTCGTTGAGGTTGTTGATGTAGATGGTGACGTTCGGCTGGACGCCGTTCGTCTCTCCCTCGCCTCCTCCTCCTCCTCCGCCGCCCACGGCCGCCGCCGCCGCCTCGCCGCTCATCTCTCTCTCTCTCTCTCTCTCCTCGGGCGGCGCTCGTCGAGCTCGAGAACTCTCTCTCTCGCCGCCTCTTTGCTACCCCTCTCTCCTCTGCTCGTTGTCGGGTTGGGCTTTTTTTTGGGGCCTTTTTGAGAGGAGAGCTTGCTTGGGCTTTGGTTGGTCCCGTTTGGGCCTCCGACAGATAATGAGCCCAAGAACCACGTTCCTTGTCTCCGCTCCGCTTCTTCCTCGCTGCCGTTCTCAAAATCTCAGGCCGCTCTATGCCCGATGCTCACCGGTCACCGCCAGGCGCCGGCTGCCGGCGTCGAGCAGCGCCTGCCAATCCCGGCTGGTCACGTCGGCTTACTAACAAACAAAGAGTCTGTCAATTAGTCGGTTGTATTTTTTTCTTTCACGACGAATCAACGAATAATATTTTTATAAGCCACAACTTTTTATACAAGCCAATAGAGTGAAAATAGCAACGCAACACTAATTGCAAATTAAATCCTCTAAAAACCTAGCGATTGCCAATTGAATTAAAATGCAACAACTAGATAAGCAACCTTTCAATAATCAATATGCATCCACCAATTGCACAGGATTTGGCTCTTAATCGTGGTTCGGTAAATACAACTTGAAAAAAAAAGAGATTTTGGTACGAAATTTCGTCTTCAGGAGACAAACAAGCATTTGAAACCAAAACTGATTTTTCCCTAATACTTAATCACAAAAATTTAGTCCGCCAATCGTTTCTGTCCGCCGCTTGTCTGTCCGCCTTCTGTCTGCCTCCGGAATCTCTAGTGGAAGAGAGAGAAAAAATAGAAGTTTTTTAGACTTCCCAATGATCTCTTATACATGTGTCCACTCGCGAATCCGTCCACCCAATCCACCCGTCCGGAATCGGTAGGATGGAAGAGAGATAAAACAATAAAAGCTTTTCTAAGGTTTCCAATGCAAAATCTTAAATTTACTTTTTTTTATTTTTAAAATCAGCTAAAAATTGATAAATGCGTAGCAATTTATAGAAAAATCTAAAAATTACAAAACAAATTTTGTTCAACTCCACATATGTAGATCCATACGGTAAACAAAAAATATCACAAATTCTAATATATTTTTTGCTAGAGATGCTTGCCTATGCTTTTTAGTGTAAAATTGATCGTTTGAAAATTGATAAATGCGCAGTAATTCAAAGAAGAATCTAAAAATTACAAAACAAATTTTGTTGAGCTCCACATATGTAGATCCATGCAGTAAACAAAAACTATCACAAATTTTAGTATATTTTTTTTGCTGGAGATGCTTGCCTATGTTTTTTAGTGTAAAACAAAAATTATAGTTATCTTGCTCCAATTATTATGAAAATTTTATGGTAGACTATTTAATGTGATGCTTGATTCATATTTCATAGCAATCCTAATCTAAATAAAAAAATAATGCTAAGAGATAAAAAACAATAGAAGCTTTTCTAGGGTTCCCAATGCAAAATCACCAATTTACTTTTCTTTTATTCTTTAAATCGGCTGAAAATTGATAAATGTGTAGTAATTCATAAAAAATCTAAAAACTACAAAACAAATTAAATCCACATATGTAGATCCATACAATAAATAAAAAATATCACAAATTTTAGTATAATTTTTTTGCTAGAGATGGTTGCCTATTCTTTTTAGTGTAAAATTGATCGTTTGAAAAATTGATAAATGCGCAGTAATTCATAGAAAAATCTAAAAATTACAAAACAAATTTTGTTCAGCTCCACATATGTAAATCCATATAGTAAATAAAAAATATCACAAATTTTAGTATATTTTTTTGCTGGAGATGCTTGCCTATGCTTTTTAGTGTAAAATTAAAATTATATTTATCTTGCTCCAATTATTATAAAAATTTTATGGTAGCCTATTTAATGTGATGCTTGATTCATATTCATAACAATACTAATCTAAATAAAAAAATTAATGCTAGGAACAAACTTTTCATGTTTTAATATAATACTAAGGTATATTAAAAGGTAATATTAAAGTAAGATAAAGTTTAACTAATTTCTATTATTATTATTAAATAAACATGTCTTCAAGCTATATATTATTGTAAATATTAACTATCTAATACCATAGATGTTATGGTTATCAATAAAATAAATTATAGACTTTAAATTGTATAAAAGGATAAATATAAATAGATATGTAATATTATGTCATCACTTCTAGAGTTATTTGATGTTTTTCTCTCGTTGCAACACACGGGACATATTTTTGCTAGTATAGATAATGTTTGCCTATTTGGTTCCGTCAAATTTGCTCCAGAAACCGAACACGGATTCACAGTGCAACCCGATAATGTTGTTTCGCGTTTGTTTCCCGTCGCCGATAAACATCCCTTTTCAAGGGTATGTTTGGATCCACCCCTCTAAACTTATCTGTAAATTTTAGAACTAAAGTCTCCAAACTCACGGTCTAAAATTAGACCTAAACTTTCACCCACCTTACATTAGAGCTTAAAACTGAGGTGAACTGCTCTAAATTTGTTTAGAGCTAAGTTTCGACGAGGTGATCCAAACAGGCACTTAGGTGCTTGTGCTCACCACTATCTTTCCCCTTGCATTTGCATGACATTATCAGCTTCACGTCTTCTAGATTCACAAAAGAAATGAAAGTAAGGTAAAAAAAAAAAGAATGGTACTGCTGATGGACACAACATTTTGTGCAGACCTATTTCCTGCAACATCTACAAATTACAAAGATAAGATAAAAAATCACCAAATATAAAGTCACTCACAAAAACGACGCATGTCACAGCTAAGAAAAAAAATAGAGACCACTAACATCTACTGGAAGTCAAGCTGCCAATGAGGTCCTGTGCCGGCAGGAAGAACAATAAAACAGATGGTGTGCTGAATCCAACCTAATGCTGTACAGAATAATATCCTTTACAGCCAAGCCGCCGCCACCCAAGACGCTGAGTACGTAAAGGGTGGTTAAGGGGATGGATTGGCTGATGGATGTCTAATGCCATGCCCTGGTGGATCCAACTATCCAAACAACAGATCACCCCCTTTGAGCTGACTGACGATCGTGATGATACTTAAATTGGATTGGATGCTGGTCGGAGGCTTCACCCTCTTGCTGGCTGTAAAGTGGGAGACAGAGTGATGTAATCAGTTTGCTTGCCTTCAAATCATTCGTCTGGCGGAAAGTACAATTTTGTTTGAATATAAACAAGTATACATCGTAAAGTACTTCTTTAAAATTATCCAATGGTGAGTCAATTGTTCTTTGCACCTCAGGGTGGTTCACACGTAGCTATTTGATGGTCACTCATTAGCTCATCTACATAGACATTTCAGAAGGGATGATATATGCAAACTCTACTGATATTAGTATAATACTCACTGACCTATTCAGAACAACATGAGCTGTACTCCTCCTAGATCTCGTTACATAAGCATCTTGATCTATTAAGTCTTTGGTGAGTACTCAACATAAAACCTACTAACCCCTATTGTTCTCTGACTAAACAAGTGAACAATCAGGACACTATGCAGAAGATTTTTTTTCCCTATAAGCCTACCGCTATGTAAGAATCAACAGTTATGTTAGTCAGATGTGAGAAATGCCAACATATTGTCATTACAGGATATGTCTTGAGGTGGACGAGATGTATGGAATCAGTTATCTCAGGAAAAAAAAGGTTCATTAAAGGATATCTGGTAATAATTACATCACCATCCTTCTGTATTAAGCATTAGCAAAAGAGATTAACATCCCTAAACTTTTCTTATGAATAAGCCTCAGTGATAGCACCACATGACCACAAGTTTTCGAATTAGCAAACCAGAATATATCTTGCACACATTGTCTTTCTCAGGAATTCAAATTTTGTCATCAGCTGATAGCTGGAGTCTTAAATACTCTTCCATTACGTCATTATGTGAAGCATGGGTTCTAGATATCTAAGCTAACATGATAATGATATAACAAACAATTCGATCTCTACTGATTCAAGTTATAGCTTTATGGCTGAATATTAAACCTAGGTGGAGGTAGCTGATTTACCTTATTCGGAATTTGTTTTCTTGCATGTGGTGGACCCATATCAGTTGGTTTCAGGATCTGAAATGAACACATTAGGCTCTCATCTATGCTCAATAGGGCACCAGCATTATCAAACTCTCCACAATAATTTGGAGCTGAAAAGATTGTCACTAATCTTCGTTGTGCAAAGAACTCATAACCATCTTCAACCACCTAGGGCCATGACAGCACTGTCAGGTAAAGATCACAGAGAACCAAAAATATAATTGATAAAACAAGATAGAAGATAGACTTTCACAAACCTGATGAGCTCGGCATATAAGATCGAGATCGTTCTTCTCCAAAAACTCCACAAGTTTATCTGCACCAAACGTACACGAAACACCCCTGTCACTCTCCCCCCACCCTTCTCCATCAGGGCTAGGATCAGACCACAGCAGATCACACAGGAGACCATAATCAGGAATCTCAGCAGGCCGCTCAATATCCTTTATCTGGTCCAAACTAGTCAACTCAGGTGACAGACCACCATGCATGCACAGTATTTTGTCATCAATGAGCGCTGCAATAGGAAGGCAGTTGAAGCAATCGGAGAATATCTTCCACAGCCGAACATTGAACCTCCTCTTACATTCGTCATAGAAACCGTAGACTCTGTTGATCTTGGCATCCTCATGGTTCCCCCTCAACAGGAAAATCTTCTCGGGGTACCGGATTTTGTATGCCAGCAGCAAGCATATAGTTTCCAAGCTCTGTTTGCCTCTATCGACATAGTCTCCGAGGAATACGTAAGTCGAAGCTGGAGGATAACCGCCCAAATCGAACAACCTCAGAAGGTCAACAAACTGGCCGTGGATATCACCTGCAGGACACGGCAACCGATAAGGCGGAATTGTTTCGACTGTAGACGTACAAGAATTTATATTTATAGAACAAATACATGGCATGAAAAGAGGGTTACTGTGTTCATGTCAACACAATTCTCAATCGCACAAGTCAGTTCATGTATCTAAGCAGAGTCAACACACACATGTTCTCAGTGGAAATGATGGGTGTCAAGCAGGTCGTGCATAACCGGCTGATAATAGTATTTGCTACAATTGTACAATAGGTTAATGGAAAAGAAAGTTCTTGAAGGAGCAATTAGTGATATATGGACAAAACGTTATCCTAACTAGATTAGGCATGGAAGATAGAACACAGAAGCGGGGTGCTCGAGGGCATTCCCTTTCTACCTAATCACACATCATTTACTCCCGCCAACTTATCCACACTTGCATCAATCATTCTCATGCCTCTCACTCTCAGGCTGCAAACGTAACGCGTACGGAATGCAGACAGGAAAACATGGCACCATTGGGTTAATCAATCCTATCAAAGAACTTTTTTTTTTATCCCGCGTCGACGAAATCCAACCATGACCGAGCAATTCTCCACGAAACCAAAATAGCGCAACCGAATTACCCTTTCCCATCCACATCGGGAAAACCACGACGCCGTAGAGATTAGGCGGCAGCCCAAACCAAAAGGGGAAGGAATTAGGCGGCATCGCCCAGGTACATAGATAGATAGATAGAGAGAGAGAGAGAGAGAGAGGAGAAAGGCGAGGATTACCGCAGATCTTGACGGGGGCGTGGATTCGGAGGAGGTTGGGCTGGGAGAGGAGCACGCGCTTGCCCTCGACGCAGAGCTGGCGGATCTCCGCCTCGGACAGCTGCACCTGGCGCCCGCCGCGGCCGCCCTCCACGAGGCGGCGCACCACCTCGTCCACCGCCGCGCCTTCCATCGGCCCCATCGGGGCCCGCGTCATCATCATCTTCCCACCCCCTCCTTCCTGCCCTGCCTGCCCGGAGACGGCGGCGGCGCGTGGCGGAGGACGAGAGAGAGGAGTGAGGAGGAAGAAGAGAGGGAGAGAAGAGAGAGAGAGGGGTGGAATGTCGTCGACGAACCGAACAAATCGTTGGGGGCTGGGCTTGAAGTGTTCAAAACCGCGTGAAGGAATATCCGCCGTTGGTTCCGTGATGGACGGTCTCTGACCGACGACGTGGATCTCCGTCCAACTGTTTTGCCATTTGCTGTTATGCCGTTTGTCTCTGTAATAAACACGAAAAGGTCCCATTAGTACATTTTTAGGTCCGTCATTTGAATGTTGATATTTTCCTTTTAGGTCCCCTGTTACACTGAAAGGATGAACCTGGAGGTTCGAACACAGTGTATTAAAAAAATGAGTATCACCAAAGGCAATGCCAAGGCATAAACTTACTTGTAACTGCATGACTAAACTCTACCAGATGGGAGGGAGTATAAAACATTATTTGGTTTTAAAAAAAGGATGGTGAAAGACTTTGTTTAACCTTAATATTATTATATACAATAAGAGAATTCCCTTAATTTATAATGAAAATCGAGCAAAAAGACAACCATCTTTCAGCTATTAAGGGTTTGGTTGGTTACTCTGCATCCATATTGCATTATATTAAAAGTTATGCAGGATATCGTTAACCTAGACAAGGCGATGCAATTTGGTACAATTTGGTTTGCCTCTACAGGGAGTTGTACAATTATGTATATGTGATGATTGGTTTCTTACATAAGTGGTTAGACTGTGTCTTCGACTAAAGAGCAGACGCAAGAGGAAGTGTGCATAGCTGAATACACACGATTTGGCCGAATAGTGGGATGAAGGCTAGCTTTGCTTTAGGGGATATTGTTCTTGTGCAGGTAACCAGGAATGAACTACAATGTAATATAGATGGCCATTCGGGCCACCCGGTGGCACGACATAGACCTGTGCTCGGCACGGGTTGGCACGGCACGTCAGGTGCATTGGGCTATGCCGTGCCAGCCCATGGGTGGCACCAACGGCCCAAGCACGGTCATAAGGCCTTGTGCCGTGCCGGTCCGATGGCCCACCAAAGCCCGTCGTGCCTGAGCCGGCCCAAGGGGTGAGCTACTACACCATCACTAATGCAACGCGCTATCTGCCGCCATCGCGAGAGCTGCTGCACCGCCGTCATGGGAGGAGCGCGAGGTTGTCATAGGAGGAGCTCCTACGTTGCCGCCAGGAGGAGAAAAAAGCGAGGAAGAGAGAGGGAGTTGAAGGCGGAGTTGGAGGAGAGCAAGGAGGTAGCGGCGAGACACGGCATGTGCGCACGAAGTCAGCGACTTAGGGTGCGCGCGTGGAGTCGAGTTGCAGTGATCGGGTATGGGAGTCAGTTGCTGGGTGTGGGATTAGGAAATTAGGATTTGCTGATGGTTATACATGAGAGAGGAAGGTGGCTCACATGGGCCTTAGCAGACCTCTATCTCATCGGGCTGGGCTAGGCTGGCACCCTATCCCAAGGGTGCGACCCAACTAGACCCACATAGGCCCAATAGCCACTGAGCCATGTTGTGCCTGCGCCGAGCCAAAAAGGTGGCCCATGGTTAGGATATAAAGGATTAAAAAAATAAAAGCAATCAAACAATGAAACACACCCTTAGCAACTCTGACAACTTGCTCAGGAATTCATCACATTGAGCACACTAAAACAACAACAAACGGCGTAGCACACCCTACCACCCTAGCAACTCATGAAACAAGAGACAACAACCAAACAACTAGAGCGGTGCGCCATATTTCCCCAAACCTTATATACCTATGTAGATGGATGTCACTAGTAGTTATTTACATCACCAGTGTAAATTTTTTTATGATACCATAATGTCAACATTCATTTTCTGAATCAACAAAAAGCAATATCAAGTGTTGATGAACTGAATATTTGAACATTCTAATACATGTTCAGAACATCTTTCTAACAGAAAAAACAACTATCTAACTCAGCTAGTATTCCTTGCTGTACAACAGTACCAAGCTGGAACTGATCATGAGCAAGGTGTAACGAATGGCTACTGAAATCCATAGCAATGTCAGCATTCAGCAAGCACAGGATGGCAAGCCAGTTCGGGATGCTACTATACTCTGAAAATGACAAGCCAATTCAATATCGGTTTGCAGGGTGCGCTGGTGATAATTTCTTTATTCAAGTGTGGACTAAATTCTCTTTTTCTTTATTCAGCTTCATAGAGCATATCACTTTGCAGTTTGAGCGAGCCAATTCATGAACATGGAAATTCTCACGCTATTCATCAGTCCTCAAGTTCGCATAATTAAGCATGGAAAGAAGAGTGTTTTACCATGCCGGATCCCAATTTGCTTAATGCCCATATGCTGGTGAAATTGGACTGCCACCTCTGGTGGCATCCCCAAAGGAGGAGATGAGAGCAACTCCAGTAGGCCTCCTAAACATGCCTCCATTCTAAATTTTTGAAGTTTGAGTAAAAAAAAACAACTCCAGTGGGCCTCCTATTTGGGCTCTCATTTTAGGAGGACTTCCAAATTTTAGTTTGAGGCCCGCAGGGATAGGAGGATCCTATCCTCTCGCACGACACCGCTTCTGTCTCCCCCTCGACGCCGCTTCTGTCTTCCTCGATGCCCCCGCCGCTGCCTCCTCCTCGCCCTCCGTGTGTGCACCCCCTCCTCTCCGGGCGCCGCCAGACAGGGGACACGAGCACACCCGCCTCCACTCGCAAGCTTGTGTCCCTACGCCGTCCTCCCGCCTCCATCTCCGATCTCGCGCACGACTGCGGCCGCCCTGCCGTGCACCTCCCCTGGCCGTGCACCTCCCCTCGCTAGTGCCCCGCTCCGTCCTCGTCCCCACCTCGCTTGTCCGCGATGGACCTGGAAGCACTGCCCCCGGCGTCAGCATCGGCGGCGGCGGCCAAGGAGATCAAGTCGCCGGAGGTGCTGCCGGAGCCAAGCTCGCTGTCGGCGCTGCAGCGGAAGAAGCTGGGCGCGCACTTCCTAGAGAGCGACGAGCGCCGCTTCTCCCGCGGCTGCAGGACGCCCCTGGGCGGCGGCTACGACGAGCCACCCTCCTCCGTTGGCGCCGCCGCCGGCGGCGGCACCACGCCAGTGAACATCCGTGGCGAGCCGATCCGGGACCTATCGAGGATCGGTGGGTGGGTGGCGTCCTTCTTCATCTTCGGCAACGAGATGGCGGAGCGGATGGCCTACTTCGGCCTCTCCGTCGACATGGTCATCTTCATGTTCAAGGTCATGCACCGCCCCTTCACCAGCTCCGCCAACGCCGTCAACAACTTCCTCGGCATCTCCCAGGCGTCCTCCGTGCTGGGCGGGTTCCTCGCCGACGCCTACCTGGGGCGGTACTGGACCGTCGCCATCTTCACCACCATGTACCTGGTGGGCCTCATCGCGCTCACCGTCAGCGCCAGCGTGCCGGCGCTCGTGCCCACGCAGGAGGGATGCGACAAGCTCGCCATGCTGCTGGGCGCCTGCGCGCCCGCCGCACTTTGGCAGATGGCGTACCTCCAGACGGCGCTCTACGTCACGGCGTTCGGCACCGCCGGGATCCGGCCCTGCGTCTCCTCCTTCGGCGCCGACCAGTTCGACGGCGCGGCTCCCTAGAGGCGCGTGTCCGGCGGAGGGGTGGCTCCCCAGCGGCGCGCGGCCTGCGGGTGTGAGGCGCAGCCGGTGCCGGAGGCCGGCCGTCGGCGTCGCTAGCATCGCTTGCGGCCGTCGGTGTCCGGTGGGAAAGGATGAGATTTTTTTTCTAGAGGGACAGTGGCTATGGCTGGAGTTGGGCTTTGATTTGGGTCCTCAAATTTTGCAGGCCACCTCCCAAATAGAAATGTAGGGGCCTGATTTAAGGCCCGTGGCTGGAGATGCTCTTTAGGGCCCGTGGCTGGAGATGCTAACGGCTAGAGGGAATGGAAAACTAGAGGTGCTAAAGGCTCCGTTGGCTGGTGGAGGAACTGATTCCTCGCACTCTCCACTCTCTCACACACTCTTAACACATTCACGGAGACGTACCGAATAACTTCAGTAAACAAATCTGTATCCTTTGCTTGTTCTTATGTTCTTGTTGCTCATGTTTACTTTTGGGCTATGTTACACGGATACTCCAAGAGGGGTGACGTATCCGTATCTGATACTCGTCGGATACGCGGATACGGATACTTGGATACATCATTTTAGTGGGTTTTCTTTTGAGAAAGTGTATATTCCGCGTATCCGATACGTATTGTATCGGATACTCGTACCCGTACTCATGTAACGTAGCTTTTGGGAGATTCACCCTGATGTACTTGTTCTTTGTGTTTTTGGTTGTAGGTTTTGCAAGAAATCAACTCACTACATGCCTATCGAATAATCCACGTGATGAGATTTTGAAAACCTATTCTTACAAGGGGTGGATCTGAGAGAGAGAGAGTGCTTAAATTAGCCGTTTCTCTCATCTTCGTCTTGCACTGTGGGCCATGGCATGGTCAAAGGTCGAATTTGCCTCATAGTAGGGACCTAGGCACGGTTGCCGCAGCACAACTGTGCAGCTACTAAGAGCAACTCCAACAGTTTTGCAAAATTTGTTTGGCAAATGTTGTTATTTGCCAACTCCCAAAACGATATGGGGGAAGGAAAAAAAGGACATCTTCAAGTGTTTGACAATTTTGACTTGGCAAAAACAAAATTCTACTAGTTCTGAAGCATCAGGTTGTCAGCTTGCTATAAAAGCATGCGCATGAAGATTTTGAGAGTTTTGGCAAAAAAACAAGAATGCCAAAACTATTTGCAAAACAGTTGGAGTTGCTCTAAGGCCTTGTTTAGTTCACCCTGAAAACCAAAAACTATTCAAGATTCTCTGTCAAATCAAATCTTAGAATACATGCATGAAGCATTAGATATAGACGAAAATAAAAACTAATTGCACAGTTTGCCTGTAAATCACGAGATAAATCTTTTGAGTCTAGTTAGTCTATGATTAAATAATATTTATCAAATAAAAATAAAAATGCCGAAATCCAAATTTTTTTGGGAACTAAACAAGGCCTAAGCCGGCATGCACGGCCGTTGAGCGCGCACGGGCCATCAGTGAAGAGCAGATCAGGTAAGAAGATAAGACCCAAGCCAAGCAGATAAGGGGAGGAAATATGCCACATTATAGTCTTTCCATTCTTTGTGTCTAGTGAGGAGCTGTTTTGGAGCTGCTCCTGAAGCTAAAGTAAAAAAGAAAGAAAGAAAAACTCTACCATCTCCAAGAGTTTGCCAAAACTCACTTGGCAAAACTTGTATTTTGGCAAGTGAATAAAACATTTGGCAAGTGAAAAATTGTTGTCTCTCCAATGGTTTGCCATATGGGCTTGGCAAAAAATTAAAAAGTAGGCCCACCCAAACCACCGTCAACTAACTTGGACGCTTCACCTGATCGACACCGACGGCAGCGGCGGCGCCCGTGGCGGCGCGGAGCAGCGCCCGGGGCACCGGCACAGGTCATCCGCATCGGAAGCTGGCGTCATCTTCCCCGCGACGCACCACGGTGCGGGGACGAGCCGGCATGTGTCCGGCATGATCGGCCGGTTCTCGCAGTTCCTGTCGCTGGACGGCGGCGAGTCGCTGCTCTCCGTCGGTAGCGAGTTCGAGAACAACCTCAAGATCATCAAGCAGTGCCAGGCCGGGAGCATCTTCACGGAGAGCGGCAAGCTGCCGGACGAGGCGCTGCAGAACCTCGGGCGGGCACTCATCTTCGCCGCGGGGGGCAAGGGCCAGAAGTTCAGCACGCCCATCGAGGAAGAGGACACCGTCGGTTTCTGCTGGGACCTCCTGGCGCTCCTGGCCACGGCGAACCTCCAGCGCTTCGCCACCTTCTGGCCGCCGCTGCTCGAGTGCTTCAGCGCCGTGTCGCAGCTGCCGCTCTTCTCGCCGTCCCCGTTCACCGAGAAGGCGATCGTGGCGCTCTTCAGGGTCGCCGTGCAGCTGCTGTCGACGCCGCCGTCGCAGCGCCCCTCCGACAGCCGCGTCCCCGAGGAGCGCCCCTCCGACAGCCGCGTCCACGAGGAGGGAGGCCGCCGCACAGAGTCCCTTCGAGTCGCGCTTGGAGAGATATAAACCGATCACGGAGAGTCTGGACGCGCGGGAACGGGAGGGAACTGCGCGGGAGAGGAAAGCCGCGCCGAAAATATCACGATGGCAAGCCGATCGGTGCTCGCAAATATGCGCCAAAACACTAGGTGGATGGCAAGTTGTCAAATTTTGCCAAGTGCTTTGCCAAACTGTTGGAGCATGTATTTTTCAAGTTTTGCCAAAATAACAAGGATGGCAAGTGCTTTTGGCAAACTTTTGGAGATGCTGTGGGCATTTTAGTTCATTGCTGTAGAACTAAATGTGCCATGAATTAAATAAAAACCATAAAAAATATCAAAGATGTGGCATCGTATAAGAAGGACGAAATACGGAGTAAAAATCGGGTTGTATGGGTCGGGGAACTGATGCAAAATGGAAACATATATATAGTAACAAACAAAATACTACTACTGCTATATATAGAGTGGTAAATTAAATCTCCTTTGTGACATATACACGTATAGTGACGTACACATGCGCATGCATGCACATCACTCGATCCTATGATGCATGTACTCCTATAGCAGGCTACCAGATCATCCTAGAAAATAGCGTAGCAGGGCAGCTAGGTTGTCCACGATTGATCTCCAGAAACAGAAGATGAACAGACGATGACCTTGGCCGGCGGCGGCAGCCGGTGCCGTCTCCGTCTCCGGCTCCGATTCATCAGCCCTGCTGCGGCGCTCCCGCTCCCGCCGCCACTCGGCGACGATGGCCTCGGAGTCCCTGTGCACGCGCTCGCTCAAGCAGAGGACGGCTTCGGCGCGCGCGACGAGCAGGCCGGAGAACTCTAGCAGGGGCGCGTACGCCGGGTCCTCCCAGTAGTCGCGCTTGTACATCTTGTCCATCTCCCTGTCCTCCACCTCGCCGTCGCCGTGCTCGTACAGCCTCTTCCTCGTCCCTTCCTTGATCTGCGACACCACGGCGTGGGGGTGCTCGTCGTCGTCGTCGCCGGCGGCAGCGGCGGCGGCGGAGGTGTCGATCCAGGCCCAGTAGTCCACCTCGTCGGCTTGCCAGTGCGACCCCGTCTCCACCGTCATCGTTCCCCGGTACTTGCCTGCTGATCGGTCTAAGTGCAGGTAAAGTTTATTTTGGCTTTGAGGGCACACACTCCCACCCATTGGATTCACTTTGAGAAATGTGCAAAACTGCAAACACACATCTCAATGCGAAACTGCTTTAAGATGTGTGTTTGCACACTTCTCAAAGCGAATCTAATGGGTGGGAGAGTGAGGGCATATGCCCTTAAAGGCAAAAAAAAACCGCGTCCGCTGTCATCCATATTTATATGCACGGCTCAACTGACTAGGATGGACTAAGCGGATTCCCACTACTTTTAGGTGAAACTTACAAATCTAAAAACATATTATAGCGTTTAAACCATCTAAAGGCAATAATAGGAGAAGACCCATCGGTTGTAAGGGCGATATTCACAAGTATAGGCCTTCTTTACCATTATATGCTAACCGCCAGATGCTTGCTGATACTTCTTCAAATACCTTTCATTATTAAGCACTCTAGATAAACAATCTCCTAGCAGCCTCTCCAATTTCCGAATTCCTGAAGACAACCTTGATCACCTTGTATATAGTCCTTCTAACTCTAAGACCACTAGTCGAACTTATTTCGTCTTGGTCCCTAGAGGCAAACTAGTCTTCCAATCCATATCACCAACATGAAACAATTTGTTCTTCATCTTCTTGTTATAAGCCTTGGCAATACAAGTTTTTTTTCTATCTTCATCAAAGCCTTCATCTTTTTTCAGTTACCTCGTTGATATTGTCCACATCGTAGCTCAAAAGGAGTAACATTAGTAGCACCATAGATATATAATAACCTCACAATGGCCATAATCTTCTTCACAAGTTTGATCAAGATGATCTTGTTACTAGATTCGGCCTCACCAATGGCCTGAGCATAATGAAAAATAAGTTTAGAAGTCACCTAAAAGAAAATCAAAATTTTAGTGTTGAATGGGTAAAGAAATGATGAAGAGCAACAAAAATGAAGTTTAAAAATCATCTGAAAAAAATCAAAATTAGTGGTTCGACTAACTATTGCCCTGAGCATAATTAAAAAAAGTTCAAAGCTGTCAAAATATTTAGTATTGAGAGTGTGTGATATGATGAAGAGCAACAAAAAAGAAGTTTAAAAGTTGTCAAAAAGAAAAATCAAATTGTAGTGTTGAGAGCGGGTAAAGATATGAAGAGCAACAAAAATGGAGTTTAAAAGTTGTCTAAAAGAAGAACCAAAATTTTGGTGTTAATAGGGAGGGTAAAGAAATGATGTAGAGCAACAAAAAAGAAGTTGAAAAGTCATCTTGAAAAAAAAACAAAAATGGGGGTAAAGAAATGATGTAGAGCAACAAAAAGGAAGTTCAAGATGAAGCCCTTTCGGACCAGAACCTTAATCTGGCGCCTTAGACCAACTCGGCCATCTCAACTTGCTGATAAAAGTTGGAAGTTACCTCTTATTTTCAATCAGTGTCCCTGTGACACTATGGAAACCCGATTGAGCAGCACACACAAACTCGGCAGAAATATGGTAAGTGACGAACAAAGAAGTGGACACGGTGCATGTAGATACGCACGTGTGATGATTGATGAGCTTAAATTGAATAAGACCTTGTTTAGTTTGTGAAAATTTTTGGTTTATCCACTGTAGCACTTTCGACTTTATTTGACAATTATTATTCAATTATAGACTAACTAAGTTCAAAAGATTCGTCTCGCAAATTACAGATAAACTGTGTAATTGGTTATCTTTTTTATCTATATTTAATACTTTATGCATGTGCCATAAGATTCGATATGGCGGGAAATTTTGAAAAATTTTAGTAACTAAACAAGGCCTAAAAGTTCTTTGGAACCTGTGCTAGTTTAGAGGAGATATGACTCAATATGCCTTTGAAAATTCAGTTTCACTCTTTGTTTGAGAATCGTGAAAATTAGCAAGCCCCAGTCCAAGATGTTTGGGATGAACAAGAGTAGAACTTGTCCTTCAGGAGAAGTTTGCATGAGGAATTGATTGAGGACTGGATATTTTTAAAAAAGCTGTTGGAAGAGGTGCATCTTGACTTTACCAATAGGGATGCTGTCAGTTTTTCGATTGATAAATCTCATATGTTCACAACTAAATCTTTGCACCAGGTGCTGACTCATGGGGGAGTTAGGGATCATCTCTGCAGTCTCATCTGGAAGAGTAAAAACCCAGTCAAAGTCTTTTTATGACCTTTAATTGCTTTAAAAAAACAGAATAAATCTTTTGAAAAAATGAAACATTTATAATCATTGTTTATATACTTAATAAAGAATCACAAAGACTAGGTAGTTTAGGTAATCCCAATGCTAGAAACTATATGTAGTTTCTATATCTATTAATTTCTATAGACACTATATATATATAAACCATAGTCCAATGGATAGTTTCTACAAAATATTTTTTTATCCAATCACATTCATTGTCTCTCCATTCTCAAGTAATCATATTACTTCATGTCTTGGATCTCGTGTAGACATGGTTTCTAACTTAGACCTGGTTTCTATGATTTCTGCTCTCTCTTCAATAACTACCTTGCCACATTAGCAAAGTACTTAGTGGCACTATAATTAATGTCTATAGAAATTATGATGGTTTCTGCATTGAAAGCGCTCTTATAGCCACCTCACTCACCTCCCACACATCTTAAGACGATGTTTGAATTTTCATATCAAGTAAATATATATGCAATAATGTTTCTTTTTTAAATTTTTTAAAAAATAGAATTCTTACTATACTATACTATTAATCCGCAACATAGATATGTCAATGCAAGATTTTCAGTTAAAATGTATAAATATCTTAAACAACAATTCCATAAACTATATGTCATGATTAACAATTGCGTGCAAGCCGAAGTGAAGGGTAATTCATCATCAAGATAAGATAAACCAACTGGACAAAATTTGTCAAGCCTCATAAGATGGATGAGCACCTGCAACGAGGATAAAACTAACCTTCGGCAAGAGAAGGTTAAGTAATGGGATAGGACAACATTCTCCAGTATGGGCGGATCCAAGGGTATTTCCCAGTATTTCTGGGAATACCCAATTTTTTTGGGATATTTTCATGTATATATGTGTATATACTTATGTATAAATGTATATTTTGCAATATTCTATGCTATTTTCGTTTATTGCAGCCTAAAAAATCAAATAAACACCCCTTTTGTTTACTTTTCAGACTTCTACATTCCCAAACCAGACTACTTTATGGGATACCTATGGATTCAATTTTTTTACGTGGAAATAAGAATACCCAAGTTTGAAGTTCCGCCTCCGTCACTGTTCTCCAGCTGGATGCTAACTGACCACTGCTATGAAGTAGTAGTGTTTCGGCTCTGTCCATCCTCGCTTTTGTAAAAATAAAATGCTTATTTTCTATTGCGTTGGAGGCGAAGTTGAAGAAGTGGCGAAGTTGTGCGACGTCGAACGCTGGGTCAGACAGCATCGGACGCTAAGACCACGTTCGACGCGTGCAACGCTCTTAGGCAAATCTCAGTTTGTGCGTCTGAGCGTCTGGTACCCGCAGGTTCAGTGGCATGTTCTAGCGTGGGTGAGCATCTGACGCTAGGTGCGTCCAATGCCTCAGCGTCAGATGCATCCGGTGCGAACTCAAAGGTTTCTAAATCTTACTGAGTAGCATCCGGTGTGAGGTGGTGCGTCCGATGCGTGTTTCAGCTGTTCGGTGAGTTCTCAGTGACCGTTGAAGATCAACGGATCACATTTAAAGAGTGACACGTGGCAGAGATTTTACGCGTGTCGCAGACGAGCATCGGATGCTGGGCCACGTCCGATGGGCAAGCGTCAGAGCGTATGAAACCCCTAATTCTGCACCTAACGGCTAGCCCATAAGGGTAACATTATAATAGAAGGTGGTTGTGTTTGGGGATGGGGGGTTCTCTCTTGCACATATGAACACTTGAGGCATACTTTAAACTAGAGAACATCTCCTCCACTCATCTCCTTGCTTGATTGCTCATCCTAGTGAGAAAGAGTGAGATTCAAGTGCATTGCTTTGAGAGTTGCATCTAGTGTCACTTGATCCTTGAGTTTGCTGCGGATTTCTTGTTACTTTTGGGTGTTTCCTGACATCCTAGATGGCTTTGAGCAGCAGAGGTGTTGAGCTCGTGATTGGAGATTGTTTCGAGTCTCACCAAGTAATTTGTGAGGGGTTCTTGAGCCTTCCTCATGGGAGATCGTAATTAGCTACTCTAGTGGATTGCTCGTTGCTTGAAGAATTCCCATCTTGTGAGTGGATATGTGGTACCCACTGAGGATTTGATTTTGGATTACCAATTAGCTCGTAATCCATCAAGTAGGTGTATCGCCACAATAAGGATTAGTTTGTCGAGAAGCAAATGAACCTCCGTAAAAAAATCATGTGTCACCCCTTGCCGAGGATTTCATCTTGTTATTGTGATTGTGAGTGATTCCTGATTGTGCCTCTACTCTTCAATGTCGGTATAAGAATCCTCACTCTCTCCTTTACTTACTTGGTTACCTTGCTAGTTGTTTAGCTTGTGTAGCTTTATTTCCTTGTTTATGAGTAGAGTTTAGGGTTGCCTTCTCTTGTTGGCGTGGTTTATTTGGTTTATTGTTTAGCCTTGTACTAGACTTGTATAGGCGGCTTGCATAGCTCAGTAGTTCTACTGCTAGAATTGCTTCACTATTTATTCTACTAACAAACTTATTTAGTTAAATTTGTAGAAATTTAATTAGGCTATTCACCCCTCTAGCTATTTGGACCTTACAGAAGATCAGATCGTAGTCGAGCACAAAAAATGGCGAAAAATAGTGACACATTATGACAAATTACAAACAAAATAGATGATACAGACAAAATAGATGAATCCCAGAGGGCGCATAGAAGATTTGAGCCTCCATTCCCACTCCAAATCATAACAAATACTCCATGCTTTTTTCAGATCATAGAACCTTTCTAGAACACTAGAAAAACTAACAATGAGAGAGTGGAAGAGAGATAAGGAAAAAGTCTACATAACCCCCCCTAAACTATCTAGTGTGGATTACTTCACCTTCCAAACTATAAAACCTGATATTCTACCCCTTGAACTTTCAAAACCGATCAAATAACCCCTCAAGTGGTTTTGGATAGTGGTTTTGTTTTTTCTTTTTTATGTATTTCTGTTGAATCTTTGAAAAATCATAATAAATCTTAGAGAAATCATAAAATATAAAATCTAATCTTGTTGGACTCCACATGAGTAGATCTACACAGTGAACATATAATATGGTATACTTTAGTATAAAGTTTTTGCTATAGCTTTAGATCTATATTTTTTTTCTAATTAATTAGAATAATTTATATATGTAGTTTCTATCATTCAATTGTGGTAAAATTTTTATAGTGAGCTCATTATTGTATGCTGCAACTATGGTAAAAGTTTCGTATCCATTGGATCACGTATAACTTAGTTATAGATTTATTTAGCTTTATTCTTGTTAAATCTATGCTTTATTTATAACTAAGTTATATGTAATCCAATGAGTATAAAATTTTTACCATAGTTAAAGCATACAATAATGAGCCCACCATAAAAAATTTACCACAACTGGACCATTTGAACTACATATATGAATTATTCGAATTAGTTATGGAAAAACATAGATTTAAGGCTACAACAAAAACTCTGTACTAAAGTATACCATATTATATATTCACTGTGTAGATCTACTTATTAGAAGTCCAATGAAATTAAAATTTCCATTTTATGATTTTCTATGATTTATTATGATTTTTCAAAGATTTAGTGAAAATAAATAAAAAAGAAAAAGCAAAACCACCCTCCAAAACCACTCGAGGGGGTTGGGGGTTATTTGACCAGTTTTGAAAGTTTAGGGGGGTAGAATATCAGGTTTTATAGTTCGGAGGTTGAAGTAGTTCACCCTAGATAGTTTGGAGGATTATGTAGACTTTTTCTAGAGAGATAAGGGAGATGGGGGCTCTATCATCCTTATTACGAGGGCTATTACACATTTCTCATTTGCTTCTAGATATTTTGGAGCAAACCATCTAGTTATAGGGGCATTCTTGCCCTTTATAAGATAGCTTCGCCTCGACGCAAACTCCTCAATGCTGTCACGTGTCGTCCGTTTCTTCTTGGTGCCTTCATATGAGTTTTGAGGCCCAAACTCGCAAAACCTATCACCGATGGTTTTGAGGCCCAAACCACCAAACCGTCCGCGAGTAGCGTACTCCATGCGCGTCCCCTGCCACTCGACATGTGTCACCACCGTCCTCGATCGACCGGCGCCAAGTTCTCCTAAGCCTCACTCGACTCGCATGTCCGATGTCTTGACTTGGTCAACATGGTCACTCTCATGTACACATGTGCTTATCGATATCCCAGATGTCAGTCATGATGGCTGGTCACCCGGCCTCCTGTTCCCTTGGTCCAAGCCTCATGTCCGTCCTTTATCACTCTGGGTCTATCTGCACGGCACGTCTCTACTTGACATTCTCCTCGCTATCGACCACCGTCTCCGAGCTCCACATGTGCACACCACAAGCCAAGAGACATGTCGCACACCTAAATCATGCCATGGTTAGATAACACACTCAACTTAGGTCGTGGATCACCTTAACAAAATCACTCATCACAAATCGAACTGCAAGAGCACATTTCAACATTGTGTTCGCTCTATGTATCTGCTTGTAGAGCCAACCACATATCTTCACAAGTCACAAGGCCAGCTGACTGCATCCATAGATAAAACTAATCAAACACTTAGTCTATTTGTACTTGTCCAGGATACACGATATATGCAGCTCTACGGAATCTCATTGGAGAGACCAAACACATACTTATTTTTACCGGTGCGTGTGGATCTAAATTAGTTTAATATAGTGACAGAAGACACACAATACAGAGGGAGCACTTGCTTTTATTCTCTTTTGTGCAACTTCCTAGCTAGCTCTGCGTGAGACACGCATACACACGCTAAAAAAGCGATTGAAAAATAAAAACCTCAGCTTTTCTGTTGTCCTCAACTGGTACAGTTGCCTGCCTGCTCTCTCTCTCTAGTTATTTTTATTGTCACACACAGCACAGCCGCGCATCTCGATGACACTGAACGCACTAATTAAGTAAATAATACTACATTTATCTTTTGAGCCAGCGTTATTGGTGATGGCCCTTGTCACCTGCTTGTTCTTCTCCTTCCCCATCCAGCAGCTAGAGGAGTGGTGAAGACCTGTCTTGGCTTTCTCCTGCTTGAGCACGACTCAGATCAGATCAAGAACAGGCGCTGAATCTACCTAGCTAGGTGAGTCTTGCTACCAGCCTACGACACTCCACTCCCCCTTGTTGCCAACACAAAAAAATTAATCAGACCAAGCTGCTGCTCGCAGGGGCCATCCACACCGATCGAGCTTGCAGCCATGGAGCTGGTAACGGGGGTGATGGGGAGCCTTCTTCCCAAGCTAGGCGAGCTGCTCAAGGAGGAGTACGGCCTCCAGAAGGGTGTGAAGAAGAAGATCCAGTCTCTGTCACGGGAGCTCACGGTGGTGCACGTACGCCGTCCTCCGCAAGATCGGCGATGTGCCACCGGACCAGCTCGACGAGCTGGTCAGGCTGTGGACGAGTGAAGTCAGGGAGGCATCCTACGACATGGAAGACATCGTCGACACATTCCTGGTGCGCGTTCAAGACCCTGCGCATTCTACTGAGCCACACATGCTCCGTCGCCTCCGAAAGAAGGTGAGCAGACTGTTCAAGAAGAGCTGGGCTCGCCACAAGATCTCTTGCCTGATAGACGACATCAACGAGAAGCTTGAGGAAGTGGCAGCAAGGCGTGGTAGGTACACACTCGACAGCATTGTTGCCAACCCTGTAGCTGCAAATACCATCGACCCTCGCGTCCTGAATCTATACAAAACGGCGACGGAGCTTGTTGGCATCGAGGGACCAAGGGATGATCTCGTAAACATGCTGTCCCTAGGGGATGACGAAGTTGACCTGTCTGATAATAAGAAGATGAAGATTGTCTCTGTCGTTGGATTCGGAGGATTAGGCAAGACCACTCTTGCTAAGGCTGTCTATGACCACCTTAGACCACGTTTTGAATACCGGGCTTTTGTTACGGTGGGTCGGAATCCTGACATCAAGAAAGTCCTTAGAGACATTCTCATAGCCCTTAATGAGGAATCTTACACTTATTCCAAATTAATGGGTTTGGATGAAAATCAGCTCGTGCGGAAACTCAACGAATTCGTCAAGGAAAAGAGGTACGAGCTAGCTAGTACAATCACTGACTCAATGCTAAGTTATAGCCGCTTTTATGTTATATACATGCACAACTTATTCTTTACATCATTGTTCTACTAAAGAAAGGATGAAAAGGAGCGCACGGTTCTTTTAATAATAAGTCTTCAAAATACAATGTGCCGAATGATCTAAAAGAGCAGCACAACAAGTAATTTAGCGTTTTAAGCAAGAAACATAAGTAGCTATATGAAATATAAATCTATTTTCACTGTTAAACAGTGTGTATATCTTGTATGTCTATCACGTGATAGAGTTGTTGAGATATCTTGTGATAGGGGTTAGGAGTCCTAGATTGTAGGACAAGTTGATTAGTTTGTTTTCTAATTTGTTCTCAATCTGCTGTAACCGATTGCATCTGTAAGCGCCACGATGGGGGCTGTTCCCATCCTATTTAACACGTACCCGAGGTCCCTGGAGGGGCAACCTCGTTCTCTCAATTTGACATGGTATCAGAGCCATTCAACTCCACACGGAGAAAAACATCCATGGCGTTTCATCTCGCCTCGTCCTCCGCATTGTGTGCTGCTCCGTCCTACGGCTTCTCCGTGACCGAGAAGCTCGAGAGGAACAACTACAGGATCTGGAGGCTCCAGGTCACATCTGCGCTGAAGGGAGCTCAGATGATGTCCTTCCTGGACTCCACCAACAAACCACCAGCGCCACTTCTCCCCAAGAAGAATAAAGACGACGAAGATGAAGAGCAGAAGCCCAATCCTGACTACGAGTCATGGGTTGCCAAGGAACAGATGGTCCTCAGTTTCATCCTGACCTCTCTGGGCAAGGAGATCAGTGGGCAAATGCCCATTACGGTGGTCACGCCCGCCAAGGCATGGAAAGTCATCAAGGGGATGTTTGCATCCCAGTCGCGTGCTCGTGTCATGAGCACAAGGATGGCCCTGTCAACAACAACTAAGGGTGCATCCACCATAAGTGAGTATTTCGTTAAAATGAAAAGGTTAGACGATGAGATGGCTGCTGCAGGTCGGAAGTTGGAGGATGAGGAATTGGTCTCCTATATCCTCACCGGCCTTGATCAAGACTACGACTCAGTGGTGTCCGCGGTGGCGGCACGTGTCGAACCGATCTCAGTTGGGGAACTATTCACCCAATTGACATCGTTCGAGTCCAGGATGGAGATGAAGAACGGCGGGCCATACCAGTCGTCTGCCAATCTTGCAGCAAAGGGTGGCCGCGGCAACAACAACAACAACACCGGATTTCGTGGCGGAGGCCGTGGCAACGGCCGCAATATGTCCGGGCGCGGCAGAGGAGGTCGCAATGGTGCTCGTCCTGGTGGTGGCTTCCAAGCTGGCGTGTTCTGCCACCTTTGCGGCAAGGAAGGCCACACCGTTATCAAGTGCTTCAAGCGTTTTGACACCTCCTTCAGCGGACTAGCACACAAGTCGGCGTCATCTGCCATCACCTCATACGGAGTCGACTCCAACTGGTACCTGGATTCTGGATTCAGGTGCCACCGACCACATCACCTCGGAACTTGAGAAGCTGACAACCAGGGACAGATACAACGGTGGCGATCAGGTGCATGCCGCAAACGAGAATGGTATGAACATTACTCATATTGGCCATACTACTCTACGTACCCCATCTAGTCAAGTTCATGTCAAAAATATTCTTTGTGTGCCTAATGCTCATAAAAGTTTAGTTTCTGTCCATCAGCTCACTCGTGATAACAATGCTTATATTGAATTTTATCCCACTCATTTTTCCCTCAAGGATCAGTCGACGAAGAAAACCCTTCTTCAAGGCAGATGTGAAGAAGGCCTATATCCCTTGCTGTCATCATCTAGATCGTCACCAAATAAAGAAGCAAACGGCGCTGTCAAGTCTTCAGAGTCTCTGTGGCATCATAGACTAGGACACGCCTCGTTGCCCATAGTTAGGCAGGTGCTTAGTCGCAACAATATTTCCTTTGTCAAAGAGTCCAATAATCATGTGTGTAATCCCTGTCAACAAGGCAAGTGTCATCAGCTACCGTATCCCAGATCAACTAGTGTGTCTGCTAGTCCACTTGATCTCATTTTTTCTGATGTTTGGGGTCCAGCACCAGCTTCGGTTGGTCGCAATCAATATTATTTGAGTTTTATAGATGATCACAACAAAATTTGTGTGGGTTTATCTATTGCGTCATAAGTCACAAGTTTTTCAGTGCTTTCAAGATTTCCAGCAGCTAGTTGAAAGGAAATTTGATCAAAAAATCAAGGCCATACAAACCGATTGGGGTGGGGAGTATCAAGCCTTGAGTACATTCTTTAAGCGGGTTGGCATAACCCACTTAGTATCCTGCCCACACGCCCACCAGCAAAATGGCTCCGCTGAACGCAAACACCGACACATAGTAGAAGTCGGCCTATCTCTCCTAGCTCACTCCTCCATGCCTTTAAAATTCTGGGATGACGCCTTTCTTACAGCAGTATTTTTAATCAATAGGTTACCTTCAAAGGTCATAGATAATAACACGCCCTATTTTCGCCTTCTTGGACAGCAACCAGACTACAACACACTTCGATCTTTTGGTTGTGCATGTTGGCCGAATCTGAGGCCATTCAATGCACGGAAACTTGAGTACCGTTCCAAACAATGTGTCTTTCTTGGCTATAGTACTCAACACAAAGGGTACAAATGCCTAGATCCATCTCAAGGCCGTGTTTATGTGTCAAGGGTCCCGTTGTGTTTGATGAAAAAGTTTTCTCTTTTGCATCCATGCATCCTAACGCTGGTGCGCGACTTAGAGCTGAACTCAACCTTCTACCTGATATTCTCCTAAATCCATCTAATGATCCATCTAATGACTTTGGGGGCGTAAGAGTTAATGGTTCAATGTCGAGTTATGTTCCGTCTAATTCATCTAGTAGTGCAGGAAGTGCATCCTTACCTGCAGGCTTAATCCCTACTCAAGATCATGAAGCAACAAGCTCATATGGCGCAAAAGACAGGGGGTATTTGATGTGTTCCCCCACCGGAAGCAGCACACGAATCGAAGCCGATCGTCCTGCAGCTGCAAAGGCATCTGTCGGCGAAGCAGCTTCGGGATCGGCGTCAGGGCGGCAGCAGTCTTCGCCGGGATCACCTGCGGACGCAGACCCTGTGCTCCAGTTTGGTGAGCCTTGTGTGGCCGCACAGACGGATCCCGCGGCGCCGTCCGACGCAAATCACCAGGAGGATTTGCCGGCAGGATCTTCTGCCGCTCCGGGTGGATCTACTACGGCACTGACCCCAGGAGCTGATCGTGTGGCTCCTCCACCTGAACCTCGCCATCAGCACGGTACACGGCTACACAGTGGCATCGTCAAGCCCAAGGTGCGCACAGATGGCACTGTGCGTTGGGGCATGGTGTCCCAAGTGGCGTCAGAAGAACCTGCTACTGTCAGCGGAGCTCTGCACGACAAAAACTGGGCGTCGGCAATGCAAGCTGAGTATGATGCTCTGCAACGCAATCACACCTGGCGCCTGGTGCCCCGTCCACAAGGTAAAAACATTATAGATTGCAAGTAGATTTACAAAGTTAAACGCAGGGCGGATGGAACGATTGATCGCCATAAAGCACGGCTTGTTGCAAAAGGGTTCAAGCAACAATACGGTGTGGACTATGAGGACACGTTCAGTCCTGTAGTCAAGGCCGCGACTATTCGTTTGGTCTTGACTATTGCTGTGTCAAGAGGCTGGTCACTTCATCAGCTGGATGTCCAAAATGCGTTCTTACATGGTCTACTGGAAGAAGAAGTCTACATGAAACAACCTCCAGGGTATGTCAATCCACAGTATCCTGATTATGTTTACAGGTTGGATAAGGCCCTTTATGGCTTGAAGCAGGCCCCCAGAGCCTGGCATGCACGCCTATCTGGCAAGTTACAGTCCCTCGGCTTTACCCCTTCTAAGGCTGACACCTCCCTTTTTTACTATAATAAAAACAATCATAGTTTATTTGTCTTGGTTTATGTTGATGACATAATTGTGGCTAGCTCCTCACCGCAGGCTACTAGTGCTTTGTTGAAAGATTTGCAGGCAAATTTTGCATTAAAAGACCTGGGAGATTTACACTATTTTCTTGGCATTGAGGTGAAGAGAAAAGATGGGTCCTTGCTGTTATCTCAATCAAGGTATGCATCAGATATACTGAGTCGGTCAGGCATGAGTTCTTGCAAAGCAGTTGACACACCCTTGTCGAGTTCAGAGAAATTAAGCTTATCAGATGGAAGTAAACTCAGTGCTGATGATTCCACTCGGTATAGAAGTTTAGTTGGGGCCTTGCAATACCTTACTTTAACACGACCTGACATTAGTTTTGCTGTTAACAAAGTATGTCAGTTCCTACATGCACCTACCTCAGTTCATTGGAGTGCAGCTAAGCGAATACTTCGGTATGTTAAAGGCACGATTGATCTTGGGTTAAGGATACGTCCATCTAAATCCGTGTTGGTCGTCAGTGCTTTCTCTGATGCTGATTGGGCAGGGAATGTTGATGACAGGAGATCAACAGGGGGCTTTGCAGTGTTTCTGGGAAGTAACTTGATCTCCTGGACTGCTAGGAAGCAGCCTACTGTCTCTAGATCCAGTACAGAGGCTGAATACAAGGCCTTGGCAAATGCCACTGCTGAAATGATGTTGATTCAGAAATTACTACAGGAACTTGGTGTTCAACATCCTTCTGCGGCCTTGTTATGGTGTGATAACTTAGGTGCCAAGTATGTTTCTGAAAATCCAATTTTTCATGCCAGAACCAAACACATAGAAATTGACTTCCATTTTGTTCGAGAGAGGGTAGCGCAAAAACTGTTGGATATCAAGATTCATCAATTCCGGAGATCAGGTGGCGGATGGATTTACCAAAGCCTTGCCAGTCTTCAAATTTCGGAAATTTAGAAACAATCTCAACCTTGTTAACACTAGTGGCTGAGATTGAGGGGGTATGTTAAACAGTGTGTATATCTTGTATGTCTATCACGTGATAGAGTTGTTGAGATATCTTGTGATAGGGGTTAGGAGTCCTAGATTGTAGGACAAGTTGATTAGTTTGTTTTCTAATTTGTTCTCAATCTGTTGTAACCGATTGTATCTGTAAGCGCCACGACGGGGGCTGTTCCCATCCTATTTAACACGTACCCGAGGTCCCTGGAGGGGCAACCTCGTTCTCTCAATTTGACATTCACAACCGGTTGTGCGCTAATATCTACCCACTCAATTGCATGCAAGCCAAACCTGTATGGTTAGTTGTTGGTTAGGATCTTTATATATGGTAGAACCTGTATGCATAGTGTAAACATGTGTGTTGTGTTCAGAAGTCAAAGTGACGAAGTGTGTGTCCATGCCAGCGTTTGTAGTTGCGAACACAAGGTTGAGAAGTACCCTTGTGGTACGTTTTGTGATGAGTGATTGTCAACGTGATTCACGAATAGGTTGAGTTTGTGACTAACATTACCATGGCGAAAGCTATATGTGCGACATGTCTCTTGGCTTTTGGTGTTCAGCTGTGGAGCTCGGAGGCGGTGGTCGACGACGAGGTGAAGGTCAAGTAAAGACGTGCCGTGCCGATGGACCTGGAGCGGTGAAGGACGGACGTGAGGCTTGGACTGACGGATCAGGAGGCTGGGTGACCAGCCGCAGTGGCTGACATCTGGAACATCGACAAGTGCAAGTGTACATGGGAGTGACTGTGTTGACCAAGTAAGACGGCGAACGCGAGTCGAGCGAGGCTCAGGAGGACTTGGCGGGCCGACTGGTCGAGGACGACGACGACACGTGTCGAGTGGCGGGAAAGCGTATGGAGTACGCTACTCGCGGCGGGTTTCACGGGTTTGGGCCTCAAAACCCGGGCAGAGGTCCCGATGCGGACGGATGGCACGTGGCGGCATCGGTGAGATCGCTTCGGAGCGAGGCTACCGGTGAGGAGGCGCGGTGGCCGTCAGATTTAGGTCATGTCGAGTTGGACTAGAATGCCTCTGGGGCTAGCTAGTTCGCTCAAAAAATATCTAGGGGCCTTTGAGGACTATGTAATATGTTTGGTAAATAAGGAGAAGGAGCCCCTCATCTCCCTCACCTCTCCTATCTTCATTTCTGAGTCATCTTTTAGGGTATCCTTCCTTTAGAGTTCCTGGGTATCCTTAGAGTTCCTGGGTAAGTGAGGTCAACAATTTTTGTTTTGTATCTGTGTAATCCGGTTGTGAACCTGTGGTTTTTATTGGAAGAGAGGCCTTAACCTCTCGGTGTCCTCTGGGATTAAATTTGTGGTGCTGGAGTTTTGTTCATGGCCGAGTTACTGTTCATCCGTTTCCCCCTTTCTTGATTCATGTTAGTATTGAGTTTTCTTTTGGGTTGTGTTTGGTCAGATTGATGCTTTATCGAGTGATGGACAAGATCACCAAGTGATTTGGGCTAATTCCACTTGTGCATCAAGATACAAGCAGATTTGCGTTTTGGGAGGAAAACTCGTTCTTGTCTACGGTTTGAATTTTTCCCAGAGTTTTAGATTAATTCCAGGCGATGACTTCTTAGGGATAGATTCGTAGCAAGTCGAATTTCTCTCTTGCAATTTTTGGGATTTTTCTATTGAAGTTTGGATAAGTTTCTGCTGAATTTTCTTGGAGCCTCTTTTCTGTCTGTTCTTGTCTGAGCAGCAGCTCTGCTGGTTCGTGTTCCAGGATGGGGTACAGGAGCAGTACTACAAACGCCTAGTGCTGAGTGCTATGCTTGTTCTCTTGAGCGGTGATTGTTCCTGGCCCTTAGATCAATTTGTTGCTGTTGTGTCTTTCGTATCTCGCTGATCTTGCGTGAAGGCAAGGTGCTGCAGCGGCTCCTACCGGCGCTTGGACCGATGGCCTTTGGTGAAGTGCAGAGCAGTGTTTTTGCATCGTTAATTCTCTGAGTCAAGTTCGTCCAGGTCTTTCAGCTTGTGTTCGTTTCTATTCAACAGGTATCAAAGCAGTGCTTGTGTTGTTTTTTGCAGATCAATTGTTTCAGGTTGTTCTTGTTCCAGGAGCTTGTGCCCACAGAACATCAATTTCAGGTGTAGCATCTCACGTGTTTGATTTCTTTCTCTGCTTCCTGGATTCATTCTTGTTTAGCTCTAAGCAGTTTATCGATGGAGACATGTATGTAGGTATTTGCTCTCTGTGCGTTGCTTGCCCAGCACGGTAGCACACCAAAGCAGGTGCTTGCCCGAGGAGCCCAAATGGCTAGTTCGTGTGTGTGCTCAGCTTTCTGAAGAACGGTTTTTCTTTTCTGTCTTACTGAACAAATGCTATCAGCTTTCTCGCAGCTTGTGAATTTGGTGACCGTATTTTGAGCTGTCACTCTTATCTACAGGAAGCACTCTGTCAATTTTTTAGGGGATTTTCTGTCTAAATTTTTCTGGCCTGGATTTAGTGTTTTGCGTCTGATTTTGTCATTTGAGCTTCGAATCGTGTTTCGTCTGTTGCGTTGCTTTTCTGCCGTTCTAAAGAATCATTCTAGGTACTTTTGTCACAAGTTGACTAGAGTATTTTGGTCTCGGCAAGTTGCTTGGGTTTGGCGATGATTTTGGGACAGTGGCCAAATATTTTTGAGAGAAAAATTTGAGGCTCCCATTCACGCCCCCTCTGGTCGCCGTTTTCGGTCCTTCAGTAGTCGCCCCCAACAAATGTTAGAAATAAATGGTTGTCTTGTCCCTATCATCAACAGATACGGAGTATGTATTAGGATGGTAAGGCTTACGGGAAGGGTAAGGTTGCGGGCTACAATCCTAGAAAAACCACATGACGTTGATGCATGAGACGTGGCCATGGGTTCTTCGTTGTTTACTGAATACTGAATAGGATATCCAACTCTAAATATAGTAAGAACATAACGAGAGATGTTGATATAGGAATTAAAAACTTCAGTACATGACGTCTTCTGTTTTTATTTACTATATTTCTGGTGTTATCTTGTAAATATGCAGGTGTTTCATTGTCATTGATGATATATGGGACAAGGAATCATGGAAATTTATCAAATGTGCAATGCAAGAAACTAATCATCAAAGTAGACTTGTGATTACTACTCGTATTTCTGAAGTTGCCACATTTGCCTGCGAAGCTTACAAAATACAGCCACTTTCTCATGATAACTCTAAAAATTTATTGTACGCAAGAATAGCTGATGGTGAAGGAAAGTATATTGATAGTCCTTCTGCTGAGGCATGTGAAAAAGTTCTGAAGAAATGTGATGGTGTGCCACTAGCTATCATTACAATAGCCAGTTTGTTGGCCAACAAACCAAGGGAGGATTGGTCTGAGGTCTACAACTCAATTGGTTTTGGGCGTAAAGGCAATAATGATGATGTAGAAAATACAAGAAAAATTTTGTCTTTCAGCTACTATGATCTGCCTTCACATCTAAAGACTTGCTTGTTGTATCTAAGTATATTTCCAGAAGATCATGTGATAGGGAAAAATAGTTTGATATGGATGTGGATAGCTGAAGGTTTCATCTCTGAGGAACAAGCAGAAGCAGCAGGGGTTGGACTATTTGAGCTCGGGGAAAGGTACTTCAATGAATTGATAAATAGAAACATGATCCAGCCACAGGAGAGAGACTATTCAGGGTACATAAATGCATGCTCTGTTCATGATATGGTTCTCGATTTCATACATCAATTGTCGAGTGAAGAAAATTTTGTCACTGTATTGAATGGTGGTGAGCGACAGAAACTTCAGGGGAGCATTTCTCGCAGGTTGGCCCTAGAGTGTGTTGAAGAGCACAAAATTGGTCAGCTGGCTAACATCGATGTGGAGAAAGTGAGATCCATCTTTGCTAGTGACTGTGGTTTTGGTTCATTATGCCCACGCCTCCCATTTCTACGGTTAGTAGAAATTGTATTGTGTTCTGTTTACCAAGAACCCGAAAAAGATGTGTTGCATCATCTTGGGAGTTTAGTTTACTTGAGGTACCTCAAACTAGAGAATCCAAGAATCACTGAGCTGCCTAGGGAGGTAAGATTTCTGAGGTTTCTGCAAACACTGGATTTATGGAACAGCGGTATAGTGGAGCTGCCTGAGGAGGTGGGACTTCTGACGCAACTTGTTTGCCTACGACTACCATGTTATGTGTATGGTGTGATCGGTAAGCTGACATCATTGCAAGAGCTGTGTGTACGGTGTAAAAATGAAGGTGATACAGTGCAGTTTGTGAAGGAGCTGGATCTGCTGAGGGAACTGAAGGTGCTCGATGCTCGGATTCGGACTGATGTTATGTGTCAGAGCATCGAGAGTGCTTTGCTAGAGTCCCTGGGTCGTCTGCACAATATCAAGGAACTTCAAATCTATTGTACCTCCTATTCGGCTCCTGATAGGGCGAACTGTGATGCAGGATGGGTCTCCTGTCGGCAGCTCCGTCTCCTGAATTTGGAGAACTGCTTGGTGTTCTCTAGACTGCCGGCATGGATTAACTCGTCGCTTTCTCCAAACCTCTCCTATCTGGATGTGAAAGTGGTAGCTGTGAAAGACCAGGACATGGAAACCCTTGCCAAGTTGCCAGAGCTCAGTTGCCTCATACTGCGTTTTAGTTACACCAAGTCAGTAGTTAGCATAAAGATTCGTACTGATGAAGGTGTTGTCTACTTTCGCAAGTTGAGATTTTTAAAGATACTCGGTCCACCTATCTGGTTTGATCTGCGCGGCAGCGAGTGCAACAACAGCAGGATAGCATCATCTAATAATGCTATCATGCCAAGTCTTGAATCCCTTGAGTTTCAAGTCCGTGTGCGGTCTCTAAAAGATGAGAACCTGCACCTTGGTTTTGACAAGATGCTTGGCTTCCAGAACATTGGAACAAGTTCGCTCCAGAGAGTCACAGCCGAAGTGGATTGTGAGGATGCCCGTATCTGTGAGGTGGACGAAGCGGAGGCTGCTTTGAAGCATGCGGCCACAGTCCATCCAAAACATCCCACCCTTCTAAGCAGGAGGATAAATGAAGGAGAAATGTTGTCACGCTACCAAGAGGTATGAACTGATCGTGCTTTCAAACGCTAGCTACTGCCTCCAAATTCCTGTTAACTGTTAATTCTTTGCAATAGCCACAAAAAAAAAGTTTATTTATCTCAAATCCACACCCACGCGTCAATTGGCGCAGTAGTGAAGGTAGTAGTTATGGATAATAAAGTGAGCATTAAACGTGAATCTGTCATCCCCAATTTCTGTGAATCTAGCTAGCTAGCTGCTGCTAGTTTCCCTTCCTATATCCCAAAATAGATATCTTTCTTACTTCCTGAGATGTCAAACCAGGGACGAAGCCAGCATTGGGGCTAGGGGGGCTCCAGCCCTCCCTACCGCTGCTGGGCCAGTGGAATTTTTAGTGCTCTCCTTCTAATATATATATATATATATATATATATATATATATATATATATATATATATATATATATATAACCCTAGGTGTAGAATACTATTCTACACCGAACTGTTATACTGAGGAAAATTCAGTATCGTTCAGTATTTATTTTTCAGTATTTCATGGTCCTGGGTGTTGGACAGGATGATACTGAAGGTTCTCCAGTATTGCTCAGTATTTTTTCTACTCAGTTTTGACTTGAGGTATAGAATAATACTCTACACCTAGGGTGTAGAATAGCGTTGCCGTATATATACACAAGTGCTATTCTACACCCTAGGTGTAGAATACTATTCTACACCGAACTGTTATACTGAGGAAAATAAATTCAGTATCGTTCAGTATTCATTTTTCAGTATTGTTCAGTATTTCATGGTCCCGGGTGTTGGACAGGATGATACTGAAGGTTCTCCAGTATTGCTCAGTATTTTTTCTACTCAGTTTTGACTTGCGGTGTAGAATAATATTCTACACCTAGGGTGTAGAATACTATTCTACACCGAACTGTTATACTGAGGAAAATTCAGAGTATTTATTTTTCAGTATTGTTCAGTATTTCATGGCCCTGGGTGTTAAACAGGATGATACTGAAGGTTCTCCAGTATTGCTCAGTATTTTTTTCTACTCAGTTTTGACTTGCGGTGTAGAATAATATTCTACACCTAGGGTGTAGAATAGCGTATACCCTAAACCATGAAATACTGAACAATACTGAAAAATAAATACTGAACGATACTGAATTTTCCTCAGTATAACAGTTCGGTGTAGAATAGTATTCTACACCTAAGGTTAAGGTGTAGAATAGCACTTTTATATATATATATATATATATATAGAGCAATGTTAGGAAGATGGACTAACGATGAGTGAGTGGCCTATGCTGGTGGCGTCAAGTGTGGGAAAGGGAAAATTGAATAATGAATTGGTAGAAATTTAGAACTTTTGGTAGGGGTATGGGAAAGAGAGGCCACTTTTGGATGGTTTGGTGCAATTTTGGTCAGAAACGTGAATTCAACCAAACAAATTCAGCCGATACAAAAATTTATCAGACCCTAATAGAAAAGAAGATGTTTAGGAATTTTGATGAAATTTCACCTAAATTGTGATTGTTTGTATGCTAGTTGCCGCTATAAAGTAATCTTAATTTTCTTAAAGAATGAGACTGAACTATGAAAAAAAATAAGTGTTTTTTAATCAAATACTTTTACAAATACGTTTTTTAACATTGGAGAATTTTTTTTTGAAACTGCCACTCAAAAAGGGAATTACTATTTTCTAGTTGTATGTGAGTTAAAGACAAGTCAATCCTTACAACTTCTGTATGAAAATATATTTATTTTCTAACAGTATCAAACAAATGGTAGGCATGTTTGGAAATGAGCAGAGCCCCTGAGTTAGTAACCCAGGCATGGAAGTCGGCAGACATCGTTGGCTCAGAAAATATTCAAATACTGCGTATGCCAGATCCGGAAGCATCTCCAAACAAAGTATGTTCAACAACGTTTGCATATACATCTTCTATTAGATGCAAGTATATATTGATGTGCTTATGATTTTGATGACATAGCACACACCGATTGGTTCGGTAGAATTTAACTGTTGTAGTCATATTCAGAGCAGTGTATAATTCTGATAAGCATTGTGTTTTATTTGTTTTCTTCATAGGTTATGCGCTTGCTGTACAAAGATAATGGGATGGAACTTTTGGCTCTCTGCTCCAATGCTGTTCATAAGCTGTGGAAATGGGAGCAGAGTGACAAGAATCCACGTGGCGAGGTTAGACAAGACCACTAGCTTATTTTGATTTCAACACTGCAGTTCTGTTTGGTTGTTTCCTGAAAACCATCCATCACTACTTTGGTTAGTTGTCCAAATCTGTTCCACCTGTATTATGGCAACCGGAAAATGGCATTCTAATGACAAACGACACTACTAATGACAACAACCCTGAAGAAGCAACAGCCTGCACTGCACTATCCAAAGATGACAGCTATCTAGTTTCTGCTTCTGGTTGCAGAGTCTCGTTGTTCAACATGAAGACATTCAAGGTATGTCTTTTCCAGTTGTCTATAACAATAATTAGTTAATTCCATAATTTATCTCTTACAAATCATCCATGACTACCTCTGTAAAACTTTTATTTCATAGTTGCACCATGGCCTTTCTTTGGCTTCACTAATTTCGTGGAATCTCTCGTAGGTCATGGCTACTTTCATGGCACCTCCACCTGCTGCAACTTTCCTTGCATTCTACCAGCAAAGAGGCTTTATCTTCATTTTTATTGGAACAGAGGACTCTTCAATTAAATTATACAATGTCCATAATCGTGAATTAGGGGATGATAAAGTGAGTATTAAACGTGAATCTGTCATCCCCAATTTCTGTGAATCTTAGAGTATTGGCATAACTCATCATATATGGTTCTCACTGGAAATACAGTAGTCTATAGGTTCTCTTTCAGACATACTCCCCTAATCTTTTACTTATGCATCAGGATACCATGAGATTGTAAATGTTGTTTTACAAATGTTCTTTTTGACATAACAAATTAGGTACTTTTTGTGGACTTTGAGGAGATACCACAAGGTACACATATCCCATCACAGGTTTGTGGTATCTCCCAGCAACACTATGAAGAGTAGTAAGTACCTTGTGTACTGTTATGACCCAAAAAAACATCACAAATCAAAAATATATTGTTAGCTCGAGATTTGATTAATTATAATTGATTCTCCCTATGTGGAACATTATGCTTAATGTACTAATTACGATTTAGTTAATATTTAACATCGATGTGGCAAATATTGGCTTATCTTAACCGAACTGCGTATGTTCAGGTTGTGCTCAAGGGTCATCGGATAAAGATAACTGGACTAGCAATTTCACGTTCCAAGAAGTTGCTTGTATGTTCTAGTGCTGATGCTCAGGTGTGAATTTAATATATATCAAAAAAATGGACTAGCAATTTGGTCATTTTTATCAAAAAAAAAATGTTATATGCGTTGCATTTCATACTGTTCTTTTTATACCACAAAAATAATTTTGGGAGACAGTCTCTCTGATTAATAGAGAGCGGCACATCTAGAGACTGCCTCCATAAATGGTCCACTAGTCTCAAGAAAATTTATGCTTCTAAAAATCATTTATAAAGGCGGGCGTCCCAGAAGGGACCAGCTCTGAAAATCAGCGATTAACGGATACGGTTGCCTTAGGACATCCGTCTTTATAAATCAATTTTTAGAGATGGACATCTTAAGATACATGTCTCTAAAAATCTCTATTAAAAGAGTTGGGCCTTCTACCCGTTCATCTCTAGAAATTGATTTCTAGAGTTGGACATCTTAAGATGCCAGTCCGTATAAGTAGTTACATTCGAAAATAATTGATAACTTTTTCATATGAACTCAGGTGAAGACAAATTTTATATTAAAGTTATAGCCCTCAATGGAATCTACAACTTTGTTGTGGACAATTTTTTATCTGAAACTGTTTAAAGACCTAAAATATTTTTTAAGTTAACATAATTTAAATTTGAAATTTACAACTTTCAAGCCACCTCGAATATTGACATTCTCATAACAAAATTGTAGTTCTCATAACAAATTTGTAGTCAAAAAGGTTTTGATTTAAGTCATTTAGAGTCCTAAATATATGAAACTCCAATTTTAGACTTTGTAAACAACCTCGAATGCTCACAAAGTTAATAACAAATTTGTAGTGGCTAACCAGATCTACATGTCTATTGTTGATAAGTTTTAGATTTAATGTTTGTTAATGTCTAAAATATTTTTTAAAATTCACATATTCCGATGTTCAATTGTTTGAATTTGCTCAAGCGATCCTAGATGGAGACACTTCTTATACCAAAGTTATAGTACTTGATAAGATTTAAAACTTTATAGTTAATACTTTTTCATTTGAGTTCATTTAGTAGCCAAAATATTTAATAGAAGATTGCATAATGTGATATAAAAAGATAGCATCATATATAGTCATAAATGATCCTGTGGGGTAGTGGTAGATAAGCGTTGTGCCCGATTAGCACTGACTATTTGACATAGGAAGATTCATTGTCCTTCTCTCAAAATCAATTTTGGTCGCCTCTGAAAATCCTTTGTGCAGCAGTGTTTAGTCCATTTGCTAAACGATATAAAGATCTTGAAATATAGTGTTGATTGCAAGAAAACTTGTCACTGTGGGTCTAAAGCCAGCATCATCGGATCCGGCATAGAGTAATTGATAGTGACGGGGCTTGCCTGTCAATGCCAGTCCTAGATCTAGTACAGTCTTGATTGCAAGAACACTTGTCGCTATGGTTCTAAAGCCGGCATCACTGTCGGAATTGGATCCGGCATAGAGTAATCGTGAGTAACGGGGCTTGCCTATCAAGGCCAGTCCTAGATCTGGTAGTGATAGAATGATATCATTGCTGGATATAGCCATCAATCGGCAATGGTAATCTATAATATCTGAGCTACGCAACACTTATGAGTATATATACATTGATGCTATTCTTTTAACTACACATTTATGAATTTTATATTGCATATTTGACACTATAAGCAATCTTAAATAAAAAGCTTGTCAACCCCAAAGTTGTAGATCTCAACGAGTACTGTAGCTTTGATGTCGGCCTGTCTTCATTCGATATTGTCAACCATCTCAAATCTAATCCAAGAACTTATATTGAATATTGGACAAACAAACTTTTTGTGTAAAGTTTGTCTCCTTGAACTTTTTGTGTAAACTTTTTGTCTTCATTCGATATTGAATATTGAATATTGGACAAACAAGCTGTCAACTATGAAATTTATGATCTCCTTGAACTCAACAACTTTTTGTGTAAAGTTTGTCTTGATCTGACTTTGTATACTTTGTCCAAAACAAGTGATTCATAGCTACAAAGTGACAACAAACCAGCAAAGGAAAATTACTACCTATCATTGTCAGTATGAATCGCTATGTTGTAGCAACAAATCGGTGATATTATCATTTTTGGTTCTAAAGCAACCGGCAGTGATAGTCTGACAGTGACTGCAAGTTATGTAGTAGTGTATGTATATTGTATTTGTTTGCTTCTAAAACATTGTCTTTTCTTGTTTGCAATGAAATGAAACTAAATTGCAGCTATGTGTTTGGGGCTTGGAAGATGGGGAGATGGTGACATCGAGATACATCAGACCTCCATCTAATCTTTCTGGTGCTTTAGTTGGTGATACAATGATACAATTTCACTATGATGAAATACATCTTTTAGTAGTTCATGAGAGCCAGTTGTCAATCTATGATTGGCAACTAGAGTGCTTGTGCTCGGTAAGTCATTGACATTTCTGTAACAACATATATTTCCATCTCTTACTTATGTGTTCTTGACTAACATATTACATGATTTACATCATGCCTGTAGATTGCCCCTAATCATAGTGATGCATTGTAATAAACATGTTACACGCAGATAATTAACCTTTCGTAACTTGATAATGTAGTGGTTCCCGAGAGATGCACTCCCTGCTCCAATTTCGAGTGCGGTATACTCACTTGGTTGTTTGTTGGTCTATGCTGGATTTCGTGATGGTGCAATTGGAATATTTGAGGCAGAATCTCTTACGTTGCAATGCAGGATAGCACCCTCTGCCTACATACCATCTTCAATATCCAGGTACCGTAGAGTTTCAAGCAGTTCCTATTTTTTCGTGGAGTGGCAGTTTCAATTCTGGTAACCAATGTCTTGTTTTTTTTGCTGTCTCTCTTGTTCCCAGCGGTAGTGAAACTGTCTATCCTACAGTTGTCGCTACGCATCCCTGGAAACCTAACCAGATCGCAGTGGGCATGAGCGATGGTGCAGTTCATGTGTTGGAGCCATTGCATACAGATGATGGACAAGTGGAGAGCGATGCCTCCTCAGAAGGACGTCCACTCAGTAATGTCAGCAGCAGCAATGGTGAAAGCCAACTAGACGTCTGATCGACCAACAAGTTTACATTGCAATGCTTGCTTGGCCTAAGATGATAGACTGAGTTAACATAGTCGGCTTCGCTACTAGATGTATTTTCAGTCAAAGGGGACTGGTTGTTTATGCACCCACCATCCAGATGCGTGTACAGCATCTGTTGCTACATCTCCTCGAGATCTACATATCTAAGACTAGCGTTTTCAAGTCATTGAGGACTTGTTAATTATTTGTAATATCCAGGTTGCTAGTGGGTGAGACATTTCCCATACTCATCTCTTATTTTTGTTCAGAAGACATAATTGGATGGTGAACAATGTATTCTAATTAACCTTACAGAGACACGCATTACAGAGGAAGCACTTACTTCTCTTTTGTGCAACTTCCTAGCTCTGCGTGAGACAAGCACACACACGCTAATAAAGCGATTGGAAAATGAAAAGCTCAGCTTTTCTCTTGTCGTCAACTGGCGCTCTCTCTCTCTCTCTCTGGTTATTTTTATTTTCACACACACACACACACACAGAGCCCACGCGGTCTTCAGCTTTGCATCTCGATGACATGACACTGAACGCACTAACTAATAATATATTTGTCTTTTGTTGAGCCACCATTTATTGGTGATGGCCCCTGTCACCTGCCACCATTATCTGTCCGGATTCAGCCCGGACTAGCTCAGACCAAGAACGAGCGCGTGCATCTAGCAACCATGAGTGGTGAGTGGTTACATAGCAAGGCCCGTGAGCTGAGCTGTTCTGCTGTGTGCTGTGCAGGCTAGGCACACTACACTACAGCGCTGCGCTGATAACCGATAGACATTCGGCTGGGCTGGGGGCACCGTGCCCAGCGGACATGTTCGTGCATGTGACCTGTTCCGGCCTCGATCGCCGTCGGTGAGCTTCGAGTACACCCGGAGGGAGGCAACCTCGCCTGCAGTACGCGAGACGATGGAGACCTCAAGCCGACATGGCCGTGACTCCATCGTTCCGTCCTTTGCAAGACCTCGTTTAGGATCAGGTCAACTCTACCGTCAAGGAGCAAAATCTTACTATTTCTAGTATAGACACCACGTTACCAGACAAGCTAAGGGCCTGTTTAGATTTGATCATTTGAAATTTTTTGGTCCAAAGAGAAAAAATTGTGGAATTAGGGTCTGGAAACTAAACAGGGCCAAAAAATTTTAGGGCCAAAAATTTTGGGCTGCAATTATACACGCACTCACATGAAAGCCCACCAATGACAACTGTAACTGTATGCAGCCCAATTTGTGTCAGAAAAAAAATTTACCAAACTAAACACCTAAAATTTTTCGCGTGCGTCAGACTTTTGAGCTAGAGTTCTGACCACAAAAAATTTTATCACTTTGGCCAAAAAATTTCAAATCTAAATAGAGCCTAAGAAAAAAAGTTAACCTTAGAATTAGTTATTACTAATTAGAGGCCCCGATAAAGGTACCACCACGTTAATTCCCACAGACACGCTAGGAAAGAAAGATAAATCTTAAAAGATAGACTCGAATCATCAACACCAGTAAACCATAAAGCAACCGTCTAATTTTACATCTAAATTATTCACCTCTATCATTATGCAAGATAATTCAAAATAATCATCTAAATTTGTATATAAATTACCAACATCTGTCCTTGTGAAAGATAATTCAAAATAACCTCCTTAATTTGCATTTGAAATTACAAATATTTGTCATTATGAAACATAATTTAAAATAACCCTATAACATTGCATCTAAATTACACATCTTAGCCATTATTAATGGTAATTAAAACATAACCCTAACTTTATATTTAAACTAACCACATCTATTGTTATGAAATATAATTTAAAATACCGCATAATGATTTTATAAGTTATCTATCTTTATTCTTATAAAAGATAATGCAAAATAACCTCCTAAGTTCGCATTTTACCTAGCCATATATGTCATTTTAAAAGATAATATCAAATATTACCTTTATATTTGTATCTACATCAGTATTTATAAAAATAAAACAAAAATATCTCTAAAATATATATTTAAATACTAATATATTTTATTAAAAAAATTAATATTTGAAAAGTATGGTAGATATATATTTAAATGTAACACTTTTACAACCATGAAATTAAATAATCATAATTGTAACATCCTAAAAATTGCTGAAATTTAACTTCCTGAGCTCACATATGGTCTATATCTGGTTTTATCCTTATAACCAGGTGCTACAATAATGCTACATTTCACCATGTATACCAAGTAAATCTATATAGATTAGAATAAATATTCATTTTAATACCTTATAAAGCATGGAAATATCCATTTAATAAACCACACAGCAATAACACCTACCAAATATTTTGTCGGATGTTGAATATTTGGGCTTGAACATGGACAGATATAACGCCTTGTTTAGATTCAAAATTTTTTTGGATTTTGACACTATAACACTTTCATTTGTATTTGGCAATTATCGACCAACCATGGGCTAACTAGGCTCAAAAGATTCGTCTTGCAAATTACAGGTAAAATATGAAATTAGTTATTTTTTTATCTATACTAATGCTCCATGCATGTGCTGCAAGATTCAGTGTGATGGAGAATCTTAAAAAAAATAGATTTTGAGGTGAACTAAACAAGTCCTAAATCTCTCTAAACGAATTCAGTCTCAAATACGATCGATAAATATCCGTACCATTTTTATTCCTACCAAACACCATAGAATCTGGGATCGCTCCGTCCCGTCCCATGCCATCCTCGGAACCAAACACAAGGTACTCCTTCCATTTCAAATTGTAAGTCATTTCAAGAATTTTGAAGAATCAACGCATCTTAAGTTTGACCAAAATTATAGAAAAATGACAAAGTTTTGTGGCACCAAATAGATATACTATGAAAACATAAGTAATGAAGAACCTAATGATACTTAGTTGATATCATAAATATTATTATCTTATCATATAAATTTGGTCAAACTTGAGATGCTTTGACTCTTTAAGATTCTTGGAATGACTTATAATACACTTCTAGAAATGCATGCTTAGCCGAGGGCCAAAGACGAGGGCCAGCCTTAGGAGCCCTCGGCAAAGACAGGCCCTTGGCAAAGAGGCCTTTGCCGAGAGCTCGGCCCTCGGCAAAGATAGGTTGTAACACCCAAAAAATTGATTTTTCAAATAATAGGATTTAATTAGATTTATTTAAGCATTTTTTGGTGGACATTTAATTTAGCACTTAAATAATTTTTATCGAAATTAAAATTTACTATAAGGTTCCAAACATGTTTTGCATTCATGCTGGAGCATAGTATTTTTTGTGCTGTTGTTTCTGATTTTTATTTTATTTGTTTATGCTCAAAAGCTCAATTGGAAAAAGGATTTGGAAAAGAAAAGAAAAAAGGGGAAAGCCAGCGCTGCCGCTGCAGTCGGCCCAGCCAGCCCCCCTGGCCTGCTTCCCTCCTCCGCGGCCCAGCACCCCTCTCCCCCTTGCGCTCGGCCTGTCGAGCGGCCTAGCTCGCCCCAGCAGGCGCGCCCCTCCTCCCCCTTCTTTCTTTGGCCGACAGCCGGGTCCCCTCCTCTTCTCGCTGACGGGTGGGACCCACCGAAGCAGCGCCCTCTTCTTCCTCGGTTCGTAACCGAGACGAACTCCTTCCATCGGGCCGAACCAATCTCGAAAACCCCGGGATCCCCTTGCAAACGTGTGCGCCAAGCTCCTATAAAGGCCCAAGGACCTTCCCGCGACCTCCTTTTTACCGTATTCCGCATCCCGGGAACCCTAGCCGTCTCATACACTGGGTTTCGGATCTCGCCGAAATGTGTCTTCTTCCCCACCGCCAACCGCTCTTCCTGCTTGCCATTGGCCCAAGAAAACTCCCTCGGTGAGCTCGCCTCTCCCTCCTCTACTCTCCCTCCTCTACTCTCCCATGCACTCGGTTTGCTGTTTGGTGCTTGAAAACGCAGAAACCGTGAACGCCGGTAAGCTTCGCGGCGGTAGCCATGGCGCCACCGCGCCGGTGCTCAACTTCGCCCGGACGACGGCTCCTGTGCGCCCAGGAAGCCTGCCAGCCATCCATTTGGAGATCAAGGGCGGGCATTAGAAGATACCCCTTCGAGGTAGTTCTTGCTAAAGAGCCCCTACGCTTCTTTATTTTTGAACCCAAGGTCCAAGACGTATCCTTCGGTTTGCGCCTTTAAATTCTGAAAACGTTAAAATACGCTTTCCAGAAATCATAGAATTGCCATTGATATTGTTTTGCTCATAAAATACTCATTTTAACTCCGTTTTTGTCCATTCAAATTTCGTTAGATTCGTATTTACGAGCTCTACATGTTAGTGGAACTATTTATGTGTTTTGAAACTTTTAATTTTGCAGTAGCATTTAATTATTTATTTATCTATAGGAAATCTTAGAAAATTCATAACTTCTACGTTTTAGTTATGATTTTCATGAACTTTACGTTTGTGTGATCGTAGCGCTGCGTAGAATATTTTTATAAACTTTTATATTTGTTTTACTACTGTTGGTGTAATGTTCTAATTATAGCTTGTTTGCCTTATGTATGATTGCTCCATTGGATTGTGTGTTGTTGATTGATGTTTGGGAATAGACGGTGAGCCGTACGTTGGTGAGCAAGACCAAGCTTTTAACGACCAACAGCAGGCTCAAGAGAGCTTTGATCAAGGCAAGTATAACTTGGGATTATCCTTGTTACCTATACACTTATAAATACAGATATATATCATATGCATGTTTTCACATTGTCGACCTTAGCAAAATCATAGATGATTGTTACCTGGATTCCTTGTTACCTATTTGATATGCATTTGGTGTAGTTATGCTAGTGCTTGATGTAATCCATGATCTTGTAAAGATGATTAATAGCTATGCAATGAACGTTAAAAGATGACTGATATCCATATGAGATCTTGTCTGTAAGTGATCACCGGGATAATTGTGCAACCATGATGGCTATAATGGCTCTGGCTTTAGCTTAGTATGAAGACCTTTTCTAGCTTGTTAGCGGTTACCCGAAAGGGCGCTAGAGGGGCTTGCCATTTTGGTATAGTGTGGCCTCTGTCTTTATGTGTATAGGCTGTGAATCATTGTGCCATTGGAAGGGGGGCTCTATATCTGTGCGTCCGGGAAACCTTGCGGCCCTAACATGTTAGACGAACTTTTAAAAGGCTTCATAGCGATCCCTACCGACCTCTCTAGGAAGGGGGTTAAGAGATTAGCTACCTCGGGCGAAAGGGTAAATCATGACTCATGGGTAAACATGTACAACCTCTGCAGAGTGTTTAAAACTGGTATACTAGGCGTGCTCATGGTTAAGAGCGGCCTTGGGGTTTCATATACTAAAGATGATGCTTATTAAGTTATTATGTCCATTTGATTATCATTTATGGTAAGAGTTAATTATGCTTACATTTGATCATGTGATTATTGGATTATTTATGCTACCTTGACATTTGCTATTTAATTATGAACATGCTATCCACTATTAAAAGCTAAATGCAGTAAACCAGTGTCAGCTATTTAAGCCTCATGAACCCCTGGTTATACTTGTTGAGTACGATATGTGCTCACTCTTGCAATTTCCGAACACCCCAGGTTATGCAAATGATGAAGATTGGAATGAGGACTATCAATATGTGTATTAGGTTTGAAGTCAACCATTCAATGTTTGTCCCTGTGTGAAGCTTCTGTCGAGAGCGTTATTTATTCTTATTATCATTATTGTATAAGACTATGTGATTCATTATTGTTCCGCTATGTAATAAACACTACGATGATACATTTGAGATTTGTCTACCTATGTGTGCGACTATTTTTGGGGCACATATGAGTCTTTTATGCATCCTATTTTGTTCTTAAAATATGGGTGTGACAAATTGGTATCAAAGCTTTGTTGACTGTAGGACGCAAACCTAGTTAGCAATGGTCGAAAAAAATTAGGTCCTTTACTTTACTCACTTCATGCTTCCCACTATGGTCTTGTTATTTGCTAAAAGTTTTATGCTTCTCTATCTTGCTCTATTGTGAAATTATTGCATCTATCTGATCTATGTCTAAAAACTTTTTGTAGATGTCGCCCTGTACCCGTAGTGCTGCACGCATGACTACTGAGGAGTATCGTGCCCTGTTCAATCCAAGGGGGCAGCATGTGGAGGGAGTTCCTGAGCTGGCAGATGAGGAATCACGGGTGGAAGCTCAGGAGGATGTGCCTGAAGATGAGGAGATGCAGGATCCACCTCCACCATAGCCTGCTCAACTAGCTAATACACGGATGGGTTGGACTACAGTGCTCTGGTTTCCAGAATCAGACCCCAGGGCTTTCTTCCATGAGCATTTGGTGTTGACATTGAACCGCTACTACCCGGATTTGCAAGCCACTCTAGAGTATTGTTGCACCGAGTACAGACACCCCTGAGGAGATCACTTTGGGATGCAGAGCTGATAGTCAAGACACTGGATGCTACTAAAGGGATTCACACGGTGGAGTCAAAACACCTCTCTTGAATCAGCCGAAACATCGTAAAGGAGAGTATGGCTGATGCAGCTTACCAGGCATTGGTCTTTTACTGTGGCAGACGCTTTGAGGAGGCCCAGTACAACGCAACATACCACTACCCTCACTTCGTGCCAGAGGAAATGACTTGGGCCATAGAAGTTCCATATGCTACAGAACCAAAGCTTCAGGCGCAGGTGTCGCTGACTTCCGAACTAACAATCAAGGTGATCAAGTTGGAGGATGAACTGCGCCGTGAGAGAGAACTCCTAGAGCGGGAGCAAAGGGAAGCAGATGATCTTCGAGCAGAGCTAGGCCATCCCAAACTTCACAAGAGGCTTCGTTCAGAACCTACTTTAAAGGATGCCGCTCCCGAGGAATAAGAAAAACCCATATGTAATAGGAACGTTAGTAGTATCGTGAGTTATTTCGTGTCTTTTCTAGTGTGGTGTGAACTTAGTGTGCTTGCTGGATTGTTATTATGATTACGTGTGATTTGGATTTTTGTAATGTGTGCTGGAACTTTGTGGGCATGTCCACAAGTTCCCTAGTTAAGAACCTTAAGTAAGAACATGAATAAATAGTCGGTTTGGGGTCATATTCTGTTTCTGTTCTTTGTTGTTTTCTGGAGCAGTCTGCAATGATTCTGGTATAATTCAAATTCTGTTCGTGCAAAGTTCATCAAATGTTTCTGAGAACAAGTAGACCTTCATATCTTTCCAATGCCTCAAGAATGACATTATTATCTGCTATGAGCTGTGAGATATGACTGTTCAAAGTTGAGGTTTCTGCGCAGTCTGGAATTCTAGAACAGTTTCGGTTGTGCCCAGTTTTTGATTAATTTAACGATGTAATCTGATAATGTGATCTAAATGAAAGTTGTAGATAATTTCTTTATCTTTCCAACGGTATACAGAATGTATCCTTTTGAGTTCGTGAACTCAAGATATGACTGATTTTCTAAATTACTGATGTTGGATGTTATCCAGAAAATTTTTAGATTTCATTACCTCTTGTAATTGTCATGTTGGACGTTACTAAGACATGTTTCTATATCTTGGAATGTAGATGGCAGCAAGGGGAAGAGGCAGAGGCCGTGGCATGGGTGCCAATGTTCACTTACTATGGAAGTGCTCATACAAACTCAGAACGAGATAATGCATGCCTTCATGCAACATCTTCAGCATCAACCTCCACCACCGCCACCACCACCACCACCTGTTCATGTGAGGGACAAGCGTGGGGAATTCATGAAGGGAAGACCTCCAGTGTTTACTCACTTTGCAGACCCTATGGAGGCAGATGACTAGCTGCGTGCTATGGAGAAACAATTGAACATAGCATAGTGCAATGATCTGGAAAAGGTGTTGTACGCTTCAGGACAGCTGCAGGGAGCAGCTCAGATTTGGTGGGAGTCTTATCAAGCTGCTCATCCCAACCATGCTCCCGCTATCACTTGGCAGGAATTTTGTAGAGATTTCAAAGCACGACATACCAATAAGGGAATGATGGAGCTCAAGCAGGAGGAATTCAGATATCTCAGGATGGGCTCTATGACTGTGGCTGAGTATCATGACCCATTCGAGCATTTGGCTTGCTATGCACCAAATGATGTCAGAGAAGATGCTGATAAGCAGCGTTTGTTCATAAAGGGTCTCTACTATGAGCTCAGGTTGCAACTGGTGGGAAATATTTATCCTACCTTCCAGGCTCTGATGAATCATGCTATTGTGTTGGACAACATGCACAAAGGGCAGGATAAGAAGAGGAGGATGCTAGCACAAGGATCTGGGAGCAATAACCGTTAGCGTTTCGGTTCTCAGCATGGCTACCAGCAGAGGTTCTAGGGGCTGATTAGTCAGTGGAACCGCAACCAGCAGCCTCAGCGTTTCCAAAATCAACCACAGAATGGGAATCAGCGCCCTCCATTCCAGCAGCGTAATCCTAACCAACAGTAGAATGGTCAGCAGACACCACGCTCAGGAAATTCAAATGCCACCCCCATGAAGAGAAGTGCTCCTAACACTCCTACAAGATGTTTCCGTTGTGGGAAGGAAGAACATATGTCATATGATTGCCTAGAGAAGTTCAACAAGCAGAACAGCAATCAGAACTCTACTGCTTATGCAGCAATGGTGAACAATGTGGCTTCAGAAACAATTCAGGAGGGACCAAAAATTATGATGGGTACGTTCAACATCAACTCTATCCCTGCTATAGTTTTATTTGATTCTGGAGCTTCGCATACATTCATTTCACAAGCATTTGTTAGAGTTCATAGCATTCCACTAGTTGCCATGAAAACCCCTATGCTAGTAAATTCATCGGGTGGAACTATACCAGTTTCTTATTGTTGCCCCTCAGCAAGTCTTTCTTTAAGGGGGGTAGATTTTCCTATCAGTCCTATGGTTATGAGAACTTCAGGCATAGATGTGATTTTCGGTTTGGACTAGATGAAGAAACATCAGACAGAAATCAAGTGCAAAGAGAAAGTAGTGGCTCTGACAACACCAAAGGGAGAACGAATCAGTGTTGATGTGGCAGTACAGGCACAACCCACAGCTACAGTGAATCAACTGGATGAGGATGTTGACCTTCAAGACCTGGTAGTGAATGAATTTCCAGATGTTTTTCTGGATGAATTGCTAGGTATGCCACCTGACCGAGACATTGAATTTATTATTGAATTACTACCTGGTACTGCACCCATTGCTAAGAGACCATATAGAATGGGGGTTAATAAATTAGAAGAACTTAAGAAACAAATAAAGGAATTGCAAGATAAAGGGTTCATTCATCCTAGTTCTTCACCATGGGGTGCACCAGTTATGTTTGTTGATAAGAAGGATGCTAGTCAGAGGATGTGTGTTGATTATCGGTCACTTAATGAGGTCACTATGAAGAATAAATATCCATTGTCTAGAATTGATGACTTATTTGATCAGCTAAGAGGTGCTTGTGTGTTCTCTAAGATTGATTTGCGTTCTGGTTATCATCAATTGACGATTCGAAATTCAGATATACCAAAGACAACTTTTACAACAAGGTATGGGTTGTATGAGTATATAGTTATGTCTTTTGGTTTGACCAATGCACCAGCTTACTTTATGTACATGATGAATAAAGTATTTATGGAGTATCTTGATAAGTTTGTGGTGGTATTTATTGATCATATTCTGGTATTCTCTAAAACAAAGGAAGAACATGTTGAACATCTGATATTGGTCTTACAGAAGCTTAGAGAACATAAGTTGTATGCTAAGCGTAGTAAATGTGAGTTTTGGTTGGAAGAAGTTTCTTTTCTTGCTCATGTTGTCTCTAATGGTGGTATTGCAGTGGATCCTAGGAAGGTGAAAGATGTGCTGAATTGGAAACCGCCTATAGATGTAAGTGAAATTCACAGTTTTCTTGGTCTAGCTGGTTATTATCGTAGATTCGTTGAAGGATTCTCAAAACTTGCAAAGCCTATGACTGCTCTGTTAGAGAAGAATGCTAAGTTTGTATGGTCTGATAAGTGTCAAGCTATTTTTGAGGAATTTAAGAAGAGATTGACTACTGCACATGTGCTGGTATTGCCAGATCTGAGTAAGAGTTTCTCTATTTATTGTGATGCTTCTCGTCTAGAATTGGGTTATGTTCTTATGCAAGAAGGTAGAGTTGTGGCATATGCATCTAGACAGTTGAGAAAACATGAACTGAATTATCCTACTCATGATCTAGAATTAGCAGCTGTGGTCCATGCACTAAAGATTTGGAGGCACTATTTGATTGGGCATAAGAGTGACATATATACTGATCATAAGAGTTTGAAATATATCTTCACCCAGACAGATCTGAATTTGAGGCAACGTAGATGGTTGGAACTGATAAAAGATTATGATTTGGAAGTACATTACCATCCTGGAAAGGCGAACGTCATGGCTGATGCACTTAGCAGGAAGAAATATGCTAATAAGCTTTAGGTGACACCTGAATCTGAGGAGTTGTGTGCTGAATTTGCATATTTGAACTTGGGAATTGTAGTGAATGCTATGGAAATTGAGGTAACTTCTACTCTAGAGGAGGAGATATTGAAAGGACAGTTGGAGGATGAGAAACTAAAGGAGATAGCACAGAATGTGGTACTAGGTAAGGCACCAGGATTCAGAATAGATGACAATGGTATACTGTGGTTTGGGAACAGAATATGTGTTCCTGAAGTGAAGGCTATTCGTGATATGATTCTGAGAGAGGCTCATGAATCAGTATATTCTATTCATCTGGTAGTACTAAGATGTATCTAGATCTGAAACAGAAGTATTGGTGGTATGACTTAAAGAGAGATGTGGCTGAGTATGTTGCTGCGTGTGATACTTGCTTGCATGTGAAAGCTAAACATCAAAGGCTAGCTGGACTGTTGCAACCAATGAAGATTCTAGAATGGAAGTGGAAAGAAGTAGGTATGAATTTTATAGTGGGTTTACCACGTACACAGAGAGGGTATGACTCAATATGGGTGATAGTGGATCGTTTAACTAAAGTTGCTCATTTCATAACTGTCAAAACTACATATAGTGGAGACCGACTGGCAGTGTTGTATATGGAGAGAATTGTTTGTTTGCATGGGGTACCTAAGAAGATTGTGTCAGATAGGGGTACTTAATTCACATCTCACTTTTGGAAAGCAGTGCATGAATCCTCGGGAATAAAGTTGAATTTTAGTATAGCATATCATCCACAGACAGGTGGGTAGACTCAGAGGATCAATCAGATACTAGAGGATATGTTGAGAGCTTGTGCATTACAGTATGGAACTAGTTGGGACAAGAGTTTTCCATATGTAGAATTCTTCTACAACAACAGTTATCAACTGAGTCTTAAGATGGCACCATTCAAGGCATTGTATGGTCGTAAGTGCAGGACACCTCTATTTTGGAATCAGACAGGAGAGACTCAGGTGTTTGGTATAGATGTGCTTAGACATATAGAACAACAAGTGCGGACTGTTCGAGATAATCTAAGAGTTGCATAGTCTCGTTAGAAAAGTTATGCAGATACACGTAGGAGAGAACTGGTTTTTGAAGAAGGTGATTATGTCTATCTAAAAGTATCACCGATGAGGAGTGTGGAGAGGTTTAATATGAAAGGAAAGCTAGCTCCAAGGTATGTTGGTCCATTTAAAGTTTTGCAAAGGCGTGGAGAAGTAGCATATCAGTTAGAATTGCCTAAAAGTTTATCTGGTGTGCATGATGTGTTCTATGTGTCACAACTTAAGAAGTCTTTGCATGTACCTGAGGAGCAAATACCATTAGAAGAGCTTTCTGTTAAAGGTGATCTCACTTATGAACAGTATCCAGTTAAAATATTGGAGACAATTGAGACAGTCACTAGAAGTCGGATTATTAGAATGTGCAAAGTGCAATGGAATCGGTTTTCAGAAACAGGGGCAACTTGGGAAAGAGAGGATGATCTGAGAAAATCATATCCGCAGTTGTTTGAGTAAGCACCGCTCAATCTCGAGGATGAGATACTTTTAAGGTGGGTAGAGTTTGTAACACCCAAAAAATTGATTTTTCAATTAATAGGATTTAATTAGATTTATTTAAGCATTTTGGTGGGCATTTAATTTAGCACTTAAATATTTTTTTTCAAAATTAAAATTTACTATAAGGTTAGAAACATGTTTTGCATTCATGCTGGAGCATAGTATTTTTTGTGCTGTTGTTTCTGATTTTTATTTTATTTGTTCATGATCAAAAGCTCAATTGGAAAAAGGATTTAGAAAAGAAAAAAAGGGAAAGCCAGCGCTGCCGCAGCACTCGGCCCAGCCAGCCCCCTGGCCTGCTTCCCTCTCTCGCGACCCAGCACCCCTGTCCCCCTTGCGCTCGGCCCGTCGAGCGGCCCAGCTCGCCCCAGCAAGCGCGCCCCTCCTCCCTCTCTTCTTTCTTTGGCCGACAGCCGGGTCCCCCTCCTCTTCTCGCTGATGGGTGGGACCCACCGAAGCAGCGCCCTCTTCTTCCTCGGTTCGTAACCGAGACGAACTCCTTCCATCTGGCCGAACCAATCCCGAAAACCTGAGGATCCGCTTGCAAATGTGTGCGCCAAGCTCCTATAAAGGCCCAAGGACCTTCGTGCGACCTCCTTTTTACGGTATTCTGTATCCCGGGAACCCTAGCCGTGTCTTACACCGTGTTTCGGATCTCGCCGAAACGTGTCTTCTTCCCCACCGCCAACCGCGCTTCCTGCTTGCCATTGGCCCAAGAAAACTCCCTTGGTGAGCTCGCCTCTCCCTCCTCTACTCTCCCATGCGCTCGGTTTGCTGTTTGGTGCTTGAAAACGCGGAAACTGCGAACGCCGGTGAGCTTCGCGGTGGTGGCCATGGTGCCACCGCGCCGGTGCTCAACTCCGGCCGGACGACGCCTCCTGTGCGCCCAGGAAGCCTGCCAGCCATCCATTGGAGATCAAGGGCGGGCATTAGAAGATACCCCTTCGAGGTAGTTCTTGCTGAAGAGCCCCTACGCTTCTTTATTTTTGAACCCAAGGTCCAAGACTTATCCTTCGGTTTGCGCCTTTAAATTCTGAAAACGTATTCCTGTCAGTTAAGTTAAAATACGCTTTCCAAAAATTACAGAATTGCCATTGATATTGTTTTGCTCATAAAATACTCATTTTAACTCTGTTTTTGTCCATTCAAATTTCGTTAGATTCATATTTACGAGCTCTACATGTTAGTGGAACTATTTATCTGTTTTGAAACTTTTTAATTTCGTAGTAGCATTTAATTATTTATTTATCTATAGGAAATCTTAGAAAATTCATAACTTCTACGTTTTAATTCCGATTTTCATGAACTTGACGTTTGTGTGATCGTAGCACTACGTAGAATATTATTATAAACTTTTATCTTTGTTTTACCACTGTTAGTGTAATGTTCTAATTATAGCTTGTTTGCTTTGTGTATGATTGTCTCTATTGGATTGCGTGTTGTTGATTGATGTTTGGGGATAGACGGTGAGTCGTACGTTGGTGAGCAAGATCAAGCTTTTGACGACCAGCAGCAGGCTCAGGAGAGCTTTGATCAAGGCAAGTATAACTTGAATTATCCTTGTTACCTGTACACTTATAAATACACATATACATCATATGCATGTTTCCACCTTGTCGACCTTAGCAAAATCATAGATGATCATTACCTAGATTCCTTGTTACCTATTTGATATGTATTTTGTGTAGTTATGCTAGTGCTTGATGTAATCCATGATCTTGTAAGATGATTAATAGCTATGCAATGAACGTTAAAATATGACTGATAGCCATATGAGATCTTGTTTGTAAGTGATCACCGAGATAACAATGCAACCATGAGGGCTATAATGGCTCCGGCTTTAGCTCAGTATGAAGATCTTTTCTAGTTTGTTAGCGGTTACGCAAAAGAGCGCTAGAGAGGCTTGCCGTTTTGGGTATAGTGTGGCCTCTGTCTTTACGTGTATAGATTGCGAGTCGTTGTGTCATTGGAAGGGGGGCTCTATATCTGTGCGCCTGGGAAATCTTGCGGCCCTAATATGTTAGACGAATTTTTGAAAGGCTTCATAGTGATCCCTACCGACCTCCCTAGGAAGGGGGTTAAGAGATTAGCTACCTCGGGCGAAAGGGTAAATCATGACTCATGGGTAAACATGTACAACCTCTACAGAGTGTTTAAAACTGGTATACTAGCCGTGCTCACGGTTAAGAGCGGCCTTGGGTTTTCTAATACTAAAGATGATGATGCTTATTAAGTTATTATGTTCATTTGATTATCATTTATGGTAAGAGTTAATTATGCTTACATTTGATAATGTGATTATTGGATTATTTATGCTACCTTGACATTTGCTATTTAATTATGAACATGTTATCCACTATTAAAAGCTAAATGCAGTTAAACCAGTGTCAGCTATTTGAGCCTCATGAACCCCTGGTTATACTTGTTGAGTATGATATGTGCTCACTCTTGCAATTTTACAACACCCAATTTATGCAAATGATGAAGATTGGAATGAGAACTATTGATATGAGTATTAGGTTTGAAGTCAACCAGTCAATGTTTGTCTCTGTGTGAAGCTTCCGTCGAGATCGTTATTTATTCTTATTATCATTATTGTATAAGACTATGTGATTCATTATTGTTCTGCTATGTAATAAACACTGCGATGATACATTTGAGATTTGTCTACTTATGTGTGCGACTGTTTCTGGGGCACATATGAGTCTTTTATGCATCCTATTTTGTTCTTAAAATATGGGTATGACAATTTGTCCCGCCATGCATGGTGGCTGGGCCAAATGGGTTAGTTTTAAAAAGTTTTTCAAACCGGGTTAAATTTAAAATATGTTTCAAATTTGGGCTAAAAATAAAAAAAATCTCATATTTAGATAGCAAATGTCTAGGTAGCATAGTATATCCCATAACCACATGATCAATGTATACAAGAATTAAGAATAAGAAAGATAAACAACATAATAAACCATTATTTATTATCATTAATCATGTTTAACAGTGATCATCTATTCCTCAGTTTTTTGGGCCACCCGTATCTGTGGGCATGGCTAGTATATCAGATTTAACACTCTGCAGAGGTTGTACATCTTTACCCATGAGTTATGATTTACCCTTTCGCCCGAGGTTGCGAGTCTCTTAACCCCCTTCCTAGGGAGGTCGGTAGGGATCACTATGAAGCCTTTCAAAAGTTCATCTAACAAGTTAGGGCCGCAAGGTTTCCAATTGGTGAGCAGATATAGAGCTCCCCTTCCAAATGGCACAATAACGCGCAGCCTATACACATAAGGACAGAGGCTCGCACTATACCCGTGTTGGCAAGCCACTCTAGCGCCCTTTCAGGTAACCTCTAACAAGCTAGGTAAGGTCTTCATACTAAGCTAAAGCCAGAGCCATATAGCCCTCATGGTTGTATGAGTTGTCCTAGCTTTTGCCAAGGGATAAGTCCTTATGGAGAGTCAAGATCAATCTAGCAAAAGCCAAAGTTCTTTCTACCCTTTATGTTCATGTTGCTAGAAAGCTTATTGTATTGTTTATTGCATATCCAAATATTCATGTTACAAGATCATGGATTATAATTAAGCACTAGCAAGAACTACCCAAATACATATCCAAATAGGTATCAAGGAATTCAAGATAACAATCATCTATGATTTTACTAGAGTTGTCAAGGTGGACACATGCATCTGATATATGTATTAATAGTGTACAGGTAACAAGGATAGTCCCAAGTTGGCCTTGATCAAAGTTGTCCTGAGACTCTTACTGGTTGTCAAAGACTTGGCCTTGCTCACCAACGTATGGCTCACCGTCTAAACTTGATCATCAATCAACAACACGCATTCCAAGAGAGACAATCATACCCAAAGCAAACAAGCTATAATTAGAACAATACACCAACAGTAGTAAAACAAATATAATAGTTTATAAAAACATTCTACGCAGCGCTACGATCATAGAGACGTAAAGATCACAAAAATGATAAGTAAAACGGAGAAGTTATAGATTTTCTAAGATTTACTATAGAAAAATAATTAATTAAATAGGACTACGAAATTAAAAGTAAGAAACTGAAGATACAGTGATACTAAAATGTAGAGCTTGCAAAGACGAACCTAACATAATTTGAATGGATCAAATCAGAGTTAAAATGGGCATTTTATAAGCAAATCATTTTTAGTGGCAAAACTGTAAATAACAAAAAACATATTTTCTTTTAAACTCATAGGAATACGCTTTCAGACTTGAAAAGCATGAAGCCCCAAAGGCGCTAAGGACCGCGGGTTGATTCATAAAAACTTACATGGACTCTTTAGCAGAACTACCACCCGAAGGGGTATGTTTTAATCGTGATCAATGATCTAGATCTGGACGGTGGAGAATCGATCTGGCGTTGGGTGCGGCCGTCCGCCACCGAAACAGGAGCACCGGTGCGGCGGCGCCATTGCCGGCAGTTGTAATACCCGATTTTAAGGACAACCATATATGCACCATATGTGAGTCTTAGAAGCCAAATCTCACATATAGCTACAATTAAGGGATAATATCAAAAGACAATGCATAAATATACAACGTACTTAGTATAAAAGAGATAACCTTTGATAGCAAACAGTGGATAGACAACTCCAAACTTTGGGTATTAACTTCACTCTACTGGATCCAACTGACTGGTTGATCACAAACCTAACACTCTTCCTGAATATGGGGGAAATAGCAAGAATGAGTCCATGTCAAACTCTACAAGTATAGTAACTAGATTGTATAGATCCCACAATCTCATGATCAATATGACATAAATAATGTAGAGCATTAAACAATAAATAATGAGTATTTTAACACAGCAAGAATCATCACCCCTAATGCAAGAATCCCCAAGGCCACTTCTGACCGTGAGCTCGGCTAGTATACCAGTTTTTAACACTCTGTAAAGGTTGTACATCTTTACCCATGAGTCATGATTTACCCTTTCGCCCGAGGTGATTAGCCTCTTAACCCACTACCAAGGAAGGTCGACAGAGATCACTATGAAGTCTTTCAAAGGTTCGTTTAACAAGTTAGGGCTGCTTGGTTTCATTAGTCAGTCCGTGTGATCCACCCACAGGAATCCACGGTCTGTTATTCCCCAATTGCGCCACACGGGTAACCGCTAACGAGCTAGAAAATTTACTCATACTTGACTAAAGTCAGAGTCATTATAGCCCTCATGGTTGCACTGTTGTCCCGGTTATCACTTACAGATAAATCATCAAGTGGCAAAAAAGTCATTTTTATCATTTATTACTTAGCATTAATCTAGTCATAGGATCATGGTCACAGAAATAAAACCCAAATGCTATACTTGCCTTGATCCAATTGCTCTTTCTTATCCTTTTGGTTCTGCTAGTCTTACTTGTTGTCTAAGCTCTAATCTTGATCACCAAAAACTGCTCTCCGACTAAACTCGATCATCGATCATCAACACACAAACAATCGGAGACAACATACATGAAGCAAACAAGGCTACAATTAGAACAGTACACCATTCATGTAAAAACAGTATGAAAAGTTTATAAAATGATTCTACGCATCGCTACGATCTCATAGACGTAAGACGGAGAAGATATGAATTTTCTAAGATTTTATATAGAAAAGTAATTAATTAAATAGGGTCACGAAATTAAAATGTTTCAAACTAAGTAAACAGTGTTACTAACATGTATATCTTGTGATTACGAATCCAACGCAATTTGAGAGGGAATAGCCCGAGAGGGAACAGGGAGGGCTCGCCGCGGTGGAGAAGGTGCTCGGTTCGGCGAGATCCGAAGAACGGCGATGGGTAGGGCTAGGGCTCGAGTTCGGCAACTTGAAAGTGAAAAGGAGGGCACAAGGAAGTCGTGAAGCTTTATAACGTGTCCGCTAACCGATTTGGCAAGCACAATCCTTAGTTCAGGGGGATTGGGTGCTCCTGGGAGAGTATCCCGGTCAGATACGCGAGGGAGACAAAGGGGGAAGAAGGTTGAGACGCTAGCGTGCGGGCCCAGAGGGTCAGAGATTGGAAAAAGCGGGACCCTATGTTGGGCATTCTTAACGTCATTACCAAAAGTAGACTTAGTTTTCTAATTCTGATAACGGTGCCAAAAATGCCAAACTTATCCCTCATGCCACTTAAGCTAAGTTGTCATCCCCAGCATGACATGAGAGACGTGGTATTGAAATATGCAATTGCTATTCTAAATAATAACTAAGATCTACAAGCGCACAGATTAATACCGATGTAGCATTTTAACCTGGAAGTATTCCAGGTATCGTTATTTATATTTTTACCACTGGGAAGGGATTTCTAATCATCAATGTTGATTATGGAATGGAATATAGAATTGAGTATCTATCATTGCATGTATAATTGAGAGCACTTATCTATCTCTTTCATACAGGGATAAATGTCACATAAGATATAGATAAAGTATGAATGGTGACAAAGATAATTAATCTGATCAGCATAACTAGCCACATATAAATAGGATAAGCACCTCAACAGATATTCTAGCAAGTCATTAGCATGGAATTAGGATGAACTACAAGAATATTTTCTAAGTTATTCTTAACTATAAAGTCTAGCATATCATAGTTAGTGCAATTATACTTAGCAATCATTGTGAGAAAGGACTAAGCCCATGCATAGTGATATTATCAAGGAAGATGAGAAACATAGCAATCACTCCCCTGTAATAATGTTGCTCTGTCTGCCCTATACACGAGAGGGGGACTATATAAGAATCAATGGAGCTATCAACACCACGAACTACCCCGCAATCCGGCATATAGGGTACAATCGCAGATAAATACGGTATAGGCACCACGCCTACACAATACTTATCATTTACCCACTGTACACATGGATAAACGCTATACGATCCTAAACATGTATATAATTCCAATCTAACTAAGCCAAGCATATAACTATAATAAACTAAGAACAATATAATTGCAAATATAAACAAGTAGAGCAAAGTTATAATCAATATATTGAAGTAGAACAAAGTCATATTCATAATATTGAAGAACAATGATGAACAATTGAAGAACAGTGGAGGAATTACCAAGAATCCTCTTGACAGATCCAGAAACCAATCGAAGATTGACTCCTTCTAGTTCTAATCCTATGTAGCTATGCTAAACTAGAGATCTATTGATGTGGTGGCTCTAGGGCTTGATCAGAGGCTTCTTCTCCCGAGATGGATAAATGAATTAGGGTTTCATATGTGCTCTCCTCCATGGCCTAGGGGTCTGCTTATATAGTCCTTCCAAATGAATATGGGTCGTTAGATCAAACCGACATTAATCGCACGATTTTACTTAATCCCTTAGGTCGGTGGAGCATGATCCGCGAGATTGGTTATGATTGGCCCTCAGGCCAGGGCGGGCGCCCAAGGGGGGAGGGCGGGCGCCCTGCCCCCGGGTCCGCTCGGCCTCCCGTTCGTTCTCGTGGCTTCTGGACTCTTCTAGATGTTGGATAATTGCGGTGCACGTTAATATCTCTATGTAAACCCGACATGTGGGCCTTTCCTCCATAATTCCTGATAACCCCCTGCAGAAATAGACAAACACCAAAACTCGTGGAATTCTGTCAGATAAAACCCTAAGTCTGGATGTCGATTGTATTTGGATCCTTTTCTTTATTTATTTGATGATTAAATTTGATACTTAAGGACCGTCAACACCCGGCTGCTAGAGAAAAGAAAGAGAGAGGGGGAGGCGCGCCCGTCTGCTGGTTGAGCGGGCCAGTGGCTAGGCCGCGCATGGGGAGAAGCTAGGGGATGAGTTTGGGCCGAGCACTGAGGGAGAGGGGGAAAGGAAGGGCGCGGGCTGGCCTAGGCTGGGCTGGCCATTGGGCCGAAGGGAGTGGGGAGGAGGAAACAGGCCGTCACGCCGAAACTTGAGAGAGGGAGAGGTTTTGCTTCTTCTCTTTTTTTTCTTTTTCTTTTAATTCAAAACCTATTTCAAATCCATTTTAAAAATCTGTTTGAAATATTTTTGAACTTATGTCAAGCACACACACATCAATAAATCAAATGCAAAGGCATGCATGCTCAAACATATTGCTGAACTCCTATGGTGAATTTTTAATTTAATGAAAAATATTATTTTCCCTATATTTCATGAGCACAAAAAAATTCATAAATAAATCATTTTAGCTCTATTTCCAAAGAAACAAATTTTAGGGTGTTACAGTAGTAAGAAGGTCGGTAGCATTCGTCGTAGGGCAATTTCTGAGCGTCTAAAAACAAAACAAAATTACCAGGAGATGGAGAAGGGCGTCACGAGCTCACCCAAATGCTTTGCTGGGGCGGAGAACGTGCGGGCGAAGCTCGTAACGGCGGCGCTTGGATTCGATGACTCGGCGAGATCCGAAGTGTGTCGGTAGAGCGGCTAGGCTGACCCGTGCTTCGTAGATGGAAAAGGAGGGAGCAGGGAAGGGTCTAGGGCTTTAAGGGGCTCGATTGGGCATGGTTAGCAAGATATCCCGAGATTTCTGGGATTGAGGAACTGCCCTGTTAGGAAAGAAGGGAGTAAAAACTGCTGTGCGGGGCCCGGTTGTCAGCGAGAGAAGACGAAAGAGAGGGCGCACGCGGCTTGGGCCAGATGCTGGCTGACTGGGCCGAGCTGCTGCTGGACCGGGGCAGGCCTGCGGTTCCGAGCTGGGCTCTAGCTTAGCTGGGCCGAACGCAGGGAGAAGCTTCTTCCTATTTCTTTTCCAAAGCATTTTCAAAAGGATTTGAGTTTAACTAAAATTAAGACAAAACACACAGCACAAAAATCAAAATATGCTCCAGCATGAATGCATAAACAAGTTCTAACCTTATGATAAATTTTAATTTCAATAAAATTTATTTATTTACTAAATTAAATGCTCATAAGAATACTTAAATAAATTCAATTAATCCTATTTAATTGCAAATCAAATTTTGGGTGTTACAAAGCATTGTGCGAATGGTGAAGCACTTGGAATGGCCTTTTCCCCATTTCTTTTCAGCGAAAACAGGTAACACCTACTGTCGTATATACTCCCTCAATCCCAAATTGTAAGTCATTCTAAGAATTTTGGAGAGTCAAAGCATTTTTACGTTTGACCAAAATTATAGAGAGAAATACTAAGAATTGTAACGTAAAGTGAGTATACTATGAAAATATAATTAAGAAAGAATCTAATGATACTTAGTTGGTATCATAATAATTATTATTTTATCATATAAATTCGGCCAAACTTAGAAAAGTTTGACTCTCCAAGATTCTTGAAATGATTTACAATTTGGGATGGAGGGAGTAACTTCTTTCCCATTTGAAACACGTGACATAGTCGCCATTCTCTGGGACTGACCTTTGCTTAGTGTTCTTTTTTCTGGACAAGCTCCAAATGTTTAGAAGGGCACTCATCTGTCTTCAACTTTAAAGTATAAGTCAAGTTGAAACTCATGGTGTTTGTCGCGGTCCCAAGCATCAATAGGTTTAGGGGTCTTTTTGTTGGAGGTGGTCATGGAGGCAGTAAGCATCTATAGGTTTAGCTTGAAGATAATTATTTTGATTTTAGCTAGAAGATTTTGGCATCAATATTGCATCTAGAGGACTAAATAACAAAAAAATATTTTACTATCACGATATGCAATCTAACTCGCACATATATGCTCTATATATCCTATCCAAAGGACAATTTTCCTCACTTGAACAAGTTTTTACAGTGCATGTCGATATCTCACATCATTCACCAAGCAAGTATTGATTCAGCCTAAGCCAACTTGACTTGAGAATTAGGTAGGCTGATACCCAACATTGTCCCCAAGGTTAGAATACATTGTTCACCATCCAATATATTATATGTCTTTTGAACAAAGAAGAGAGATGAAGAGGAAAATGTCTCACGCACTAGCAATGTCCATATTACTAAGCCCTCAACGACTTGAAAACACTAGTATTAGATATGTAGATCTCGAGGAGATCTAGCGACAGATGGTTTACACGCAACTGGATGGCGGGACATAAACAACCAGTCCCATTTGATTGAATATATGTCTAGCAGCAAAGCCGACTATATTAACTGAATCAGCCAACATAGGCCAAGCAAGCATTACCATGTCACCTCGCCTCTCTAGTTGGCTGTCACTATTGCTGCTGCTGACATTACTGAGTGGATGTTATTCTGAGGAGGCGTCGCTCCCCACTTGTCTATCATCCGTATGCAATGGCTCCAACACATGAACTGCACCATCGCTCATGCCCACTGCGATCTGGTTAGGCTTCCAGGGATGCGTAGCGACAACCGTGGGATAGATAGTTTCACCGCGACTGGCAATAAGAGAGGCAACAAAAAAACAAGACATTGGTTACCAGAATTGAAACTGCCACTCCACGAAAAAATAGGAACTGCTTGAAACTCTACGGTACCTGGATATTGAAGATGGTATGTAGGCAGAGGGTGCTATCCTGCATTGCAACGTAAGAGATTCTGCCTCAAATATTCCAATTGCACCATCACGAAATCCAGCATAGACCAACAAACAACCAAGTGAGTATACTGCACTTGAAATTGGAGCACGGAGTACGTCTCTTGGGAACCACTAAGTCATGTAATATGTTAGTCAAGTCCACATAAGAGATGGAAATATATATTGTTACAGAAATGTCAATGACTTACCGAGCACAAGCACTCTAGTTGCCAATCATAGATTGACAATTGGCTCTCATGAACTACTAAAAGATGTATTTCATCATAGTGAAACTGTACCATTGTATCACCAACTAAAGCACCGGAAAGATTAGATGGAGGTCTGATGTATCTCGATGTCACCATCTTCCCATCTTTCAAGCCCCAAACACATAGCTGCAATTTAGTTTCATTTCATTGCAAACAAGAAAAGACAATGGTTTAGAAGCAAAAAATACAATATAAATACACTACTGCATAACTTGCAGTCACTGTCAGACTATCACTGCCAGTTGCTTTAGAACCAACAATGATAATATATCGCCGATTTGTTGCTACAACCGACAGTGATTCAATAACTGACAATGATAGGTAGGTTTCCCTTGCCAGTTCGTTGTTGCTTTGTAGCTATGAATCACTTGTTTTGAACAAAGAATACGAAGTCAGATCAAGACAAACTTTATACAAAAAGTTGTAGAGTTCAAGGAGATATAAAATTCATAGTTGACATCTTTTAAATTTGAGATGGTTTATATGTCAAATATTCAATATAAGTTCTTGGATTAGATTCGAGATGGTCGACAATGTTGAATGAAGACAAGCCGACATCAAAGTTATAGTACTCTATGAGACCTACAACTTTGGGGTTGACAAGCTTTTTATTTAAGATCGCTTATAGTGTCAAATATGCAATATAAAGTTCTTAAATGTGTAGTTAAAAGAATAGCAACAGTGATATATATAATCATAAGTGTTAATAGCTCATATAGTATAGATTACCATTAATGGTTCATGGCTATATCCAGCAATGACATCATTTCATCACTACCAGATCTAGAATCGACATTGACAGGCAAGCCCCATCACTGTCGATTACTCTATGATCGATCCGATTCCGACAGTGATGCTGGCTTTAGACCCAACAGTTTTCTTGCATTCAAGACTGTATTTAAAGATCTTTATATTATTTAGCAAATGGACTAAACACTACTACATAAAGGATTTTCGGAGGCAATCAAAATTGATTTTGAGAGAAGGACAATGAATCTTCCTATATCAAATAGTCGGTGTTAATTGGGCACAACACCTATCAAACACTACCCCACACGCTCAATTATGACTATATATGATGCTATCTTTTTATATCAATATTTTTTAATCTTCTATTAAATATTTTGGCTACTAAAGAACTCAAATGAAAAAAGTATTGGCTATAAAGTTTTAAATCTTATCAAGCACTATAACTTTTGTATAAGATGTCTCCATCTGAGATTGCGTGAACAAATTCAAAAAATTTAATATCAGAATATGTGAATTTAAAACAAAAAAATTTAGACATTGACAAACATTAAATCAAAAACTTAGCAACAATAGAGATGTAGATCAGGTTAGCCACTACAAATTTGGTATTAACTTTGTGAAACATTAGAGGTTGCTTACAAATTCTAAAATTTGAGTTCATATATTTAGGACTCTAAATGACTTGAAATCCAAACATTTTCGACTATAAATTTGTTATGAGAACTACAACTTTGTTATGAGAATGTCATTATTCATGGTGGTCTGAAAATTGTAAATTTAAAATTTTGGGACTTTAAACAATTTCAAATAAAAAAATTGTCCACACCAAAGTTGTAGATTCCACTGACTGCTACATTTTAATATAAAATTTGTCTTCATACGAGTTCATATGAAAAGTTATGAATTATTTTTGAATTCAACTATTTATAAATACTGGCATCTTAAGATGTCCAACTCTGGAAATCGATTTTTATAGGTGGTCACTTTGGGGACGCCCGCCTTTGTGAATGATTTTTAGAGGCGAAAGATTTCTTGGAGACCAACAAACCATTTATGGAGGCAGTCCCTATTAATCAGAGAAACTGTCTCCCAAATTATTTTTGTGGTATTGAAAGAACATTATGAATGCAACGCATATAACATTGGGGTTGAAGCCATGCTCACATGCACTGTGATTTCATTTAACTCAGCATTCCTTTAATAAAAACGACCAAATTGCCAGTCCATTTTTTTGATATATATTAGAATTCACACCTGAGCATCAGCACCGGAAGATACAAACACCTTCTTTGAATGTGAAAATGCTAGTCCAGTTATCTTTGTCCGATGAACCTTGAGCACAATCTGAACATACACAGTTCGGTTAAGATGAGCCAATATTTGCCTCATTGATGTTAAATGTTAACTATATGGTAATTAGTACATTGAGAATAGTGTTCCACATAGGGATAATCCATTATAATTAAGAATTCTTAGATGTTTAAATCTCGAGCTAACAACATATTTTTGATGTTTTTTGGATCATAACAGTACACAAGGTACTTACTACTCTTCATGGTGTTGCTGGAGATACCACAAACTTGTGATGGAATATGTAAAAGTACATAATTTATTATGTCAAAAAGAACATATGTAAAACAACATTTACAATCTCATGATATCCTGATGCATAAGTAAAAGATTAGGGGAGTATGTGTATTTCCAGTGCAGAACCATATATGATGAGTTTGTCAATACTCTAAGATTCACGGCAATTGGGATGACAGATTCACGTTTAATACTCACTTTATTTTCTAGTAATTGAAGATTTTGGATATGGTATAATTGAATTGAAGACTCCTCAATAAAAATGATGCTCAAATCTCCTTTCTCCGTTCCAATAAAAATGATGCTCAAATTTCTTTTCTGGTCGAATGCAAGGAAAGTTGCAGCAGGTGGAGGTGACGTGAAAGTAGCCATGACCTATGAGAGATACCACGAAATCAGTGAAGCCAAAGAAAGGCCCTGCAACTATGAAATAAAAAATAATTTACGGAGGTAGTCATGGATGATTTGTAAGAGATCAGTCATGGAATTAACTACTTGTTGGAAAAGACATACCTTGAATGTCTTCATGTTGAACAATGAGACTTTGCCACCAGAAGCAGAAACTAGATAGCTGTCATCTTTTGATAGTGCAATGCAGGCTGTTGCTTCTTCCGGGTTGTTGCCATTAGTAGTGTTGTTTGTCATTAGGATGCCATTTTCCGGTTGCCATAATACAGGTGGAACAGATTTGGACAACTAACGAAAGTAGTGATGGATGGTTTTTAGGAAACAACCAAACATAACTGCAGTGTTGAAATTAAAATAAGCTAGTGGTCCTATCTAACCTCGCCACGTGGATTCTTATCACTCTGCTCCCATTTCCACAGCTTATGAACAGCATTGGAGCAGAGAGCCAAAAGTTCCATCCCATTATCTGTGTACAGCAAGCGCATAACCTATGAAGAAAACAAATAAAACACAATGCTTATCAGAATTATACCCTGCTCTGAATATGACTACAACAGTTAAATTCTACTGAACCAATCGGTGACTCGGTGTGTGCTATGTCATCAAAATCATAAGCACATCAATATATACTCCTGTGTGATATTCCTTGCATGTAATAGAAGATGTATATGCAAACGTTGTTGAACATACTTTGCTTGGAGATGCTTCCGGATCTGGCATACGCAGTATTTGAATATGTTCTGAGCCAACGATGTCCGCCAACTTCCATGCCTCCGTTACTAACTCAGGGGCTCTGCTCATTTCCATACATGCCTACCATTTGTTTGATACTGTTAGGAAATAAATATATTTTCATACAGCAGTTGTAAGGATTGACTTGTCTTTAATTCACATACAACTAGAAAAATGTAATTTCCTTTTTGAATGGCAGTTTAAAAAAAATCTCCAATGTTTAAAAAACGTATTTGTAAAAGTATTTGAGTAGAAAACACTTATTTTTTCATAGCTCAATCTTATTCTTTAAGAAAATTAAGATTATTTTATAGTGGCAACAAGCGTACAAAAACAAAAATGGGTTCACAATTTTGGTGAAATTTCATCAAATTCCCTAAACATCTTCTTTTCTATTGGGGTCTGATAAATTTTTGTATCGGCCGAATATTGGTGAAATTTTTTTATCTCCCTTTCCCACACTTGACGCCACCAGCATAGGCCACTCACCCGTCGTTAGTCCATCTTACTACCATTGCTCTACCTATGTGATAGGTGTTATGTATATAATTGTCGTGCATGATGTTGACAGTCTTTCTTGTGAAATGAGGCCATTTTTTTTAAAAAAAAGAATTTGATCTAAAATTCCGTGATTATTGCTAGGGGCCGAAATTTTATTTATCCATATTGTAAACCCTGTGACCATGAAGGTCAAACCATCATAAATGAATTTACTGTGAGCCGCGCGAAGTGCACAACACAAGTACAACCAATCGGATGGCGAACTATATGGCATCTACTAGAAGACGACTCCTCTGTGTGAAGGAAAATCCGGACTACCTTTTTTTTGTATTTTCAGCCTTTTTAAAATATTTTTGGCTCTTTTGATGAAATTTAACTGTTCATATTTGGCCAGAGGTGTTGCGTAATAGGAGTAGGATGTCCACAACAGGGAATAAACGGTAATGCTATATATAGAGCGTCTGATGCGCCTCATTCTCTCCAGACGGACGGACGTGGCACACGCCACACCATATCTTATCCTTTGCTGCATCCTCATCCACTCTTGTGTCTCTCTCTCTCTCTCTCTCAGTATCCACCGGCTCATTCTCTCCCACCTCGGCTCCTCCTCCCCACACCTGAGCATGGCCATGGCTGCCTCCCCGTCACCGCCGACAGCCTCATGCACCCCGGTGCACCCTCCTCCTCCTCCTGCTCCTCCACCTAAGCATCTCGTTCCCTCACCACGGCGACGCCATCCATCCACCCCAGTGGATCTCGAGCCCAACGTGCCTCCTTCACCCTAGCTCGCCTCCCCAACCTCGACGGCAGCCATGGTGGCCTTCCCGTGGTGAATCCATGGAGCAGTGGTCTCCTCATGGTCGATCCATGGAGCACGATGCAGATCTAACGGCGTGGTGGTCTTCTCCACCTAGCAGGCGACGGCAGCCCATCCCCAATCCCATCCATGGAGGCGGCTCGATCAGTACCCTCGATGGTGCCCCCAACCCATGTGCCTCCCCTCTTTCTCTTATCTCGCGGTTGCAGGAGATTTTGCGGTGTTGCAACATGTGTTCATGAATGTTGCAACTGTTGATTTGAGATGTTGAATCATGATTTTTTTTAATATTTTGCAACAATCGTTTCTGAGATGTTGTAATATGTTTTTCTGATGTTGCAACAATCAATTTTAAGATGTTGATTAATATGTTTTTTTATGTTGCAATTGTCGATTTTAAGATGTTGCAACATGTTTTTTATGTTGAACTGTCGATTTTGAGATGTCTGTAACATATGTTTTGTGGATGTTGCAATAGTTAATTTAAGATGTTGTAACAGTTGATTTTTTTTATGTTACAACAAGTTTTCTCTGAAGTTGCAACATGTTTCTTTCGATGTTGCAATGGCCAATGCCATTGTGGTGTCCTACCCCGGTCCCGTGACAAACGGCACCTGCTCCCCCAACAGGGAGACCCTAACCGGGCACGACGTCCTTTTTCCCTTTCCTTCACAGCTTCGCTGGCCGTGGATGCGGGGGGGGGGGGCGAGTGTGCTGGACAGGACGCGGGATGGAGGGTGGGGCAGGGGGGCGTCCGCACGCGTCGGGGCGGGGACGTTAGGCGGATGGGTTGGGCGAGCAAGCCTCACCATATGTCGGGGTGAGGGTACGCTTAACTTCGGGCGTGTTAGTGAACGGGGGAGGGCGTCCGATGGAATTCATCCCCATTAGACATCCGGGCGCCAGCACTTCCGGGGAAGAAAAGCAGTAAAGAAGGAAGCTTATTACCTACGCCCTTCGTCCCTTCATAAGTGTTGTCAAGATTTTTGTACATATCAAACATTTTTAAGTTTATCTAGATTTATAGAAAATTTTGTTCGCTGATTTATTGTTAGAGAAAAATACTATTGGCTGATAGAAAAAGTACAGCTTATAAGACAAGCGAATAGGCTATGAATAACATTTATGTATCCTAAAAGTTTATTATACAAATATACAATGATTAATCTAGTGGCGAGCTGATCATAGATCATCTGGTAACAGGTTTCTTATGGGTCAAGTTCAAGTCCTCGACTTGGTATGGGTGTTCGCATTCTCCTAGATTTATTCCTGATTTTTTTGGCGCTATACTTTTAGGGGTAATTTCAGTGGTAGGCGCCGCTCCCGTCGATAGCGAGGCGCCTATGGTAACTTCGTAAATCTCGTGATCTGTCGACTCAGTCTTTTTGGAGGTGCTCATAAGGGGTAGGATTTGTGTACGTGTGTTTATAGGGATGAGTGTGCTTGCTTTGTGAGTGTCTACGTTGTACTGTGTAATTTTCAAAAAAAATGTAGTGATTGTCACACAAGATAATTATCAATAGTGAACTGATCATAGATCAGTTGGTTATGTTTTTTGTAGTGGAACCTACTAATCCGGGTTCAAGTTCCTGACTTGATATGGGTATTCACATTTTTTTGATTTATTTTAGGATTTAATGGCATTATGCTTTCAGTGGTGGGCGATGTACCCGTCAAAAGCAAGGCGTTTGTGGATTTGAGATAAATAAACTTTTTTTTGTGGCTATTGCAAAGAAAGGGACATGAATTAATTAAAGAAACAATTAACAGTTATTTGGAGACAGTAGCGTTTGAAAGCACGATCAGTTCATACCTCATGGTAGCGTGACAACATTTCTCCATTTATCCTGTTGCTTAGAACGGTGGGATGTTTTGGATGGACTGTGGCCGCATGCTTCAAAGCAGCCTCCGCTTCGTCCACCTCACAGATACTGGCATCCTCACAATCCACTTCGGCTATAACTCTCTGGAGCGAACTTGTTCCAATGTTCTGGAAGCCAAGCAACTTGTCAAAACCAAGGTGCAGGTTCTCATCTTTTAGAGACCGCACACGGACATGAAACTCAAGGGATTCAAGACTTGGCATGAAAGTATTAGATGATGCTACCCTGCTGCTGTTGCACTCGCTGCCGCACAGATCAAACCAGATAGATGGACCATATATCTTTATGATTCTCAGCTTGCGAAAGTAGACAACACCTTCATCAGTACGAATCTTTATGCTAACTACTGACTTGGTGACGGTGTCACTAGAACGCAGTATGAGGCAACTGAGCTCGGGCAACTTGGCAAGGGTTTCCATGTCCTGGTCTTTCACAGCTACCACTCTCACATCCAGATAGGAGAGGTTTGGAGCAAGCGACGAGTTAATCCATGCCGGCAGTCCAGCGAACACCATGGAGTCCAAATGCAGGAAACGGAGATGCCGACAGGTGAGCGATCCTGAGTCGCTCACCAAGTACTCAAATGAAACGCTCTTAATTTCGAGTTCCTGGATATTGTGCTGATGGCCCAGGGACTCCAGCAAAGCACTCCCGATGCTCTCACTGATCCTAAAACCACGAATAAAAGCCCGGAGCACCCTCAGTTCCCTCAACTGACCCAGCTCCTTCACAAACCGCATTGCAGCATCTTCATCAGCTTCACACCATATACAAAGCTCTTGCAATGATGTCAGCTTACCGATCAAACCAGCCGGCACTCTTGTGGCAGGACATCGTAGGCAAAGAAGTTGCGTCAGAAGTCCCACCTCCTCAGGCAGTTCCTTTGTCCAGTCGTTCGGTACTTCCAGTGTTTGCAGAAACCTCAGATATCTTGCCTCCCTAGGCAGCTGACTGATATCTTGTCTGAGGTACCTCAAGTGAAGTAAACTCCCAAGATAATCCTCCGGCAGATTTTCGATGCAGTTTCCGTCCAAAGCATGACAATTTACCATTTCAACTACACGTAAAAATGGGAGGCGTGGGCTTAATGCACAAAAATCGCACCGACTGGCAAAGATGGATCTCACTTTGTCCACAGCGATATTAGCCAGCTGACCAGCGTCGTGCTCTTCAACACACTGCAGGGCTACCCTGCGAGAAATGCTCCCCTGTAGTTTCTGTCGCTCACCACCATTAAATACAGTGACAAAATTTTGTTCACTCGACACTTGATGTATCAAATCAAGAACCATGTCATGAACTGAGCATGCATCAACGTACCCTCCATGTTCTGTCTCTTGTGCCTGGATCATGCTTCTATTTATCAATTCATTGAAGCACCTTTCCCCGAGCTCAAATAATCCTAACCCTTCTGCTGCTGCTTGTTCCTTAGAGATGAAATCTTCAGCAATCCACATCCATATCAATCTATTTTTCTCTATGATACTATCTTCCGGAAATATGCTTAGATACAATAAGCAAGCCTTTTTTTAGACCAAAGGCGTTCACCCAGCTTTATTAGAAAGCGTAACGATCACCCAAGGCCTGAGCACTGGGGTTTCCAGTTTTACAGAAAAAGGCACACCTGAACAGCGAAAAACAAAACTCGAAACACTCCAAGAACCTCTAAGGTCCGAGCTACACCAAACGATCAACCAGACAAACACTCTAAAAGTGGACACCCAACACCAACAAAGAAGCTACTGTAGGTTGGAGTCTAGCAGATTGATCATCTCGTGCGCCGTAGGGTCCAGCTTTGTTTTTAGAAGTGGGCGCCATGTCTTGATCAACATCAGTGTCTTGAAGATGATCACCTTGGGAGACGAAACAATTTTTTTGTTGATAGCCATGTCATTCCTCGTCTTCCAGATTGTCCATAACGCACCTGCACATATAAAAAGCGTCACCTTGCGCTTAGCACCTCTACAATCTTCAGCAAACTCCATTAGGAAATCTGTGCAATTGGTCGGGGAGGCCGACCAGCTCAAGGAAACTCTCAAGAATGACCAAAGATATACTGCAAGTGGGCACTGGAATAAAATGTGATCGGTTGTCTCCAAATTATCACAAGCAGCGCATTCCTCCGGCCCTGACCACTGTTTTTTCTTAAGCTGGACCCCTGATTGGATTCTATCATGTGCCGCCATCCAGATAAAAATCTTGACTTTCAGAGGGATATTACATTTCCACACATTCATCAATCGCTGATCTCTAACGCCTCCAAACGTAATAGCTCTATATAAAGAACCTGAGGTGTATTTCCTGGATTGTTCTAAGGCCCAAAACATTTTATCTCTACCTTCATCCAAGTTAACCTCCATCAGCATCCCCTGCAACTGCTCCCACTCCACTCCATAAATCCCCCGGAGTTGTCTTCTAAAAAGTATACGCCATTGTCCCTCAGTAAAGGCCTGGTAAACATCTATATCAGGATGCAACGCAATACTAAAGATATTGGGGAAAAGGACCTTCAAAGGACATTCCCCCATCCAGCAGTCTTGCCAGAAACGCGTTTGATGGCCACTGACTACTTGAATCATTCTACCCCTCTGGAACCAAACTCGTATGTCAAGTAAAGACCTCCAAAATTGGGAACCCTGTCTATTTCTGATTTGGAAGATACTCTTCTCCCCCAGATATTTTTTCCTTAGAAGTTTGCAGCAAATATTGTTGTCTTCTCTCTCTAGTCTGTCAATCCATTTTGCAAGCAAACTAGTATTCATAGCTCTAACATCCGTGAAACCCAAACCTCCAGCTTCTTTAGGTCTACTCAAAGCTTCCCATTTGATCATGTGATACTTACGTTTTTTTCCAGTACCTTGCCAAAAAAATCTCGATCTAATAGAGTCAATAGTCTGGTAGTTGCCTTCATACAGCTGGTACACACCCATCGTGTACATAGGGATAGCAGATAAACAAGACTCAATCAGGATGGACCTGCCTCCGGAGGACAGATAATCACACTGCCAAGTCCCCAGCCGTTTTTCAGCTTTGTCACTGACATATTTGAATTGTGCTTTAGTTATCTTACAGTCACTGACTGGCATTCCTAGATATTTCATTGGAAAAGAGCCCATTTTACACTTAAGAACTCTAGTAACTTCCAGTTGATCTTCCTCAGTCACACCCATTGTGTAAACCTCACTTTTGTCAAAGTTTATTTTCATCCCCGACATTGCCTCATAGCAATTAAGGATTAATCTCAAGTTGTTCACATTCTCTAGAGAAAAACTCAGAAAAATAACTGTGTCATCTGCATACTGTAAATGGGTTAAACCACCATCAATTAGATTTGGAACCAGCCCCTGAATTATGCCTGCCACACTTGCTCTGGACAGCATAGCAGAGAGTGCATCCGCAACCAAATTAAATAGTAGAGGGGAAAGAGGGTCTCCTTGTCTCAAACCCTTGAAACTTCTAAAGAATTCTCCACGTTCACCATTGACATCAATACACACTCTACCACCTCTAACAGCACAATTGATCCAATGTATCCACCTCTCATCAAAGCCTTTTGCCCTCAAAACATCTTCCAAAAAGGACCAACTAACTTTGTCATACGCCTTCTCAAAGTCCAGTTTCAGAATAATTCCAGGTATTTTTTTTCACCCTCATTTCATGCAGCACCTCTTGGATAATCACTACTCCCTCTAAAATATTTCTCCCTGGAATAAAAGCTGTCTGAAATGGACTAATCAGCTTATCCACCACTCTTGTCAATCTTATAGTGAGGACTTTAGTGATAATCTTGTATATTACATTCAGGAGACAAATTGGCCGAAACTGCTTTACATTTACAGCTGGCTTCACTTTAGGTATCAAAATAATAACACCATAGTTCAGTCTCCATAACTCTAACTGACCACTGTGCAGGTTATCCAACATTTCCTTTATGTCACCTCTGATATAACTCCAAAAGGTCTTAAAAAATTCCACACTAAACCCATCAGGGCCAGGAGCTGTGTTACTCTTCATTTCTTTAAGTGCAAAATCAAGTTCCTCAAGACTAAAGGGTCTAACAAGCCATTCATTCTCATCACCAGATAACCTCTGATCCACAGGCCACATGTCAGACTCAAGACGAATATCTGGTAGTTCTACTCTTCCAAACAATTTTTTGTAGTATTCAGCGATATGGGCTTTTAACTGATCTAGTGTATCAAACATCCGATTATTCTGCTCCAGCACTGATATATGCATTTTCCTTTTTCTCCCATTAGCTATTTTATGAAAGTAACCAGTGTTCATATCTCCCTCTAACAACCAAGTTTCCCCCCCTTTCCTTTGCCATTGAATTTCTTCATCAGCCAGAACTTTTAAAAGATCTTTTTCCAGGACATATCTTTCTTCCCATTCTGATTGCATAAGATCTCTGGTTTCACTTGACTCATCCAACTCTGTGATCCTTCTCATAATATTCTGTTTGTATTTCTTCTGGTAACTGTCTACATTCTGGCCCCAACCTTTAATGGCTCTCCTTAATCTACCAGAAACTATGTGCCAATGATCTAAAGGGTTCACCTTATATCTGGAAGGCCATTTACTTTTCACCCAGTCACAGAACCCTTCTTGTTTGGCCCAATGAGCACTATACCGAAAGTAGAAACCTTTAGTAACATTTCTAGTCTCACTATTGGAATCCAGAATAAGGGGATTGTGGTCAGACCCCAATCTTGGAGTTGTCAAAACAGAAGCTAAATTAAACTCATCTTCCCAAGCATTTGAAATCAGAACTCTATCCAGCACACATAGGATTGGGGGAGTCTGTTTATTAGACCATGTATATCTGCTCCCAGTACGATTCAGCTCTCTCAGAGCAGTATTACTGATCATATCATTGAAGGCATCCATTAGACCCACATTAACATTTCCAGTAGACTTTTCTTCCACTCTTCTGACCAGATTAAAGTCACCACCTAAGCAAACAGGGAAATCTGTATCCAAAATTTTTTGCTGAATTTCCTCTAGAAAGTCTCTTTTCTGCTCCTTATGAGCTGGACCATAAATGTTAAAGAGAATCCACTCAAAACCTCCATTTCTCATTGTCAGTTTCATATTCTGAAAAAATCTACCCTGATCTTCTTCTGACACCATAGCCACCTCTTTATCAACCCCCATCAACATACCTCCAGAGTGACCTTCACTGGGGACCCAGCCCCAGTGCATGTCCCTCTTCCCTGCAAATCTATTTAACTCTCTTTGACTAAAAGCAGTTTTTATTGTTTCCTGCAGGCAAATACAATCAAAATCATGCAAAGAGATTAACTCTAATAATTGTTTTCTTCTTGCAGCATTTCCCAGACCTCTAACATTCCAAAATAGTATCTTCATTTATAACTGATAGAGATAAGATATCTTTCAAGCTCTTGTCAACCTCTAACTGATTTGCCTGTTGTAGCCGTGGAACCTCTACTGCAGTGTCACCATTTCTATTAGAACTCAAAGTTTGCTGCTGGGTAGTTTCAGAACTCAAAAGAATTTTGTTTCTAGCCTTTGATAAGGCTTCCACAGCTTCCTCCCGAGCTTGGATTAGAGAAATATTAGCAAGTCTACTACTCTCATCAGACCCCAAATTAATACCACAAGCTCTAACTATTAACTCAACATGATTAGAAGAACTGGTAATAGAGTTAGAACTTGATGAGTTACCTTTAGATGCAGCTGAGGCTTTTTTGTTCATTGCTTTCACCATCATTGTGGTCCCATCCTCCTTCAGTCTTGAACTATGCCTGATAGTATCAATAAGAATACTGGTTGATTTAGCAGACACTGGAACTGTCCCCTCTGCACACTTGGACTTAGAAGTAACTACCTCTACTTCATGATCATTATTCTTATCCTCATTCAACTCAGGCTCATCTGATTGCCCTGAGAGGTTCTCCTGTGTTGAAAAAACTTCAGGGGTCAACTTTTCTGTTGGCAAAGCATAATTTTTGTTACTCTCAACTGGCACTTCCTCACTAATCTCCATAAAGCCTAGATCTGCGAGCAATTCCCTTTGATCAGAATAATTTTTAATGGTTGATCTCACTTGCATTTTTTCTTCCAAATCAGTAATCTCCTGTATCAAGTCCTTTTTGCTGTCATCCTCAGCAACTGTCCTACTGGTTTCATTAGACCCCACTGCTCCATTTCTGTCATTATCCAGATTACTTGTTTGTCTGCCCTGATAATTTGAAGGACCAGCTCCATGAGAAGTAGGCCCCTTTGGTGGAGACTTTCCAGTCTCAAGCCAGCCATGGCTTTCCTGAGATTCAGGATCTTCTTCATCTGTCACCTCCCCATCATTTATATCAAAATCATCATCATCAGGCTTCGTAGGAGGATGTTGTGGCAGCTTATCAGAATAAAACCATGATATTTTCTTGCCCTTCTTGTTAATAAACACTTCTGATGCACCACCAATCTTATAGGGGTCTTTGCATGAAACCTTAACCCACACAGCTTTCCACTGCAGAGAAGGTATATGTACTTCTTCTGGAAATCCTACCAATTTGGCCAACTCTAAAACAGCAAACTCAGTTCTGGCAACATTAGGAATACCCATAGCTCTAACCCACACTGTCTGAAGAGTCAGGAATGTATCAGGCTCTCTATCAGTCTCCTCTATTACTGCCACCATGTCAGAAGTGATAAACTTGCTTTTCTGCATCTTAGTCAGCAAGTTCATAACAGGTTTAGAAGCTTCTAGAAGTTTATAAGCAAGCCTTTAGATGTGAAGGCAGATCATAGTAGCTGAAACACAAAATCTTTCTGGTATTGTCTACATCATCATTGCCTTTATGCCCAAAACCAATTGAGTTGTAGATCTCAGACAAGTCCTCCCCTGGTTTACTGGCCAACAAACTAGCAATTGTAATAATAGCTAGTGGCACACCGCCACATTTCTTCAAAACTTTTTCAAATTCCTCAGCTGAAGGCCTATCAAAATACTTCCCTTCACCGTCAACTATTCTTGCATATAATAATTTTTCAGAGTTATCATGAGAAAGTGGCTGTATTTTGTAAGCTTCACCAGCATATGCGGCAACTTCAGTAATGCGTGTAGTGATCACAAGTCTACTTCCACAATTACTTTCTTGCAGAGCACATCTGACTAATGTCCAGGTTTTCTTGTCCCATATATCATCAATAACAATCAAACACCTACATATTCACAAGACAGTACAAGAAATGGTAAATAAAATGAATAAGATATAAAGAACGAATTGTGCTGCTACACAATCTATAATTATTATTAGCAATGAGCCAGTGATGAATAGCAATCATTAATGAATCGGTTCTCATACTAGCTAGCTCGATCGTACCTCTTTTCCTTGACGAATTCGTTGAGTTTTCCCATGAGCTGATTTTCATCCAAACCTGTTAATTTGGAATGAGGGTAAGTTTCCTCATCAAGGGCTATGAGAATGTCTCTAAAGACTTTCTTGATGTCAGGATTGCGACCCACTGGAACAAAAGCCCAGCATTCAAAACGCAGTTTAAGATGGTCATAGACAGCTTTGGCTAGAGTGGTTTTGCCTAGCCCTCCAAATCCAACGATAGAGACGATCTTCATCTCTGTAGTACTGGACAGATCCTCGTCGCCGTCCCCTACGGACAGCATATTTATGAGCTCATCCCTCGGTCCCTCGATGCCAACAAGATCCGTCGCTCTTTTGTATAGATTCAGGATGCGAGGATCGATTGTAGTCGCAGCTACAGGCTTGGCGACAATGTTGTCTAGTGTGTACCTGCCTCGCCTTGCTGCCACCTCCTCAAGCTTCTCGTTAATGACATCTATCAGATTGGAGATCTTGTGGCGAGCCTTGCTCTTCTTGAACAGCCTGCCCACCTTTTTCCGGAGGCGGCAGAGGATGTGTGGCTCAGTAGGATCATTAGGGTCAGCCACAAGCACCAGGAATGTGTCGACGACGTCTTCCATGTCGTAGGATGCCTCCCTGACTTCACTCGCCCACAGCCTGACCAGCTCGTCGAGCTGGTCCGGTGGCACATCGCCGATCTCGCGGAGGACGGCGTGCACCACCGTGAGCTCCCGTGAGAGAGACTGAATCTTCTTCTTCACACCCTTCTGGAGGCCGTACTCCTCCTTGAGCAGCTCGCCTAGCTTGGGAAGAAGGCTCCCCATCACCCCCCTTACCAGCTCCATTGCTGCAAGCGTAGCGATGGCCCCTGCAGTATTGTCAACAAGGGGAACAGAGTGTCGTAGGCTCATAGCAAGACTCACCTAGCTAGATGCACCGCTTGTTCTTGGTCTGAGCTAGCTAGTCTGGGCTGAAGCCGGAGAAGGCCAAGACAGATAATGGTGGCAGGTGACAGCGGCCATCACCAATAAATGGTGGCTCAAAAGACAAATATATTATTAGTTAGTGCGTTCAGTGTCATGTCATCGAGATGCAAAGCTGAAGACCGCGTGGGCTCTGTGTGTGTGTGTGAAAATAAAAATAACCAGAGAGAGAGAGAGAGAGAGAGCCAGTTGACGACAAGAGAAAAGCTGAGCTTTTCATTTTCCAATCGCTTTATTAGCGTGTGTCTGCTTGTTTCACGCAGAGCTTGGAAGTTGCACAAAAGAGAAGGAAAGTAAGTGCTTTCTCTGTAATGCGTGTCTCTGTAAGGTTAGAATGCATTGTTCACCATCCAATTATGTCTTTTGAACAAAAATAAGAGATGATGATGGGAAATGTCTCACCCACTAGCAACGTGGATATTACAAATAATCAACAAGTCCTCAATGACTGGATGCAGCGATGGCAGAGGTGATTGCTCTCAGGGAGGGCCTACTGCTGGCTCAGAATATTGGATGCACTCAGCTCATTATCCAATCGGATTGTGTGGAGGTAGTAGAAACAATGATGCAAGATGGTTTCTCAGCTACGGCAATATACGACAGTAGGTGTTACCTGTTTCGCTGAAAAGAAATGGGGAAAAGGCCATTCCAAGTGCTTCACCATTCGCAGATCATCTCCAATAGTTTGGCAAATTTTATTTCCTATATCTTGGAGTTTGCCAACTCCCAAATTAATATGAGAAAGGAAAAAAGGGTCCATCTCCAATAGTTTCCTATAATTGACTTGAAGAAAAACAAAATTTTGGACCCACTCATTTTTCTCCGCGTTTATTTCTTTGCGCATCTTCGCTAGGTCGGCGATTTCGCGCTATGTCGCGGTTTGGCACCGTCGCCTGGTCACGGACCACGTCGTCACCATTTCCTACTCGCCGCACGCTGCTCGTCAGGAAAGCAAGGACCGGATCGGATCAGCTGGCCGCGGACGCTGCTAAGGCTGGACGTACGTTGCTCAGGCCTCCGGACGTTGCTCCAGCCGCCGGCCATCGAGAAGCCAGGCCGTGCAGGTATCCAAGTTTCGTGCTTGCTGATCAATACTCAAAGAAAAGCATACTACGTGAACCAGACCTGCTTCGGCTCCTCCAATCAAAAAGGAGTCATGTGCGGCTCCATGGACCTGCGTCCAACTACCTGGCAGCGACAGCGAGCGGCTCCTCCACGCTGCGTGAGGGACGGAAGCACGGAGGCGAGGCGAAGCTGGCAAGGCACGAGACGAGACGGCGCACAGGAACAAGCCTTCGCACGGCGCCGAGCGAAACTAGATGCGAGCCCGGGGAAACCCGCGCATATATGCGCACAAACCACACAATTATGCCAACTTCCCAAAGATGCCAAAGCCGGATGCCAAATTATTGGAGAGAGCTTTTTTCTAGTTTGTTAAAAAATTAAGGATGCTAAAGCCAGATGGCAAACTGTTGGAGATGCTCTAACACCCAAAATTTGATTTGCAATTAACTAGAATTAATTCAATTTATTTAAGTATTCTTGTGAGCATTTAATTTAGTAAATAAATAAATTTTGTTAAAATTAAAATTTATCATAAGGTTAGAAACTTGTTTGTGCATTCATGCTGGAGCATATTTTGATTTTTGTGCTGTGTGTTTTGTCTTAGTTTTAGTTGAACTCAAATCTTTTTGAAAATGCTTTGAAAAAAATAAGAAAAAGAAATAGGAAGAAGCTTCTCCTCCCAGCGTTCGGCCCAGCTAAGCTAGAGCCCAGCTCAGAACCGCAGGCCTGCCCCGGTCCAGCAGCAGCTCGGCCTAGTGAGCCAGCATCTGGCCCAAGCCGCATGTGCTCCATGACAACATGTACGAAACTTTACCAATTTTTTACCATAGCATCCACATATGCTCCAAAGACGTGTCGCTAAGTTATGTAATTTTTGGACTTCATTTGCATTTTATATAATTTAATAGCACTTCACGCGCAACTTGGTCGCCGTGTTCCGTGGGCGATATGTTCGATATTTCATGCGTGCTCCTGGATATGGGCTTAACATATGCTATGTAAAGCGAATATCAATTTTTGAACCGTCGAATTCGGAGATTCGATACACCTGCAGTTCAAACCCGCGTTTATCGTAGAAATTCAATTAAACCAAATAAACTAATGATATATAATAAAAAGATTTTAAAAACTACCAAAACCTTAACATATACTATTAAATAATGTGTAATACAAAACAAAAAAGTTTGAAAGCAAATATAAAAAAAAATCTTTGCCGAGCGCCAAAAGTTAGCGCTAGGCAAAGAGATGCCTTTCCGAGGGTTGAGCTAGGCAAAGTTGACCTCTTTGCCAAGCGTTGTTAGAGGGCCCTCGGCAAAATTGTGTAATGACCAACTTCATCACAACCAAAAAAACAAACAGAAAAAAAATCAATTTTTTTTTGAAAAGTTGAAAAGCCTTTGCCTAGCGTTGCCGATCTGGCGCTTGCGGCAAAGAATACTTTGTCGAGCGCCAGATCAGGGGCGCTCGGCAAAGGAGCCACCAGCCCTTTACACACACATAAGCCAGCGGAAAAAAATCTCACACACTCCACTACCGCGCCTCCCCATCCCGCCCACACACGCGCCCGCGCCCACGCCCTGCGCCGCCGCCCTCAGCTTGCCGCGGACCCCGTCCCGGCCCCGACCTCGCCTCGGCCGCGCCCGCGCCCGCGCCGCCCCGTCCCGGCCGTGCCCGCCCGCGGCGGCCCCGACCTCGCCTCGGCCGCGCCGGCGCCGCCCTGTCCCGACCGCGCCCACCCGTGCCGGCTCCGGCCCCGCCTCGGCCGCGCCCGCGGCGGCGCCGCCCCGTCCCGCCCGCGCCGCCCCGAACCTGCCTCGGACGCGCCCGCGTCGTCCCGCCCCGGCCGCGCCCGCGCCGGCCCTCCTCCGCCGCTGCTGCCCGACCGCGCCCGCGCCATCCCCGGCCGCTCTCGCCCTACCTCGGCCCCGACTGTCGACCGCAGCACGCCCCCGCCTCGTCCGCTGCGCACCGCCCCGCGCCGGTGATGTATGTGATTGTCGGCCATCGTGTTGGTGATGTATTTGTGGTTGTCGGCCACCGTGTCGTCTTTTTTTTGTAGGTTTGGAAACCTCCCCGTACAGGGAGGTGCTGCCGAAATTTTTTGTTCTCACTAATTGTTTTTTTCAGGAGGGCTCCCGTTGGAGGATAGCCGGAGGAGCACAACTCGGCACTGGCCTGCTAGCCTATCTACACCGGCACCTACGGTATAACCCCACTTTCCGTCACATATGGTCTTAGGTCACGTTACCTAGTTAGGCGTCTCCCGTCTGAAACGGATACGGTTGGAAGTATGCGAGCTTTGCATATGTATAACCGTATCTGTTTCAGATTGTCCACTTTTTTGGACAGCCCGTGGATGCGTAGACGAGGTTAGTTTCCATAGTCTGCTCTGATCTGAGATAGGGTTTCGGCCTCACCTCCGTGTTGTTCTCCGGATACACACTCTCCCCGACGTGACGTGTATCTGGAGAACAGCGGGGTGGTGTTGCCGAAATTCTGTCTCGGCTCGGAGTAGCCCATGGAAACTAACCTCGTCTACGCATCCACAGGTGGGATTAGGACCTATCCTTACCTATTAGATGGTAGGAACACGAAGTAGATGCACTTGATGTTTATGTTCATCTTTGATATGCATGTTAGATGATGGATGACCATGAGTGGATGTATGCGGGATACACAAGTAAGCATGATTTCAGCATTGAATGGGGGCAGAAGACAGAGGCTTTCTTGGACCGTGCATTTGGCAGAGGTGTGAATAGAGCGCGATTGGCGAAGTGTCCCTGTAGCAAGTGTGCAAATAGGAAATGGCAGAATCAGGAGACCATGGCTAAACATCTTCAGTTGAATGGCTTTGTGTCGGGCTATACCCGGTGGGTACACCATGGTGAAGCGCATCGGTTGAGAGAGGAGGTTGTGCGGCCTCGCCTCGAGCATGTCGATGATGGTGGTGGGGTTGTAGACATGTTAGATGACTTCGCACAAGCACAGATCCCCGATCGACGTGCGAAGGAGGCAGAGGCATCCGCAAAGGCGTTCTATGACATGATGGCTTCGGCACATAAACCCCTTCATGATCGCACGACGGTTTGTCAGCTCGATGCCGTTGGACGCGTGATGGCGTTTAAGGCCGAGATCAACATGAGTCGGCAACACTTCAATGGCATGCTGGCCTTGATTGCTAGCATGCTTCTGGAGGGCCACGTGCTGCCAAAGAGCCTGTACGAGTGCCAGAAACTCCTTGATGGACTCAAGATGCCGAACGAGCAGATACATTGTTGTCCGAATGGGTGTGTCTTGTTCAGGAAAGATCTTGAGCAGGAGAAGTACTGTCCGAAGTGCAAAGCCTCTCGATACCTGGAGGTAGACTCTGGTGGCGGCCAGAAGGAGCAGCTTACCATCCCGATGAAAATCCTACGGTACCTCCCTTTCTTGCCGAGGATCCAACGGCTATACATGATCGAGGATCCTGCTAAGCAAATGACATGGCACAAACTAGGGAAACGATACAATCCCGACAAAATGGTGCATCCGTCCGATGGTGAAGCATGGCAACACTTTGATCGCATCCATCATGAGAAAGCGTCAGAGGCACGTAATGTACGTGTGGCATTGGCAACAGATGGGTTCAATCCTTATGGTATGATGGCTGCCCCATACACGTGTTGGCCTGTGTTCGTCATCCCACTCAACCTCCCCCCGGTGTCTCCTTTCAACGTCAGAACGTATTCTTGTCATTGATTATTCCTGGACACCCGGGGAAGAAGATGGGTGTCGTCATGGAGCCTCTAATTGATGAACTGGTCAGTGCTTGGGAGGATGGGGTGTGGACATATGATCGAGCAACAAAGACCGTCTTCAAAATGCACGTTTGGTACCAGTACTCCATGCATGACTTCCTAGCGTATGGGATATTCTCCAGTTGGTGTGTCCATGGGAAGTTCTCATGTCCATTATGCAAGGCTCATCTGAGGTTCATCTGGCACAAGAAGGGTGGCAAGTATTCGTCGTTCGACAAACATCGTCAATTTTTGCCCCTCGACAACGTATTCAGGCGAGACACCATAGGCTTTACGAAAGGTGTCGAAGTCACTGAACCTCCACCAGAGATGATGACTCCTACCGAGGTCCATGCTCAGATTGGTGCTCTCGTGGAGAATGAACAAGGTGATGGGTTCGTGGGATATAGCGAGGAACATATGTGGACTCATAAGTCTGACTTGACAAGACTCCCTTATTTTGATGACCTCCTCATGCCACATTACATTGATGTCATGCACACCGAAAAGAATGTCACGGAGGCACTCTGGGTAACGCTCATGAACACTGAAAAGTCAAAGGACAACCCTAAGGCTCGATTGGACCTTGCAGAGTTGTGCCATAGACCACATCAAGAGATACAAGCTCCTAGTGGTGGTAGGACATGGAAAAGGCCTAAGGCAGATTTTGTCCTGGCCCCTAGACAAAGGAGGGAAGTACTCGAATGGATGAAGACGTTGATGTTCCCGGATGGGTATGTAGCAAATCTGAGGAGGGGAGTGAACTTAAGTACTCTCCGAGTGAACGGGATGAAGAGTCATGACTACCACATTTGGATTGAGCGTCTTCTCCCGACGATGGTTCGAGGCTTCGTCCCTGAGCCCATATGGACAGTGCTGGCAGAGTTGAGCTACTTCTTCCGCCAGCTCTGTGCCAAGGAGTTATCTCGATCCATGATTGCAGACTTGGAAAAAGTGGCACCTGTCCTACTTTGCAAGTTGGAGAAAATCTTTCCACCAGGCTTCTTCAATCCCATGCAGCATCTGATATTACACCTCCCGTATGAGGCACGAATGGGGGGGCCCGTGCAGGCCCGTTGGTGCTATCCGATTGAGAGGTGCCTAAAGACTCTTCAAAAAAGTGCAAAAACAAGGGTAACATCGAGGCTTCAATTGCAAGTGCATTCACTTTGGAGGAGACGTCAAACTTCACAACATCATTTTACGACGACACCCTTCCAAGTGTGCATAATCCACCTCCACGCTATAATGCTGATGAAATGAGTGGACCCTCAGCCTTTTCCGAGGGCAACTTGGAAGAGCCGGTGGGTCGACCACTAAGCCCTTGTCAAATGTGGAGTGGCGTAAAATCATGTTGTATGTTGTATGAGCTACGAGGGCAATGCGGACGCCGTGGCTAGGAAAGCTTGCAGGAAGCGCGTCACGGACATGTACCACGAGGAGAGAATCCAGGCCATCAAAGACTACTATGGGAAGCAGTTTGGCGAGAGCGTCAACAAGCAACAAATTCGAGAGCGGAGGCTCTCCCTGACCAAAGAGCAGTTCATGCAGGTAACTGAGCAACTTTAAATTAAGTTCCTTTCAACATTAAGTGCTATGAACTTGACTGCCTAACATGTCGATTACTTCATGACATGTAGGTCATTCCTTGGTGGTGCGAAAAGTCCCCTGAGGTGTGGGGGCAAATCGTGGACCGTTGGTTGAGCGAGGAGTGGCGGCAGCAGCACGCGACTTTCCGAGCTCACCGTTTGGCCATGCCAGGTGTGCCTCACCATCAAGGCAACCGCAACGTCGGCGACTTCGCTCGAGCTTGGGTATGTCATCATGTTTGTAACTGTTTCCATGCTTTAATTTAACTAGGCAAAGACTACTAACAAACTTCTTTTCGTTCTCGCAGTCGGCGGCGCACGGTGGCCAGCAATGCTCCTACTTCGCGGCATATACCATGTCACACAAGGGCAAGGCGACGTCCGACGTCTCCTTCAACTCGGAGGACCCGCCCGAGGCGTACACAACTGAGAGAGCCTACAAGAAAGTCACCGAGTACCACGAGGCGGCGAGGGCGATGCATGGGTTGGATTATGATCCAACGACTGACAACATTGATGCACGCCTCGTCATGTGTCTTGGAAAGGGAAAGCAACATGGGCGCTACTGGATGGCGAACAGCGTGATTGACAGCACCACTACTCCCACTCTCTCCCAGATCCGAGCACAGACCACGAGCGGCTCCGGACTCCCGCCGATACGCGAGCGGCCGGCCTATGCACAGGCCCGGGTCGAGGCACTACAGGTTAGTTTTTGTTTACTCATCATGCATTAAGGATTTTCTTCTCGCTTCACTAACATTACCTTTGCAACAATGTATAGGCCCAGGTGGAAACTTCGAACAAGAGGGCTGACGAGCTGGAGGCGGTTGTGGCTTCAGAGCGGGCGGCGCGGCTGGCAAGTGACCAGAGGATGTCAGATGTGCTGGCGTTTCTGCAGAGTTCTTTGGGTGTTACTTTGCCACCCAACTTGATGGGTCCACCTCAGCCTCCTCCCGTCGTTCCTCCCTTCGTTGCTCTCCACACTACTCCGGTGAGTAATATATATCACACATGCATGTTATTTAGCTATTTAACTTTGTCTCATGCAATCGCTGCTCTTGTGTGTAGCCTCAGTCGGCGGGTTTGAACCAAGTGGCGAACGAGCATGGGAGACCGTCGCCGCCATCAAATGGGTGGCCCGAGTAAGCACCTCCACCGCCGCCTCAGTGAGTAACGTCGAAGAAGTTGTCATGTATTCCTTCTCTTCGTGTCATGGACTTGGACTTGTTGTGTGGAACTTCATGTCATGGACTTGGACTTGTTGTGTTGAACTTCATTAGAATCAAGTTGTTGATGGACTTTATCGCCGAATAAGTGATGCTATTATGAGATATATGTGCTATTGTGATATATCCTTTGCCGGTGGTGATAAAATTGATGGAATTGTGATATAAATGGTGCTACTTGTGTTCATGGTGATATCAATGTGATATATATACATATGATTTGTTGTGTTTGCAGTGAAAGAAAGCAAAAAAAACTGGATTCCAGCTTTGCCTAGCGCAGCGCTAGGCAAAGAGTCTTTGCCGAGCGCCACGCTCGGCAAAGCTGGAATATTTGGTGCGGGAAAACAGCAACCTACCCAGCTTTGCCGAGCGCCAGGTTGGAGGCGGTAGGCAAAGACTTTTTTCAAAAAACAATTTTTTTCCTCTTTGCCGAGCGCGTTGTTGGAGGCGCTCGGCAAAGATTTCTTTTTAAAAAAAAAATCCGTTTTCTCTTTGCCGATCGTTGTCTTCTAGGTGCTAGGCAAAGGAATTTTTCAAAAAAAAATATTTTGCTCTTTGCCGAGCGCAGAGTGAAGACGCTCGGCAAAGAAGGTGTCACGGTGCATAACGGTCATGCCGTCACTTTTCTTTGCCGAAGGCCTTTGTGGCGCTAGGCAAAGGCTTTGCCGAGCGCCCGATAAAAGACGCTCGACAAAGAAGCCTTTGCCGAGCGTTTCTTTACCGGGAGCTCTTTGTCGAGCACCACGCAGCCTTTGCCGAGCGCAAATCGCTCTTTGCCGAGCGTCCCAGCGCTCGGCAAACCCGCAGTCTGCAGTAGTGTGTCGGCGAGAAAGCAGGTTTGGCTACTTAACGTTTGCGTCCCTTCAACGCCCTTGCTAATCGGATCTTAAAAGAGGATGTGTTTCGGCTAAACCTCGAAATGTTGGTTCCTCAGAGTGGGAGCCACACTTCTTATTGGCACTGACTGACGGGCCACAACGTACGGTCGGTGAGGGTGCCCCGATTACGGCATGTAGGGAGGCCACGAACTTTCCTTTGACTCAGCCACAGGAGCGGCTATAGGGAGTTAGCCCACACAGTCCATGGACCTAATTAAGGTCACTTATTCCAACAAGTTTTCTCATGCATAGCTATTCACAGGTTCTGCAAGCTTTGTGAAAAAGCTAGTTCATGGCTACACAAGTTTCAGATCTCCCTCTTGAGCCCACACCCACAACCAAGGTATCTAATGTTGTTCGCTTCCCATGCCATGCATGAACATCCAAATGAGCGTATTGGTAAGAGACTGAGAGAGCAATGTGGGAACCGGAGAGGAATCTTGATCAGACCATAGATGTAGAGGCGAGGAGATTGTAATTTCACACCTTTACAGCTTTACTGATTGTGATTATTAGTGTAACTCATTTGCTAATGAATCTTCAATATTTTTTCTCATTTGCTAATGAATATTTAGTATTTTTTTCTTCTGTTATAGTTAGCTTTCCAGAGCCTTGGTATGGCGTTTGGAAGTATGGCTTTTGGAGATTTAGGCTTATGGCCGGTTGCTAAGCTTGGCAGCGGCGGGATAGGAAACAGAGCGATTGCGCATGGCAACAATGCACGTGGTGCAGTGAAACTCGTAGAAAATTTTATTAATGAGAAGAACACACCCCACGTGTTGCCATGGGAACTACCGATTTAAAATGAAATTTAATTATTCATATAATTCTTAGGAAGAGATTAACTGTTATAAACTAATTTTAGTGGATAGTGTGGCATCGCTGACGTGGACTGAATGATGTGTCTCACTGACGTAGATATCATAGTTAATTGTGCTAGTGAATTTTAATTACAAACAATAGTGTACTGTTGAGGTGGAGACTTTGCATATAATTGGTACTGGACTGCTGTGGCATGTAAAAAAACATACTAGTGAGCTTTTGCTTTATAAGAGTATAAGATATCTACGCATTGAGTGTGAATACTTTTCACAACATGTGCATGTGGCACATGCATGTATACTAGGCCTTGTTTAGTTCGTAAAAAATTTTAACTTTGGCTACTGTAGTACTTTTGTTTGTATTTGACAATTATTATCCAATCACAAATTAACTAGACTCAAAAGATTCGTCTCGTAAATTATAGATAAACTGTACAATTATTTTTTTGTTTTTATTTATATTTAATATTTTATACATACGTTTAAATATTCGATGTGACGAGAAACCTTGAAAAAATTTGGAAACTAAACTAAGCCTTATACAGCTACTTGCAACTTAAACCAATCGTATGACTTCAGCAGATATCGAGGTCAATGATACATCACCGAGGAGCCAGATTTTGTTTTTATTTTCTCTTTGCGTGGAACGTGCTGCCTGATGCCTGTTGTTGCGTCGCTGTGCACTGCATGATAATGGACAGTTGAACACAGGTTATTGAAGCACAAAAAGTAATGGAGTCAACAACTTTAGCACCGGCTCTGCAGCTTGCTCCTGTAGAACACTCCTAACTACTCGCTCTATCTCAAATTGTAAATCATTTTAAGAATCTTAAAGAGTCAAAACATCTCAAATTTGACCAAAATTATATAAATTGAAAAATTATAAAGTTTTGTGACATTAAATAGATATACTATAAAAATATAATTAATAATTTGACCAAAATTAAAAAAAAACTACGAAGTTTTGTGGCATTAAATAGATATACTATAAAAATATAGTTAATGAAGAACTTATAATAATACTTTTTTGATATCATAAATATTATTATCTTATTATATAAATTTAGTTAAATTTAAGATGCTTTGACTCTCCAAATTCTTGTAATGACTTATGATTTGTAATGGAGAGAGTAGTATATTTTTATTTGTTGGGTGCCAACCACTGCTGATGCCGTTGTCATGTGCTTGTTATTCCTCGTCCGGCGTTTTGGCCTCACAGAACTGGAGGCTAGATCTGGACGACGACGAGGCCGGGCGTGAACCTTGAAGCTCCCACTGCTTCCCGGCGACGATCCCCTCGATCAGGGTAGGCCTTCAATTCGTCCTCTCTGTCCACGACATGCTGCTCACCTTGTCGATCACCAACACACTACAATTGCAGGCCATGGAGCTGGTGACGGGGGCGATGGGGAGCCTGCTGCCCAAGCTCGGCGAGCTGCTGAAGGAGGAGTACGGCCTCCAGAAGGGCGTGAAGAAGAAGATCAAAACCCTCTCACGGGAGCTCGAGGCCGCGCACGCAGTCCTGCGCGAGATGAGCGGCATGCCAGCGGACCAGCTGAACGAGGTGGTCAAGCTCTGGGCGCGCGATGTCAGGGAGGCGTCCTACGACATGGAAGACATCATCGACACATTCCTAGTGCACGTCGACGACAGCCCTGAGCGGCCTGCCGATCCACACATGCTCCGGCGCTTCAGGAGGAAGGTGACCGCACTGTTCAAGAAGAGCAAGGCTCGCCGGGGCATCTCGAACCAGATCCAAGAGATCTACAAGAAGCTTGAGGAGTTGACAGCAAGGCGTGAGAGGTACAGAACAGTCGACAGCGTTGTCAACACCAAGGCAGCAACGACCATCGACCCTCGCATCTTGAATCTATACAAGAGTGCAACAGAGCTTGTTGGCATTGAGGGACCAAGGGATGAGCTGATCAATATGCTGTCCGTACTAGAGGATGACGACGGTGATGTGTGTGATCATAAAAAGATGAAGATAGTCTCTGTCGTTGGATTTGGAGGATTGGGCAAGACTACGCTTGCAAAAGCTGTCTATGACCAGCTTAAACCGCATTTCAAATGGGGGGCTTTTATTCCAGTGGGTCGAAACCCTGACATAAAAAAAGTCTTTAGGGACATTCTCATTGGCCTTGATAAGGAAAAGTTCATGAATTTCAATATGACGATGTTGGATGTAAGGCAACTCATGGACGAACTCAAGGAATTCGTCAAGGAAAAAAGGTACGAGTTTAATCAGTTGACACATTGCTGGTCACTGCATACGTGCATAGAAACTTTTAGTTTAATTTCAGTAAGCACATAGCCGTACAATTCTTTCCTTATACCTTATTTGTTTTATCATCTGCGTGTGGTAGAGGCTAGAACTTTATTCTCTTGTCTAAAAAATATCCTTTTGTTTTATACATTAAGGCTGGAAGGACCTAGCATGTTCCACTTCAAGTCTATGAATTACCACAGTAATCGTGGATCCATAGTTCCATACACAAATGATTTAAAAGAGTCATAAAGAAGTAAAAATTTGTATTTCAGCAGGAAGCATATATAACTAGATGTATAAAATACAATTCTACAAACCACCTGTTCTTTTTTATTGCCGATAATGCCACTGCTTTGTTCTTTACATGCTTTCTCATTTTAATTACCAACTCATGAAGGCAATTGTGTTTGTCATGTGAACGTGTAGGTGCTTCATTGTTATTGATGATATATGGGACGAGGATTCATGGAAATTATTCAGATGTGCTATGCAAGAAAGTAACTATGGAAGTAGATTTATCATAACTACTCGTATTTCTACAGTTGCCAGACATGCAGACGAAGTTTACAAAATACAGCCACTTTCTTGTGATAACTCTGAAAAATTATTGTTTGCAAGAATATCTGACAGTGAAGGGAAGTATCTTGGCAGCCCATCAGTTGAGACATGTGAAAGAATTTTGAAGAAATGTAGTGGTGTGCCACTTGCTATCATTACAATAGCCAGTTTGTTGGCCAGCAAACCAGTGGAGGATTGGTCTGAGGTCTACAACTCAATTGGTTTTGGCCATAAAGGCAATGATGATGTAGATAATACGATAAAGATTTTGTCTTTTAGCTACTATGATCTGCCTTCACATCTAAAGACTTGCTTATTATATCTAAGCGTATTTCCAGAAGATCATGTGATACAGAAAAATAGTTTGATATGGATGTGGATAGCTGAAGGTTTCATCTCCGAGGAACAAGCAGCAACCGCAAGGGTAGGATTATTTGAGCTCGGGGAGAGGTACTTTAATGAATTGATAAATAGAAACATGATCCACCCACTGGAAGGCTACGCAGGGTACGTTGATGCATGCTCGGTTCATGATATGGTTCTTGATTTGATACATCAATTGTCGAGTGAGGAAAATTTTGTCACTGTATTGAGTGGTGGTGAGCGACAGAAACTGCAGGGAAGAATTTCTCGCAGGGTAGCCCTACAGTGTGTTAAAGACCACAATGTTGGCCAGCTGGCTGATGTCCCCATGGAGAAAGTGAGATCCATCTTTGCCAGTCAGTGCCGTTTTCGTTCATTATGCCCACGCCTCCCATTTTTACGTGTAGTAGAAATGGTAGAATGTTCTGTTCCCGAATACTACGGCAAAGATGTGTTGTATCATCTTGAGAGTTTAATTCACTTGAGATACTTCAGACTAGTCAGACCATATAGTCCCGTTGAGCTGCCTAGGGAGGTAAGACATCTGAGGTTTCTGCAAACACTGGATTTACAGAAGTGCTTTATAATGAAGCTGCCAGAGGAGGTGGGACTTCTGACACAACTTCTTTGCCTAAGAGCCAGTTGGGAAACAAGAGTGCCAGCTGGTTTGATCGGTAAGCTGACATCATTGCAAGAGCTGCGGATAGGTTGCGAAAATGAAGATGCTGCAATGCAGTTTGCAAAGGAACTGGGTCTGCTGAAGGAACTGAGGGTGCTCCAGGCTTTGATTGATATTGATGTTAGTAGTAAGAGCATCGGGTGTGCTTTGCTGGAGTCCCTGGGCCATCTGCACAATATCCAGGAACTTCAAATTTCGGAGCCTACTCTCAGATTGAAGAGGAATAAGTATGTAGGATTGGTGGGGGCAGTGGACAGCGATGCAGGATGGGTCTCCTGTCGGCATCTCCGTGTCCTGAGTTTGGACTGCTTTGTGTTCTCTGCACTGCCGAAATGGATTAAATCATCGCTCGCTCCAAACCTTACCTATCTGAATGTGGTAGTGGTAGATATGAAGGAGCAGGACATGGAGACCCTTGCGAAGTTGCCTGAGCTCAGTTGCCTCATACTGTATTCATACAGTGACACAAAGTCAGTCGTAGTTAGCATAAAGGCTCGTGCTGATGAAGACGGTGTTGGCTACTTTCGCAAGCTGAGATTCTTAAGGATATTCGGTCCATGTATCTGGTTTGATCTGCGCGGCGGCGGCGAGTGCAGCAGGGTAGCATCATCATCTTCTAATAATAATGCTATCATGCCAAGTCTTGAATCCCTTGAGTTTGTTGTCCATGTGCGGTCCCTCAAAGACGAGAAGCTGCATCTTGGTTTTGACAAGCTGCTTGGCTTCCAGAGCCTCGGAACAAGTTCGCTCCATAGAGTCATAGTCGAAGTGAACTGTAGAGGTGCCAGTACTCGGGAGGTGGAGGAAGCGGAGGCTGCCTTGAACCACGCGGCCACAGTGCATCCAAAACATCCCACCCTTCGAAGCTATAGGGTACAGGAACGTCATATGCTGTCTCGCTACCAAGAGGTATGATGAACTGACAAATGCTTGCAAGCACATTATATTTTGTTGACCCAGGAATTATATTCTTGCATGCTTTTCAAACGCGCCTACCGGCTTGACTTTCCTTTTTTTGCATTAGCTTAGGCGCAATGAGAAGTATGGAATTCATCTCTCTCTCTCTCTCAATATCAGAGAAAATATATAAATAAGAACATAAGCATACAAGCATTGGCGGACCTAGGCCTAAGGCCACTAGGGCCAAGGCCCTAGTCATGATCCATATAATCTACATACACTTTAATAATTATCAGAATTCATCCCAACAACTTTCAAGCCAGCAACCAGACCAGGTAGATAAGAAACACCGACGCCTCTCTCGTTGTCTCGTCCTAGTCTTGCGTCTCAACCCTCTCGCTCTGATGCTCGCGCACTCACGTCGCCGCTCGTAGTGGGTGCCGTCGCTTGCTAGTGCCTCATTGTGTTGTAGTCCTACGAGCAGGTGTCCGCCAGCGCCTATCAGCTGATGAACCCATCCCTACGCCGTGGGCACAAAATACTGCCTCATCTAATGGTGTACGGGTCATCGTCAAATAAGGAGATGAGCGTGAAATATAGGGGCCGTGTTTAGTTCCATTGCGAAAACTTTTTAGGTTATTGTAGCACTTTCGTTTGTATGTGACAATTATTGTCTAATTATGGACTAACTAGTCTCAAAAGATTCGTATCACAAATTACAGGCAAACTTGTAATTAGTTATTTTTTTAGCTATATTTAATGTTGTATGCATGTGCCGCAAGATTTGATGTGACGAAGAATCTTAAAAAGTTTTTAGTTTTAAGAGGAACTAAACAAGACCTGCGATTCATGTATGCACAGGTTGCAAGACCACACATATATATAAATTACGGTGTAGTTTTCAACCTTTCGCTAGGAGAATTTGGCCCTAGTAATCCTGGGTCCGCCACTGCATACAAGAGTTACTCTAAAATCGATATATCTCTAGCTCTTACTGTTCGAGGCGTCCTAATAGTTACTCTAAATTTACAAACAAGGACAGCCATAAAGAAGAAAAACCGTTCATCTCGTTCAACCTTGCATGCATGTATTCTAGTGGCCGTGCATGTAGATCAACTCCAATAGCTTGGCTAAAATCAGTAACTAGCCAAATTTCATATATAGTTTAGTCATTTGTAAAATAAAAACTTCAGCCTTTGCTATTTCTCGACTTCACATAGTTAGCGCACGTGGTTGGCTTTATATCCAAACCAAAAAGTAAAGGATAGCCAGTTTCCTATTTTAAAAAGCTAAATAGCACATTTGTTGGAGACTACTTTTTTATTCTATAAATTATAAATAGCATTTAAAAAAAGAATAGACAACCTGTTAGAATTGCTCTATCACCATGGCCCACTTACCGTTGGATATGTTACTACTATATATCCACCTTTTTTTTTCTACCTCCACAGTGGTAAAAAAGTAGGTATAATAAGCTTCCTAATTTACTCACAAGAGCTCTGTACAAATATGAATAGTAAAATTTTATCAAAAGAGCCAAAAAAATGTTTAACAAAAGGCCAAAAAGGCAAAACAAAAGGGGGGCATAGTTTGGATTTTTCATCACAAGTAGGCTAGCCTCAATGGAGTTTCATCAGGTTTCATAGACATTAATTATGCTAAGTATTAAAGAAGAGAGATGATAAGAGTTTTATGGGAGTATAGAGAGTTTTATGAAGATTAAGCTATTCTGCACTGTTTATAAAATTTGGATGTATTAGAAAATATGACATAAAATCCCCAATGAGATGATCTACCACTCATCAATGCCATAGTCCACCATCCGGTTGGCTATGTTGTGCACCTTGCTCACACGACTAATGCCAGATTCGTTTATTAATTATGATGATTTGATCTACATGGTCACAGGGTTTACAATATGTGTAAAAAAAGGTTCAATCTCGACTCTCGAGGAATGAGCACGAAATTTCAGATTAATTTCAAACAAATTCATTTTTTAAAAGAAATGGCATCATTTCACACAATAAACACTGTCAACGCGTCGTGCATGATAATAATTATATTAACACTGAAGAAATGACAATATATCATTGTAGAATGTGGCTTTTGCCATAAACCACTAAAAAACTGGCCTTTGACAAAAAAAATATCACATAAATGACGAATATCACATAAAGGGGCGAGGGCATAATAGTCGTTTCACGTGTTTGTCTATTAAAACCAGATATAATAATGGGTTAAGTGTCTTATAGCATAGTACCAAGAATTTATGATGTTTTTTGACAAAGACTAATTTTTTAGTGGTTGTCTATTATTAAAACCAAATATAATAATTTTTTATTATCACGTGTTTGTCTATTGAAACCTGATATAATAATTTTTTAGCCTAAGATGGACTGACGATGAGTGAGTGGCTATACGCACTGGTGGTGTCAGACTGTGTGAGTGGGGAAAATTGAATAATTAATTTGTAGAAATTTAGGACTTTTGATAGGGATATAGGATAGAGAGGCCACTTCTAGACGATTTGGAGCAATTTCAGGCAGAAATATGAATTCCACCAAACAAATTCGGATGGTACAAAAATTTATCAAGCCCTAGCAGAAAAGACGATATTTAGGGAATTTTGATAAAAATTCCCTAAATTATAAAGACTTTTGGTTTCGTATGCATGTTCAAAACGATCTTAATTTTGCTAAAAAGTAAGATTGTACTATGAAAAAATTATGTCTTTTTACCCAAAGATTTTTACAAAATATATTTTTTTAGTTTTTTCTAGTTGTGGCCTTGTTTAGATCCATTTTTTTATTTTAACATTTTGTATTTGTAATTATTGTCCAACTATGGACTAACTAGACTCAAATAATTCGTCTTGCAAATTATAAATAAATTATATAATTAGTTATTTTTTATCTATATTTAATGCTTCATGCATGTATCGCAAGATTCGATGTGATGAAGAATATTCAAAAGTTTTTAGATTTTTGGGTGTAACTAAACAATGCCTATACGTGGAAGACATATTGCTGCAATTCCATCCTCACAAACAGCCTTAAAGCCGACATATGTAACCCAGAACAAAATGACATTTATGAAGCATGGTGACTGACTACTCAAGGACCATTAAAAACGCATGGAAAAGGACCTCAGTTTTGAAATGTGTATATTGTATTCCTGACAGGAACTCATGCATGAGTTCGGAGTGCCCAACTGAGTGTGCACGTGCTTCTTTTTGGTTTTCCTTGCATTTCAGTATATTTATTTCCTAACTGCATGAAACAAATGTTAGGCATGTATGGAGATGAGCAGAGCCTCTGAGTTAGTAATTAAGGCCTGGAAATTGGCGGACATCGTTGGCTCAGAACATATTCAAATACTGCGTATGCCAGATCCAGAAGCATCTCCAAGCAAAGTATGTTCAACGTCGTTTGATGTACACCTTCTATTAAATGCAAGGAATATCACACAGCAGTATATGTTGATGTGCTTATGATTTTCGTGACATAGCACACACCGATTAGTTCGGTAGAATTTAACTGTCATGTGTATATTATATTTGCTTTCTTCATAGGTTATGTGCTTGCTGTACACGGATAATGGGCTGGCACTTTTGGCTCTCGGCTCCAATACTGTTCATAAGGTGTGGAAATGGGAGCACAGTGGCAAAAATCCACGTGGCAAGGTTAGATAGGACAACTGGCATATTTGATTTCAACAATGCAGTTATGTTTGGTTGTTTTCTGAAAACCATCCATCACACTACTTTTTGTTAGCCATCCAAATTGGTTCCACCTGTATTATGGCAACCGGAAAATGGCATTCTAATGACAAACGATACTCCTATTGATGGAAACGTCCCTGAAGAAGCAACAGCATGCACTGCACTGTCCCAAGATGACTACTATCTCATTTCTGCTTCTGGTGGCAAAGTCTCGATGTTCTACATGAGGACATTCGAGGTGTGTGTCCACTTCAGTTGTCCAAAACAAAAGTATTTAGTTCCATGATTGGTCTCTCACAAATCATGATTACTTCTGCAAAATAATTTTTATTCCCTAGTTATGCCGTGGCCTTTCGTTGGCTTCACTGACTTTGTGGAATCTCTCACAGGTCATGATTACTTTCATGGCACCTCCACCTGCTGCAACTTTCCTTGCATGCCACCCACGAGACATTAACACCATAGCTATAGGAACAGAGGACTCCTCAATTCAAATCTACAATGTCTATATTAATAAGGTGAGTATTAGACATGAATCTGTCATCCCCTGTTTTGTTAATCTCAAAGTATTGGAAAAATTCATTTACGGTTCTCAATGGAGGTGCAGTAGTGTACTCCATTGTAAAATAGTATGTTCTTGTTTCAAACTATATATATCCCCTCAACTTTTACTTGTGTATCTATCACAATATCATGAGGTTGTAAATGCTATTTTGCATATGTTCTACCCGCTAGACAATAACATCATAGCTATTGGAAGGGAGGACTCTTCAATTCAAATCTACAATGTCCTCGTTGATGAAGTGGGTATTGAACATGAATATGCCATCCCCTGTTTGCATGAATCTCAGAGTATTGGCAAAACTCATTATATTTGGTTCGTACTAGAAATGCATCTCATTTTCAGACTATATGTCCCCTCATCTTTTACTTATGTATTCGGATATCATGAGAGTGTAAATGTTATTTTACATACGTTCTTTTTGACATAACAAATTATGTACTTTTTGCGCACTTTGAGGACCTCATGGTACACATATTACATAGCAAGATTGTGGTATCTCCTGTCAACACTATGAAAAATAGTAAGTACCTCGTGGTATGACCCAAAAAACCTTCATAAACCAACATAGTTTGTTAGCTCGACATTTAAAAATTTGAGAATTCTTAATTATAGTGATTCTTCTATCTGGAACATTATGCTTAATGTACTAACTACCATTTAGTTTATATTTAACATTGACATGCCAAATATCTACTTATCTTAAATTGAATTGCACAGGTTGAAACTGTGATCACAGGTCATCACAAAAAGATAACTGGACTAGCATTTTCGCTATCAATGGCGGTGCTTGTATCTTCAGGTGCTGATGCTCAGGTGTGAATTCTAATATATATCAAAATCAGGACTGGTGATTTTGTTTTTGCTTATAAATTTAAGGGATGCTGAGTGAAATACAGTCCAATGTTGTGGTAGTCATATATATATATATATATATATTATACATACATATATATACACACACACACACTCCACTTTCTAAAAGATATAAAGATTTATAAATATAGTATTGTTTCTTTCCGAATAATTGTTTTCTTGCATTTTTGCAATGAAATGATATTTGCAGCTATGTGTTTGGAGCATTGATGGTTGGGAGAAGAAGAAATCAAGATACATCAAACATCCATCTAGTTCCGGTGCTTTAGTTGGTGATACAATGGTGCAGTTTCACTATGATGAAATGCATTTTTTAGTAGTTCATGAGAGTCAGTTGGCGATCTATGATTGTCAATTGGAATGCTTGTGCTCGGTAAGTCATTCACAACATTTGCATAACAATATATCTGCATCTCTTAGTAATCATATGCAGTCATGTCTATTGAGTCAGAGTACTAACATATTATTACATGATTTACATCATGCTTGTAGAATGCTCCTAATCGTGTCAATGCATTATACACACTGATATTTAACCTTTCATAACTTCATAATGCAGTGGTTTCCAAGAGATGCCCTCCCTGCTCCAATTTCAAGCGCAGTATACTCATTTGGTTGTGTGTTGGTCTTCGCTGGATTTTGTGATGGCGCAATTGGGATATTCGAAGCGAAATCTCTTACGTTCCGGTGTAGGATAGCACCTTCTGCCTATATACCATCTTTAATATCTAGGTATATGTGTAGTTTCAAGCACTTCCCTTTTTTTGTTTAAGTGGTAGTTTCAATTCCGGTAACCAATGTCTTGTTTCTATTGCCTCTCTTGTTTTCCAGCGGTGGTGAAATTGTCTATCCCACGGTTGTCACTGCACATCCTTGGAAGCCTAACCAAATTGCAGTCGGCATGAGCGATGGTGCAGTTTATGTGCTGGAGCCGTTGGATACAGACGACAGACAAGTGGGGAGCGACACCTCCTCAGAACAATGTCCACCCAGTAATGTCAGCAGCAGCTGATTAGCCGATGATTTGACATGGCAAATCTTGCTCCGACTACGATGATAGATTCAGTTAAATATTTTGCTTGGCCTCTAGATACATATACAGTCAAATGGAACTGATTTTTTATGCACCCATCCATTTATGTGCACACCATCTATCGGCTGATCTCCTTGAGATCTATATATCTGAGACTTGTGTTTTCAAGTCGTTAAGGACTTCCTTATTTGTAATAAATACGCACGTTGCTAGTGGGTGAGACATTTCCCTCCCCATCTCTCTTCTTCTTTATTCAAAAAACATAATTGGTTAGGGGGCAATGTATTCGGGCAATGTATTCTCTTATCTTATTATAAGCTGGCTTAGGCTGAATTGCAATACTCTTTTTCGAGAAAATTCTCTGCGACCGGCACTGAATTAGCATCGTGACTTGCTAAAATAATTATGAGAAAAGCATTCAGGTAAAAAAATACAAAGGGAAATGTGAATGGAAAATTCTTTTTTGTTATTTAGTCCTCAAAACGCACTATCATCGTTCCTTACTAGTTTTTAATTTTCATAATTTGCAACCATGACCGTGTTGATCTTTGAATAATTAGATGGTATATCTTCAAGCTAAACTTATTGATGTTCCAACAGAGCACTTCCCATGTTCTAGAGTTTACACTTTATTAGACTCATAAAAACTGATGAAGAGCATAGTAGGACTCACAATACGTATTAAACATACGTGCAAAAGAAACCACAGATCACGAAAGGAAGCTTAATATATAGGATTGTCTGGGCTGGAATGTTTCAATATCCGGGTATGTGAAGTTTCAAGCAGTTCCTATTTTTTGTTTGTGAGTGATAGTTTCAATTCAGGTAACCAACGTCTTGTTTCTATAGCCTCTCTTGTTTCTAGCAGTCGCTACGCATCCCTGGAAGCCAAACCAGATTGCAGTGCGGTTCTTGTGTTGGAGCCGTTGGTTACAGACAACCTACAAGTGGGGAGCAACGTCTCCTCAGAACACCAGTGATGTCAGCAGTAGCAGTGGTGACAGCCAACTCTAGACGTCTGATCGGCTGACGACGAGGTGACACAGTAATGCTTGTTTGGCCTAGAACACCAGATTCAGTTAAATATTTTGGCTTGGCTGCTAGATACATATATATTCAGTCAAATGGAATTGACTTTTTATGCCAGATCTATCGCCAGATCTCCTGAAGATATTGAAACAAAAAAAAAATGTAAGAAGTCTACAACGACATGAGTGATAGGACTGCTAGTTACGTGTATACCATCTATCGCCAGATCTCCTGAAGATCTACATATCTTGCTCGCAAAAAAGAAGATCTACATATCTACTAAGACTAGTGTTTTCATGTCGTTATAGACTTCTTACATATTTGTAACTAAGAGGATTCCCATGCGTTGCCGCGGGTATGAAGGAGGAGTATAAGTATATAACTCTTTTATTAGTATAATTGTAGATATTGTATTCATAGTGGATGATGTGTCTTGTTGATGTGGATATCATAATTCTTGTGCTAGTGAACCTTAATGCAAATGTTAGTAGATTGATGAGGTGGACAACTTGCATGTCAAGATAAATTGATAGTGGACTGCTGAGGTGGATGCCTTGTATTTTAAGATAAATAGATAGTGGGGTTGATAGTGGATTGCTGAGGTGGACGTCTTGCATGTTAAAAGAATTAGATAATGGGTTTTGCTTTATAAGAATTATAGATATGCACGTTGCTAGCGGTGAATGAGACATGCATTTCCCTCTTCATTGTTCAAAAACATAATTGGATATCGGACAATATAGCTGGCTTAGGTTGAATGAGTGATGTGAGATGTCGACATGCACCATAAAAATCTCGTTGGGGAAAATTGTCCTTGGATAAAATAGTATCATCGTAAAAAGAATACAAAGGGAAATGAGAATGGCAAAATCTTTTTTGTTATTTAGTCCTCTAAATGCACTGTCATCGTTCCTTAGGTATCAATTTTCATAATCTGTAACCATGATCTTGTTGATCTTCAAATAAGTAGATGGTATATCTTCAAGCTAAACTTATTGATGCTTAGGACCTTCATGACATGCTTATAGAACCACAAAAATACCATGAGTTTCAACTTGATTTATACCTTATGTTGGAGACAAGCGAGTGCCCTTCTAAACATTTGGAGCTTGTCCAGAAAAACGAACACTAAGAAAACGTCAGTGGGTGTCACAGTATGTGACCCATAAATGCTGACTGTCACAGCAGGTGTTCCCTGTTCTCGCTGAAGAAATGGGGAAAGGCAATTTCAAGTGCTTCAGCATTCACACATCCTTTCCTTCCTCAATGCAAATAATATCAGTAATGAATATACAACAACAATGTATCTGTTTCCACAAAAGACCCCACGGCGAAAATCAGACCCACTGATATCTGCAAACAACAGTTCCAATTTCTCCTCGTACAAAATGGGGAAAAAGAAAGACAAAGTGGGCAAGCCATACATCCGCCAAAAAAAAAAAACCACACCCAAGCAGCCCCACTGTAAAAAGGACTATTACCAAACTGGTTACCAACCCTGACAAACCCAAATTGTCCACGGCCATCAAAACCGCCCCCAAGACACTCCCATGTGTCTTCTATCACTGCGTTGCTTGGGGCTAGCATTTACTGCTGGAGCACAGGTAAAAAAAACAACTGATGGACCACAACTGAGCTGTAGCAATCAGATTACCAGGCAAAAGGCCAGAGCCATCACTGATCATACTATCTGGAAGGTTTCTTGCGGCTAAGGATCTCTTGCTCTTTGAGGCGGTGCTGGAACCGTGCCAAGCGTGCTTGGAGGCTGACCAAGCCTGCAGCCTTGCGTGACAGCAAAAAGCTCAGTTGGGTCACATAGTTGTCAATCAGGCTACCTGGTTGATCAACTTCTGCCAAAAGGTTCATCTCCTGAGACAAACAAAGCATGTGTTTAAGCAGCTTGGCAAGATGAACAATATTGTGAAGTAGCGGTATTATCAACCGGTGACCATACAACAAAAGAACAAGGAAGTCAAAAGCAAATAGATAGCGTAACGTTAATTCACAAAATATATCATCCCCTCTTTATGATAACTGGACATGTATGTGCACATATGTGTACTAGCTAATCACATTTCTTCCTACGAACACACAAATATCATTATAATAGCGTATTATATAATTAAAAGAATCTATCAAGGTATGATTTGTCCATTGATTCTCTTACAATATAATATCAATTACTACAAAACTACGCTACTAAAAGGCATGTGAAATACTACCTCCATCCCAAAAAGGATGCAATTCTAGGTCTGGTCAAAGTCGAACTATCTTAAGTTTGACGAGTTCATAGAAAATATTACCAATATGTATGATTCCAAATAGATATACCATAAAAATATATTTTTATGACGGTTCTAATGAAACTTAATTAGTATGATAATATTAGCATCTTTTTATATAAATTTGACCAAACTTCAAATAGTTTGACTAAGCACTATTCACATCGGTTTTGGGATGGATACAAGTTTATTGATATATCTTTTTGACCACTAAGTAAAACTAATTAAAATTTCAAAGCTTACAGTCTTTCTTTTTCAAATCTAATTCGCCATACATTCTAAAATGGAGGTGGTAGTATACATTAAGATGACTTATTTTATACAGCAGTCAATCTAAGAACATCATCATGGACATTATTCGGTAGATTAAGACTTACTTCCCGTACAATCTCCATAGTATTCTCAATCTCCTTCCTGTGAGCTGCAATGAGGGCCTCCTCTTCCTAACATACAAAAGAGAGTTTATCACCACAGCTCGATGCAGGATAAAATAAAACAGCAGTTCCATGAATTGTTCTTTACCTCAAGAATTGCATCAATTTCTACATCATCACAAGAACTTTCCTTTTCAGATTGCCTTGATGAAGCTGAAGCAGATGCTGGCCTTTGCTGCTGTTGCAGCTGCTTTGCCTGCTGCACCTTATACCCAGCCCGACCTGTCTCAGGACCATTATCCTTTTTCATGTAATTGCTCTGCCTATCAGATTTCTCTTCTCTATAAGCCTTTCTCCGAGGAGGTGAGACTTTTGTGACTTTCTCCTCCTCCTGTGTGCTTGCTGAATTCTGAACCAACTGTGCCTTACTAGTGTAAGCAGTTTGTGTGGACTTCAAATCATACCTCTCCCTGTCACTACCAGATGCTGCGCCGTTTTCTTCTCTCCCTCTATTAGAATAACTTGGAATCATACTAAAGGAATTTCTGTCAGGCTCCGCAGAAGGGTTGGAGATAAAATTTTCAGTGCCTTTCCGGAAAGTATCAACTGGTCTCTTCTCTTGAATCTGGTTAGGAATTTCTTCAGCTTCAGCAGGCAGTGGATATGATGGAGCCGACGAAGACTCCCGGCTAGAAGTGGTGGTTGGTACTGTAGATTGCTCTTTTCTTGTGTTTCCACCCTTGGAAAGACTTTTGACCCTGTTATTTAATGAGAAATTTACTAAGTTAATGACAAGAAGCATTTTTGAAACATACAAATCATGTATATCGCTTGGATATAGCATTGCTACCTATCAGCGTATCTCAAGGTATTTAGTGTGTGTTCACATGAGCCTGCATTTGGAGAAATGCAAGAAATCATCACCGTCCTAGAGTTACCAACAAATGAGTCACGAAGAACCTCTGTAAGCTTGCTTCCTCTGAAAGGAATGTGTATCTGATCATTATCAAGAGCTCGAATGCATTCCTTGAGAGCTAACAGACTTTTATTTATCTCTGCTCCCTCAATCCTGATATATGATAACAAGTTGATGGTTAAAATAAGTGAGATGGGAAATCAACAAAGGGGTGCAAATCTATAGAGACATAAGCAACACCTTGTCTGTCTATCATTATCAGTAGTATCAGCACCACGCTCGCTTCCAGCAAGATCAATAAATGATATTTTCCCCACAGCCTTTGTATTCTTAGCTTCATTAGCATCACGATCTCTCTGTCTCCTGGTATCTTTTACAATTATATGCTTCTTCACAGCCAGTTGCAGAATAGCATGTGACCTTGATGATTCCTCATTGGCCCCTGTTGACCCTGTGCTCCTGGCTGCATTCCCTCTTTCAATATATTCCTTGACAATTTGAACATCAGAAACCTCAAATTCCTGTAGACCAACAATGCAAACTTGTTTCTTGCCATCTTCCCTCATCAGTAATTGCCTATAAAACAAAGATAGAAAAAATCAGTTCAGGTAAAATCATTTGGACATAAAATCCCAAAAACAGTTTTTAGGCCCATATTTCAAACAAATATGTTTCTTAAGTTAAATTTTCAAAACCCAAAAGGAAGTGCCATTGTTTCAAGCATAAATATTCCCTTTCAGTAATTGGTGAAACATATGTTTTTCATCAATGATGCCGTTTTACAAATAAAAGCATCAAGCAGCATTTCGGCCTAATATCCAAAAACATGGATTTCTATGTATAGAAGAAAAGATACTTTGAAGTAGACAACATGCTTCAACGCCGCACCAAATATCATGAATAGACAAGCACACACATGCACAAGTTCACCCACACACAAGGAAGAGGGGAAAAGACAATGTGACCATGGTATTCAATACATCAAAAAACATGTGAAGGTAGAAAGGTATGTTATTTTTAAATATTTAAGTAGGTCACGTAACCAAAAAAAGATAATCCAAAAACTAACCTTCTGTCAGATAGAAGATCAAAGAGTTTCCCACCATATATTTCGAAATAGCTAAGCCACAACTTAAAATTCTGATTCCGATAGACAGGTTGGTGCAATAGACGAACCATGTCTTGTGCAGCTCTGAGAGGCAAAGGTTGCATGGTGTATGTCTTGCCACTGCCTGCTCACGAATAAGATAGGTCAACAGAAACTATAAGAAACCACGATGCAATTATGCATAAAAATATATATTGATACCCCTATAATAACAGTTTGTACTATCTAACCTGTTTGGCCATAAGCAAAACATGTTGCTTTTGTTCTCTGAAATATAATTGGAATTATGGGCTCAACTGTTTCACGGTAAACCTGTCCAGAAAATTCCACACAGTTAACTGTAAATTAAATGATAATCATTTTGAGCATACACTCTCCTGCTTGTTCAAGACAAAAACAGATAAGAAAGTGCAACACCTCATCATTGGAGACATGTTCGTCCAGAACAGCATCAAAACAAAATTCATGCTGCTCCACATAGGCTGTCAGATCCACCTTCCATTGGAAGAATACATTAGCAGACAGCATAAAAGTAGTGAAAAAGAAAAGGTCTCAAGTACTCGTGAAATCTTAAGATTATGAATTCATGTTTATACTACAGCATATCAGAATTATTTAGAACTGTTTTGGAAAACATATATATATAGCTGATAAGTAAAGGAAACAAGCAGCATTTCAGTTAGTTTCAATGCCTTTTTTTCTCGGTAAATGTTCTAAAGGACTATTTTAAGCACCGCAGGTTCACTGCATAGGTTTATTAACAAGCTCAGGAATGTGTAGCAGCAATGTTAAACCCAAGATGCTAGTCAACAGAAGAAATTAAGTAATCATTAAATTAGAACATATTAAACCAAAATGGTGGCAAACTCTTCCAGCTCATTCCAACAAACAGGCACACCCCAACACAAATATATACACACATCACTGGAAAGCTACAAGTCTACTTAGTACCCATCTGGTAGCAATCTAGCACAGTAGGCACTAAGCATGGAATAGTATCAGTATTCCAGGTTTTGATACATAGTTAATATAACTAGCAGCACGTAACATGTTAAGCACATGAGGACACTGATCGTGGACATGAAGTACAACCATAAAAGAGTTAAAGGAGTATCTCTACCTACGTTGACCATCCAATGCATCAGATAGACATTTAAGTGTAAAATGGTTGGTTTCCATAACCATGAAAAGAAATTAAACAAATGGTTGTAGCTTTATATAAGCACAACAAAACTTCCTGAAGATGGGTCATAGATACCTTCAGCTTAGGCTCGTAGACTGTCAAACATGATGAATCATGCACAGTTATAATGTCTTCTTCCTTTCGAGATAGCTCCTTTCTGTTCAAAGGTCTTTTCCTTACCTGAAAATGTGAAGAAATAAGTCAAGTATGTCAAGTATTAACCAGACTCAAGCATATCACTGACTTGAACAAGGTTAACATACCACTACTTTAATCTTTGCTACATTATTTTCTCGAGAAGTGCTCTCTTTTTCACTGGTCACCACACCATAATTATCTACTGGGACTTGTTGACTCCCTGATATCACATCCTCATCATCATCATCAATATCCTTTGGGACAAAAGGTGATGGCTCAAATGGTTCCGACGCTACATCCTGCCAACAGAAAAATAATAAGCTTAAAATAGACTGAATGAAGCTACTTCACGAATCAATATGAAACACTGTTTCAGCGCATAGATCATGCAATCACGAATGTTTACAAGGCATACCTCAGACAGAAGCTCAGTATCATCCATAGCATGAAGGTCTAGAAGTCCAGCACCAAGTTCCCCTCTAAGTTCGGGTGAATAAAAGCCCTCCACAGGGTTCCCACCACCAAAGCTCTGAGCCGTTGGTGTGTAAGGCTCAGACATTGATGTGGGTACAGACTCTCCGTTAAAATTTAGACCTCTTAGAAGCGTATAAAGCCTCTGCTTTTCCTCAATCGATTCTGGCCCATAGCCCTATGAAACAATAATAGTAATGGCGGTCATCATTTATGCAATCGCACATGTTATGAGAGTATATGCATATGTAAACATCCTATCACTAGGAAAACCATAATACTTTTATGTAGTGGCATGCAATACATGAAGGAAACAGTGTTAGAAGAAAACAGAAGTATTTATTTAGTTGCATCACATGTAACAAACAAGGGCTAAATAAGTCACATCAGACATATGCATATGCGTTGAAAGTTAGTTTCTAGTTTTAACTTTGCTCCTTGTCAACACAATTAAACAAGAATCATACCAGATTCATGTTAGTAGGGTTTCCTGGATGTCTCAACTTCCAACAAACCCATGATCGTTTCTTGCTGCAATCAGTACAAGTTGCCTTTTATCTGAACCATACTATTTCTAATATAACAAACAATAAACAAATGAACCAAATCATCTCCTACTGATGGTCAGACTATTTTCCCCATAGGAGTATGGTATTCAAAGGCATTCCAAAAGAAATGATAATCAACAATCAAAATATCACCTAAAGGAACCATAAAGAACAAAAATTAAGTCATGGATTCCATTTTAACGATTCACTTTCCAAAGTCCATTTAAAAAATAAAGAAAAGTTTACACATTGCATAAAGATGTTTGTAATCAGAGATGGCTATCAGTTAGACAATGTGGGTTTGCCCATGAATTAATGGGCAGGGCATGCATTCCATACAGCTCATCACACTCCTCCATTAACAAGCCGTGAAAAAGCCTAGAAAAAAGATGTTGTAGATTGTAATCATGCTGCCGTAGCCCAGACAGCCAGACGACAGAAACCAGTTATTCATGAAGCCAAGCAGAACCCGATCGATTGTGTGCAAAGCAACAAACCCTAAAGCGAATCGCGGGATTCCAACGCCTGGTATCGACAGCAACCCGATCCGGAACACACGGCACCGGAACGCGCCGATGACGCCACCATCGCGATCCGCATTCCAACAGCTAGATCACGCATTCATCTCCCGAGCCGACAGAGAGAGGCGGGGGGCAGATGAACCTCACCTGCATGAGCAGGCTGGACAGCATGCTCCCCGCGCCAGCGCCACCAAGCCCAGCAGGCATCCCAGCGCGGTAGTCGGCGGCGCCGCCAGCGCCAGCGGCGGAGGAGGCCGCGGCGAGGTGCTGCAGCCCCGCGGACTGCAGCCAGCGCGCCGTGACTGCGTCGCCCGAGTCCCCGCCCATCGCGGCCTGCGCGCCCGAGGCTCCGGGCTGAGCCCCCGCGGCGGCGGCGGCGGAGCCCGCGCCGCCGCCGGCGAGGCGCTGCGACCTCCGCTGGGGCGCCAACTTGGCGGCTGGGGGTGCGGCGGCGGGATCACGCGAGTCCCCGCTGGGCGGCGGGGGATCCGGCGGCGGCGGCGGCGGCGGATCCCAGATCTGCGCGGGCGGGAGGGGGTCGGGAATGCGAGCGCCGGATTTGAGAAGGGCGAATTGGGAATGGGAATTCGGGGGAGGAAGAAGAGAGTTGGGCGGGGCCTATGCCTTGCCTATGCGGGGCGGCTGGCTGGCTGGCTGTCTTCTCGCTTTTTTATTTTTTTTTTCTCGCTGCAAAAAAGTTATTAAAGGAGTGGCAAAAGGTGGCTGCAAATTGGAGTTCCTGAACGGAGTTTCCTTTCTGGTTTTTCTTTCAATTTTTTGGCGAGCGAAAAAAATAAGGGTGGTGCTTTGTTTCAAATTTTAGAGAATTTTGTGTTTGAAAAGGACTTGTTTTTTTTTTGTGGGGAGAAGAGGACTTGTTTGTGCGTTTTCGTAGAGAGGATGGCCGGCTTGTTTTTTATTTATTTTATTTTATATCAACTCAACATGTTGGTGTCTTGTGTGTCATTAGTGGTTTGTGGTAATTACACTTTAGCTACTACTGCTGCTTACTAGCACAACTGCACAAGTGGCGGAAGGTGGGGTTAGAAGGGCATTTTTTACACGGCCTTTGCGCCACCAATCAAATTACACACATTATCTCACATTTCTCTTAAATTTATCAGCACTAATTGTCAGTCATGAAACAATGGTTTTTTCTTACAACAAATCAGTGTTAGCATCTGCAGGAGCTGAATTTTCAGCCAGCCAAACAGATGTGAGCAAAACCTAAGATTTAACAAACCTATCAAAAACTTTACCAAAACTTGCAAGTCCTAGATACCTATAATGGGCCGCATAAGAGCAACTCCAAGAACTTGGTTATTCTTGTTGTGGAGACTATTTTAAAATTTGCATAGTAAAAAGTATGCTTCAATAGATGTGTTATCTGATTTTATAAAATAGAATTTTGGTTATCTCTTGATTTTCGGTGACCATATATAGCCAACCACTAACACTGTCTATCTGATTTTGTAAAATAGCAAGACTGCTGTGAACTTCTTCTTTTTTTTAAGAACTTTTCTATTTTACAAAATGGCTAAGCAATAGAATTTGGCTACTAATTTTAGCCAAGCTCTAGGAGTTGCTCTAAGTTGTTATACCAATCCATGGCGCACCTATATTGAGCCAAGGGGAAGAATAAAAGGACTATGATTTAAAGTATCCAAAGGTGTGATCAAAGTGCTAGGCATTTTCACATTCATAGGTGAGGAAAGTATGTGAATAGTATTTTCTCCGTTCCAAATTATAAGTCACTTTTTTTTTATACGTCTATTTTCCTATGTATCTTGACACATGTTATATCTATATAGAAAAATAAACATACAAAAATATGAAAACGACTTATAATTTGGAACAAGGAAGTATCATATTTGTGTAGACGCACTCAGTGCATTTGCTTTGATGGCCGAACTCCTAGTCCATAAGCACATTATCACTCGAAGAGGTTTTGGTTTTTATTTCTAAATATATTGTTAGGGAGAACCGGTAGACTCTTCTCGTGATGAACAACAATAGGAGAACTTCAGCAAGCAGATTAGCAATGGAAATAACAATTGTCTCCGCAATTGACATGTTTATTTAAAACTCCCCTCAAGGTTTAGAGTAAAACACCATTAGACCGACTAGTCTGCCGATGAGGAGAGTCCTGCAAAGGGAAAAGCTATATGAGTGCATTTGGACCATCGGTTTGGCCTCCTAGATGCTTTTTCAAAATTGCCAACTTGAACATCCTCACCTTAGGGACTTGGCATTTCAAATCATCTTTTAAAGCATGTTCACTCCTTCCTCAACACATCACCAGGTCCAATGTATGTACGAAGTTAGTTCAAACCTAATGGCACTAGACAGCCATCTTCGCTTTACAATTCTCGATGTTAATAGTACGACTATCTATCCTAGCCTGACTATGCACTTTATTGCATCTCGGGTTGTGAGATAAAAACCTCTATCTTATACCTTTGCCTTCAAACTTATTTTCATCTCCTCTTTCTTCTCCAAGTGTGAGCTTTGGCTTTATATGGCTTCATCTATATCTCTATTATCTCCTAGCCTTACTCATCACTCCATATGGACCCTGGCTCAATCACAACTCATTTAAAATATGAGTCCACTCTATTACCAAAACCAAACACAGGGCTTTCAAAAGCCCCTTAGGGCATGTCTAGGTTAGGGTATGTGATGAGGACATTCAAGCCATATGGAACCCCAGTGCATCACCAGTTGCATCACTTACACCCACATGAGTGTACAAGGGACCGATTACACGCAACCGTGCGAAGTTAGTCCAACAAGAGGTGCACGCTTTCCTCTTTGAGTTACATCCTAATATTATTAAGAACTATATGCTGCCTAAATCGTGTTACTCGAGTTTACACAAGAGGCTACACTATCGTGTTACATGAAGGACACTCAAGGTTATGCCATGGGCACAAAGATTGTTGCCCAAGAAGAGAAGGGTGACACGATAAGTTCTAGGAGTACATTGTAGAAGTCTCAATGTCCAGTGCAAAACTATACCATCTTGAAAAGAGACATGGGTCATAATATACATGGTTGGAAATCTCATCAAGTCTAGTTTTCAACCCAACAAACAACTCCTCATTTGGAGTCTCGAGCAAAGAGTAATTACCATTTTACTAAAGGTTGCGCAGAAGCCCAGAAGACACACGGAAATTGAAGACCACCACGTGAATGCTTCAGCCAGTTAGCCTTCCACCTCTCAACGTGGAGACTTTAGTTCATAACTATCTAAGAGACTTGTTCCTAGTATAAATACCCCCTCTATACTACTAAAAACAACTTTTGGTCATTTAAGAACCTGATATGGTATTGCAGTTGTGGTACTGGGTGTTTTACACATTTGTTCTTGTGAGTTCTTCTTGAGCTTATGAGACATCTCTCTGAGGTCCCCTACTTTGTGCTCTATGGTTTTCAGTTAGGCTACACTGTATTGTGTGGATTAGTCTCGGTTTGTGGTTATGCAATCGTTCAAAGATCGAGTCGAAGTCCTCAGTGTTTTGGTGTCTCTCTCCCTATCGCTTGGTCACATCCAACCTTGTTCAGGTATAAAACTAGTTACCCGTTGTCTCTATAGCAAGTTATCCTTTGTTCACAAACCTGCTATCATGAAGATCGAGTCATCCCGTTGCTGATTCATATCGGTACTTATTAGTATGCACCTTAGGGCGTCCTACATATAAATACCCTTAACAACCACCATCTTTGAACTTGGGTTTGCATGTAAACTTTAGCTATTGTTACTTTCTTATAACTTTAGCTATTGTTACTTTCTTGTAATGCATGTTTCCGCTAGACCATTTGTTCTACTTTACTTAGAACCCTAGCATAGAGTGAACTAGATTCATCCCATGGAAAAGTCTATCAATCGTTTGGTTGTCAACTTGTTCTTCGATTGTTAGCAAGCTTAAGGTTATTATTGCCATGTCAAGAACATCAATAATATAAGCTTGTTGTACCTACATTGGTGTATCCAGTGAGGAATTAAGAGGGGGGATGATCTTGAGGCGGCTAAATCACAAGGTGTTATCCAAGTTCCAATTCCACTAGAGTAGTTCTTTGCCTCCTCCGATGGGGACGAAATGAATAGCCCTCACAATCACTTCTGGAGCACTCTATAATCTTCAATTGATTGCTTCAATGGAATATTGTTGTTTCAACTCATCTAGGTTGCGATAAACACTAATAGTAACAAGCAAACCCGCAACAAACTTGATCTCTAATGCAAGTCGATGCAATCTCTCAATGCAAATGAATGTATTGTATCGGCAATGGGGGGTCAAGAATTGTGCTAAACCTGGACACACCCTATTTATAGCCTCCCCACGCACCCACGAAACTAACCATTGCTATGTGAGTAGCAACAAGTTGCACGTTCCAGTGTTGAAAACATCTAGTTTTTTTAGTTTTCTAGAAATTATTTACTGAGGCGATTAACAGAGACCATTTCCATTTGTTAGAGACAATCAACAATATTATATCCTTTCTCTTCTCATAATCTATGTGCCATGTCATCATTTTACTGATGTGTTACCTCATCAAATGCAAATGAAACTCCTAGAGGGACGACCTTATTTACTCATGATCATTGCATTCCGCATTAGGGGGACTTGGTTAGTCACCTACTTGGCCTCTGTGCAGTGCCCTTTTTGTCTTGATTGCGATTCGCCCTTCCTTATAGGCAATCGCCACTCGATCACCTTGGCCTCAGAAATGCGGAACACAAAATGTCATCGACATGAGAGACGATTAGACAGATGGTTCACTCTAGCACTTAGCTTGAACTCATCTCTTGGGCTCTCGAGCAAGCCATATTGACGAGTTAGATGTTGCATATATGGGCCTAGGTTTCTTTGGACTAAGCTTTAGGTGTTGCATCCAGTGTACCCTTTTAGGGCTTGCATAATACTTATGTTTTCTGTAATTCTTTTCTCTTTCGAGTCTTGATCAATGTAGAGGATCCTCGATAATGTCAACATAATAACAAAAAATATAGATATGCATAATCTATCTACTAACTAAATTTTCTTTAAAAAAATAAGGGGGTGTTTGGTTAGAGGTATTAAAGTTTAATAGGTACTATAGCTCTTTTGTTTTATTTGGCAACCGGTGTCCAATCATAGATTAATTAGACTTAAAAGATTTGTCTCGTAAATTACTGTTAAACTGTGTTCCGGTTGTAAGGCTGTTAGGTTGTTCCGGTCGGCCCACGTGCATTCCCAGCGCAAGGCAACAACCCGCCGTAGCAGTGCCAGCCTCGTCAGCATCTAAATCGTCTGCAGGTTTGATTTTGAAATCTAGAGCTATTTATAGTTTGAGTATAATTTAGATAATTTTTTTCTAAAACTTTATATAATCTAGAATGTTTTTAACATATTCATATACCTAGCTATTATCTAATATAATTCTTATTTCGTCAAAAAACCGTCCACTAAATTCGGTACAAATAGTAGCATGCATAAGCGTTGCGTGTACACGTACTTCACGTGCCTACTACGAGCAGACCTGGATGCTAGTAGTTGCGATGCGATGAACCGCGAGATCCTCCATTGAAGAGAGCCAACGTATCTGGTCGTGATCCGATTGCCACAGCCTCTCCCAGCAGTCCCAGCATCCATACGGCGGCCTGACACGCGGAATTTTGGGCCACTCCCTCGTGTCCCAAAATAATCTTTTCAAAAGGCGTTGTTTAGTTCACCCGAAAACAAAAAACTTTTCAAGATTTTCCGTCACATTAAATTTTGGAGCACATGCATAAAGCATTAGATATATACGAAAATAAAAACTAATTACACAGTTTGCCTGTAAATCACGAGATGCATCTTTTGAGCCTAGTTAGTCCATAATTGGATAATATTTGTCAAATAAAAACGAAAATGCTACAGTACCGAAATCCGAATTTTTTTCAGAACTAAACAAGGCCTAAGTACAGTCTTGTTTAGGCCTTGTCTAGTTTTCAAAATTTTTTGGATTGATATACTGTGGCATTTTATTTTTATTTAGTAAATATTATCTAATTATAGACTAACTAAGCTTAAAAAAATCATTTCACGATTTATAGTGTGCAATTAGTTTTTATTTTCGTCTATATTTAATGCTTCATGCATATACGGCAAGATTTGATGTGACAGAGAATCTTGAAAAGTTTTTTATTCTTGGGTGAACTTAGTTCACCCAAAAATCAACTTGGGGCACATGCATAGAGCATTAAATATAGATAGATTATGCAATTAATATTTGTTTTTATACTTAATGTTCTATGCATATGCCGCAAGATTCGATGTGATAGAGAATCTTGATTTTTTTATTCTGAGATAAACTAAACAAGGCCTAAAATATTTTTAAATCTAACCAAATATATATAATAAATTATTAGTATTCATGTGTATAAGTAGGAAATATACGAGTGCATTGCTACGGGAGAAGAGTCGCGTGGTTGGAGACTGCATTATCCTTCTTCCTCCTTACCGATGTTGTCTCTAATCATGCTCTCGCTTTGTGTACAGTGTACACTGCCTCATGCACCCCTCAGCTGCTGCCCTCGCTATTAGGCTTCTAGCATCCACAGTCGGCATCTCACATAGGATCACTACCCCACCAACCTCCCATGACGTTCTACCCTAACCACAAGACTTCTGCCTACCACTCTAGCACGACGCCCCCGCCGCTAGCCCTACGCAAATTCCCATTGCCCCGACGAGCGGTTCCCATGTTGTCTCGACCACCATCATCGCCATGTTGTGACCATCAACTCAAACCCTCTTATACGCCTATTTGTCAGTGAATTCTCTCTTGGAACTGTGACCTCCAATGCTAAGTGGCTCTTCTTTCTCTTGCCAGGACACAAACGTGCGATCCATCACGTGTCTGAGTTTTTGCTAGGAAAAATAGAAATACAAAAAACTATAAAAAAAATATATATCAAACTATACTTAGGAAGAGAAAAATAATAAGACCTAAGAATATGTCGACAAAGTACTCACTTACTCCGGTATTATATAGATTTTGCGCGTCTCACCGATCCAAGGTAGACCATTAACAATTTTTGTTTAGTGCTAGCAATTGTGCCCATGGGTTGGTAAATGCGAATTGTGGTTATTTGTATGAGCACAAATCATTAGTCTGAACTATCATATAGGACATGGAGGGTGTGAGCGCGTTTTGGAAAGTAAAAGAAATAGGATACTTATAATTTATTTATTATTTATTATTTTTTGTTTATAAGAAAAAGTGGAAGATAAAAAATTTAAAAAATGCAAGTTATGCTTACTTGTATGAGCACCAACCATAAGTATAGACTCACATACGGTACACAGAGGACGTAAGCGCATTTTGTAAAGTTAAATAAATAGGAAACTCATAATATATTTATATAAGAAATAATGAGATAAAAAGAGAAAAAAGTCACGTAATGGTGGGAAGAGGAAACCGAAAAAAAGAAATGTGAAAGAAACGGAAACAACAGATGGTTCATGGAAAAAAAACACGGACATAATGTTATCGTATTTGATGACGAGTCTAAGCCACTTCAAGATTAGGTTGGACGAAAATGTCAGGAGACAAGAATTTTTTTCCTCCTTAATGCTCGTGCATTGCAATGGGATGTACATATTACATAGTCACTTCGCTAGCTTGTAGCTTAGATTTATTAATAATCGTATCAATTTATCTTGGATCTAGACTCCCTAGCGTACATCGACGTACGGTAATTTACATGAGCACGTGAGGATTAGATTTTATCTAATAATCATGATATATGTTTATATTTATTTTGTGATCCTACTATGCATCGACTAGCTAGATACGTTGCTCTAGCTTAATATAGGGCCTGTTTAGATTGGGTATAAAAATTTTTTGGGTGTCACATCGGATGTGTCGGAAGGATGTCGGGAGGGGTTTTTAGAAACTAATAAAAAAACAAATTACATAGCTCGTCAGGAAACTGCAAGACAAATTTATTAAGCATAATTAATCTATCATTAGCATATGTGAGTTACTGTAGCACTTAAGGCTAATCATGGAGTAACTAGGCTTAAAAGATTCGTCTCGCGATTCTCAACTAAACTGTGTAATTAGTTTATTTTTTTATCTACATTTAATGTTCCATGCATGTGTCCAAAGATTCGATGGGATGGATGAAAAATTTTTAGGTGGGGAACTAAACAGGGCCATAGCGTTGGAAGAGCAGGACATATCCATTAAATGCTTTATGCTTTATAAATATAGATTAATTTCTTTTGATTGGATAAAAACTTTAAAACATGGTATTCCCTCCGTATCTGTTTTACTGGACGACGTTCCGGCGTTCCCGAGAGTGGTTTTTGACCCGAGTACCCTTGCGCTGCTGCTGGTTCGCTTCGCCAGGCATTAAACACCAACGCTTCGAAGCCGCCCGTTCGCATCGCCAGGCGCCGCTCGCCGCATGCGGCTCGCCCGCCGCCCGCCTCGCGTCCAGACCGAAAAAGATGGAATGCATGCAAAATCGCCATGCAATCCAAAAAACAACGCGGCTACTAAAGATGGAACCCTCAACCTCACCCCTCAAGACGTAGAGCCTTAGCCAAATAAGCTACGTTAGTTTGTTGCATAAGATGCACCCTCAGCTGTATTTAATAATGACAAAACAGGAAAGCTAACCAATGACACCTTGGTAATCACACTCATGTCCTAAACGTCATCTAAAACTGATATGGAGGGAGTAAGTGTTTTAAATGGATTCTAGTCAGATGAACTTATACACCAATTGACTTGTAGCTATTAACGTCGAGTTTGTTGGAAAACAGGTACATCAAATTGACCTGTAACTATTGTTCATGGTAGCTACATAGACTGCGTCTGTCAATACATGGCTAGGCGGAACCAATACGTCTTTAATTCAATTCCATACTAATACTATACTCAAGTTGTTCTAACTTATATGAGCTACAAATATAGATTATTGGATAATAAATTATGTAAGTCATGAATTATTTATTAGATTATAAAAGAATAAAGAATTCAAAGATTTAGCTATATAGACTACGTCTACATGGTTAGACGAAACCCAATACATCTTTAACTGAACTCGATACTAATACTATATTCAAGTTGTTCTAATTTATATGAACATATAGATTACTGGATGATAAAGTATGTAAGTTATATGGAATACTTATTAGATTATAGAAGGATAAAGAGTTAAAAGATTTATAGTACTATATTTGTTATTTATTGTTTTTACTTATATAAGAAAAGATAAAAGAAAAAAGTAGACAGAAAAAGTCACTTACATACCTCACGCTGGGAAGTGGAAACGCAAAAAGAAAAAGAATCGGGCTGGATCGTGATTTTTTTAGCTAATGGCCAAGACCGAGTCAGTTTATGATTATAGGTTGGATGAAAATCTAAAGTGGATAGAAATTTTGCCTCTTTATTATTAGGTATAGATATAGATTAGTGTTACTAGATAAATTATTGAATAGGTTTCCATAATACACATATTTAAAGATATAAATATTGATAATATTTTCTATAAACCTAGTTAAATTTAAGAAAGTTTGACCAGTACCTATCGCATAGTAATACTTGTTTTGGGTTTTAATATAAACATTGGAAGCTTTGGAAAGAAGCTAGTCTAGAAAAAAGTCTAAAAATATGTTGTTAACTTTAGATTTAATTTATTTTTGTTTTAAGAAGTTTATAAGTTGTGCCAAACATGTCTTTTGTTCTACGTGGGTCACTTGCCGATAAGTGGTAAAGTTAAAACAAACCGCACTTGGGGCCGCCATGCCTGTGGTCGCATCGGGCGGCTTCGTCCTCCACCACGTGGCGGACGCGGAGGCTTCTCGTTGCCTACCTGTTCACGGACACGTCCCGCGCACTCACCTTTGTTGCTGCCGCTAGGGGCACAGCCGCCGCAAGCCATTGCCATGAATGGCGAACCCTACCACGAGGCCCTCTTCGCAAGCATTCTCCCGGACCTCTCCATGGCGGCCTTCGCCTCATCCATCTTCTTCGACATTAGGCTTCCCAAGCTTAGCCCCGTTGGCTTCCGCTCTCTCATTGTCAAGACCGATGTGCACAACTTCAGTTTGATGTTTTGTTATCTCTCTCAACCTCTAGAAAAGCATGAACAAGTGTCTGCCACTTGGTCACGATGTATGCTTAAGTTGATGCAACTTATGTTAGCCGAGGTATTTGTAGCTTATATATAAGGGTATCCTAGGGCTCCTACCTGTAACCTTGTCAGGACACGTAGGTTTAGACGACGATGATGTGGAGAAGAAAAAAAGGAGAAAATAATGGCTTGCAGAGACGTTAGAGATACCCATAGAAGAACTGGTGGCTTGAGCAGACAACAGGTGTCCGAGAGAGAGACCGAGGAAGTCACAAGTAAATGCGAAGAAAATGTTACTTTAGTTAGAAAAATAAAAGCGAGCAAAATAGTAACAGTATTGGATCCTGAAGTAATAGCCTACATTGAGTGGTTTGTTATACGGTGGCGAAGATAGAAATAATTTTAAGGTGTGGCGAAGTTTATAAAGATGAACCATCTAATTTGCATCTCTGCAATGGCTCGGCTAACATCATATATGAATATATGAATACTACTTTTATTGACATATATAATGTATCGCAGCTGCCGGACCATGCCAGATACCTGGCTCCACCCATGGTTTGTTAATTACCTCCGTTCTGTTCAAACTTTGATTTTTGTAGATCACTGTGAACCACTGCTTATACCCTGATGTTTTTTTTTGACAACTGCATATATTATATATTAAGCAGCCATTTTACAGAAAGGTCCTCTAAGGAAGACTAAATTACAACTGGATCCAAAGACCGGATAAGCACGACAACTACAACGGAGGCGTTGACGACGACGGATTCGCCGGTGGAGGGTCGTAGAGGCGCCGAAGGCGTATACACCCAGATGGAAGGCTGCGCCAAGCGTCGGTTGAAGGTGGGGCGACGGAGCCGGTGAGGAAGCATGCGCCGAGCGACCGAAGAATAAGGTTGTTGCCGTCGCCGGGGGTAGAGGATGGAGCTCTAAGTCGGGACCCAGGTGGAGACGAAGTCGACGCGACAACACCGCAAGAAGAGCTGTCTGGATCAGCAGGAACGATGGCTGCAAAGTAGAGGAGGAGGCGGAGGCGAGACGCGGTGGATGCGGGTCGGAGGAGCACGGATCTGGGGGGCGACGCGAGGAAGGCGAGGTGGAGGAGGAGGAGGGGGAAGCCGAGCTACGGAGGAGCAGATTTATTTTATTTAAACGTACCTTGGTAGGAGCCTCGTCGGCGACGGGAGCTGCAGCAGCAGTGACAACGACGGCGACGGCGAAGGCGACCACCAGAGGAGACCTCATCGCGGGACCTTATACACCCTCAGCCTCGCGTCAAATCAAACCTCCGTCACCTGCGTCGCGGGATCAATTCTTCCGTTCGCACAAATAAAGAAACCCCCGTGAATACTTGAGCTCGCGAAGCTCCTCTCCCTCGCCGCCGCCGACGACGACCTCCCCCGCGCAGAGTCGCTCTTCCTCCTCTCCGTACCCCACTCCCCGGCGTCCCCCACCCTCGCCAACCTCCTCCTTCGCGTCGCCCGCCGCGTCAGGCGCCACGCCCGGTGCCCTGCTCGCGTTCTTCTCCCGCCTCGTGGGCTGCCACGGGCTGCGGCCCAACGTATTCTCTTTCTCCACCCTCCTCGCTGCTATCGCCCCCACGGGCATCGGAGCGCTCCCCCACAGCCGCGCCCTCCACGCCCGCGCGCTCGCGAGCAGGATGCTCGCCCTGACCGGCGAGAGTGGGCACGTGATGACCAGCCTCGTCGGCGTGTACGCGGCGGCCCTCCAGCTCGAGGACGCCCGTAAGGTGTTCGACGAAATGTTAACCAGGGCGTTGGCCGCGTGAAACTGCATGCTCGCCGCATACGTTCAGTGCGGCGAGGTGGACGCCGCGCTGCGGTTTTTTGGCGAGATGCTTAGGAGGGACGCGTGTTGGGGAAAAGCTGCATCCTTCCCCCTGGTAGCGTCGGAGGTTATCCTTCACCTGAGGAACCTCCGACGCCTGAAACGTCGGAGGATATCCTTCGACGGGAAATGCTAATGTTGACGACTCGTCTGGTCGTGCAAAGTGTGTGCAGGGACTGAGACACCGGCGGAGGTCCACGAGCGAGGAAAGGTTGGAACCTCCGACCCTCCCGGGTCCGAGGATGGCGGGAGAACGCAGCCAGGCCAAGGAACCTCCGACTGGACCAGACTAAGGAGGAACTCCCGGGGTGGCCGGTTGGAGCAACCTCCGACCAGCCGGGCTGCGAAACCTCCGACACCAAAGCGTCGGAGGATCCGCAACTGGGCGGAGGATCCGAGCCTCCGACCTGCTGAGGCCCCAGTCAAAGGATGAACGAAGGGTTTGCAATGTGAAATTACGCGGGTGTATTAGGGTCAGTAGACTGCGATGAAAGAATATGCTGGAATATTCCCCCACCGTCACGGGGCATTTATGTAAATGTCATTGGGTCGGTTTCCGGGCCCTATATAAGGGGCGTGATGCCGCCATTAATAAGAGAGAGCATTCACTGTATTCACCTACTGTTGAGCCCACTGCCTGTTGGAGCTCAGACCTCTCACGGCACCGAGTGAGAAGGTTCACTATTCACCGTACTGCTGGGGAGTGCGGAGAGCATCTTCCCAACATTGGCGCCCACCGTGGGGCCTCGAAGTATAACCTGCGATGGCTGGAAAGAGAACAAGCACCACAAGACCTCGGGCAGAGCCCTCCAGGAGAGGAAGGCCGAGGAGGGCCGTGCGGAGCGCGTACGCGACCGTGGAGGGAGAAGGTTCTGAGGGCGAGCAGCCAGAGAACGAGCAGCCGGAAACACGCCGAGAACCTCCTCCCGCCGCAGACCCGGCGCAACCCACGGCCGCGCAAGAGCTCCAGCAGCTGCAAACGCAATTGCGGAACCTTCAGCAAGAGCGAGACCGGATCGCTGCTGCCTACGCCGCCAGCCAAGAGGCAGCGGTAGCCGCGACGCAAGCGGCCGAGATCAGGCAGCAGCTTTCACTCCTGCAGGCAGAAATCCTTAGCATGCAACCTCCAGCTCAGCCGACAATTCAGCCCGCTGTTCTGAACAGCGCCGGCCCAACATTAGATGTGCAACCGACAAACTACGGTGGCGTGCTGCGGGGCACGTTGGACCTTCGTTCCCCTTTGTCCGAAGGATTGCAGACCTCGTCTTGGCCAACAACCTACAAACCAATCACGCTCCCTAAATTCAGCGGAAAGGCCGATCCGCGCCAATTCCTGATGAGTTTCGAGGCAGCCGTGGCCTCAGCTGGAGGGAACGAGACTGTGATGGCAAAATCCTTCGTGATCGCAGCCGAGGGAGATGCCTTGGCATGGTATTCGATGCTGAGACCCGGGTCGATCTATTCATGGGAGAACCTTCGAGACAAGATTTTAGCGAATTTCCAGGGATTCGCAGTTGAATCACTGACCTCCACGGACCTATTCCAGTGTCGCCAGAGTCAGGGAGAGGCACTGCGGGAGTACTTCCAAAGGTTCGTGCAGACTAAGGCGAGAGCACCCGGCGTGCCGGAGGAGGTTGCCATTGAAGCGGCCATCAAGGGTCTTCGCATAGGGCCCTTCGCGGCTCATTTGGCCAGAGAAAAGCCAGCATCCATGCACGAGCTGTACCACGAGTTTGAGAAGTATTGCAGGTCAGACAACGACTACCGCAAAAGGTTGGAAGACCAAAACTCTCAGAAGAGGCAGAGCAATGATAGAAACTCACAGAAAAAGAACCTCAGCCAGGATGGACGCCGGCCACAGCAAGAGGCTGGTGGACAGATGATGAATATCGAGTAACCGAAAAATGACAGGCCGGAAAATAACCGTCCACCAGCGGAAGCGCGAAGCTCGGGACGCATACCCAATCAAGCCGGAAGAGGGGGTCGAAATGCGGGATGGCGAAAAAATCAAAGTCAGCGACCACGGAAACAGTATTGTTTCTTCCATGGAGAGGAGAAGGGTCACTCCACCAGAGATTGCCCAGATGCAAAAGAAACTCAGGAGAGGATCAAGAGCAGGTCAGCTCCGCAACCTCCGATACCAGTTGCTCAACCTCGGGAAGTAAATCACACATTCCCTCAAACCTTCTACCATTCATATGTCGGAGGTTCAAGCCAGCAGCACCCAGCTCCACTTCAGCCCAGCGCGCTAGCCTCCGCTTACTATCCCAGCTTCCTACCAGCTTGGCGCCCAGCCCAGCAAACCGCGGACCACAACCTTCCACCAAACTATGTTCCTCCACGACCTCCACATATCACGTACATCGAAACCCCGCAACCCCACCAGCAGTCAGTACCTCCTCCCCCAAACCAGCTACAGCTACTCCAAGCCCCACCACCACCAAAAACCGAACCCCACCCTGATAATCAGATCGGCCCTCATACACCCCTGCCCACAATTGGAATGATCTTACCAATAGCTGGGGGGTCCTCAATGGAGTTCCAGACAAAGAAACAGAAGAAGGATCACCTCAGGCTCGTCAACAACGTTGCAGTTCAAGGGCCAGTGAGATGCACTGATTGGTCCAGAACCCCAATAACCTTCACCGAGGAAGATCTAAGATTGGAAAGCTACCCTCACACAGACGCCTTGGTCATAACAACAAATGTTGCGGGTTGGGGAGTAAGCAGGATCTTAGTGGATTCAGGGAGTTCCGCAGACATAATATTTGCTGGAACCTTTGACCAAATGAAGCTCAGTAGAAGCCAACTCCAACCTTCGGAGTCACCTTTGATCGGGTTCGGAGGAAAGCAGATACATGCTCTGGGGAAGGTCGCCTTGCCCGTATCCTTCGGCACAACGGAGAACGCAAGAACAGAGTACGTCACCTTCGATGTGGTAGACTTGCACTACCCATATAATGCAATATTCGGGCGAGGATTCTTGAACAAGTTCAATGCGGCCGCTCATATGGGATACCTGTGCATGAAAATCCCGGCTCTGCACGGAGTGATAACGGTTCACGGAAGTCAAAAGGAGGCAAGGAACATAGAGAAAGCAATCTACAAGTCCTTCCGGAACATAAACTCCGTAGACTCTACGCAGCATGAAGCTTCCCAGCCACCAGACATGCCAAGGGGGAAAACAGACCTGGCTGATCAGGAGGAAACGAAATGTGTCCCTCTGCAGGAAGCTGTTCCAGATAAGAAGGTCACCATCTCCGCCACCCTCGGTAGAGAGGAGGAACTCGAATTGCTAGACGTGTTGCAAAAGAACCAAGATATCTTCGCTTGGAGCGCCGCTGACCTACAAGGAGTCAGCAGAGACATAATAGAGCATTCGCTGGACATTGATCCGAGGATGAGGCCGAAGAAGCAGAGACAAAGGAAAATGTCTGAAGAAAGAACCTTAGCCGCGAAGGCAGAGGTACAAAGACTCCTGGACGCAAAGGTCATCAGAGAAGTCATGTACCCGGAATGGTTGGCAAACGTAGTCCTGGTCCCCAAGAAAAATGGCAAAATGAGGATGTGCATAGATTTTACGGATCTCAACAAGGCTTGTGTCAAAGACTCATTCCCCTTGCCAAGGATAGATATCTCTGTGGACAAAGCAGCTGGTTGTCAGAGATTCTCACTGCTGGACTGTTTCTCCGGTTACCACCAAATTTGGCTCAAAAAAGAAGACGAAGGAAAGGCAAGCTTCACAACCCCATTCGGCACGTATTGCTACACCAGAATGCCAGAAGGTCTCAAAAACGCTGGAGCAACCTTCTCCAGAATGATGGGGAAGGTTCTAGGAAGTCAGCTACAGAGAAACATCATAGCCTACGTCGACGATGTTGTCGTCATGAGCAAGCGCAAGGAAGATCATATCAAGGACCTGCAGGAAACCTTCGTCAACCTTAGATCTGCCGGGCTGAAACTTAACCCGGAGAAGTGTGTGTTTGGGGTCAGCAAGGGAAAAATGCTGGGGTATATCATCAGCTCCGAAGGAATTAGAGCTAACCCAGACAAGACAAAAGCAATCATGTCAATGGCAGAACCTTCAAACAAGAAAGAAGTGCAAAGACTGACCGGCCGAATAGCAGCCCTCAACAGATTCATATCAAGATCGGCAGAACGGAGCCTCCCATTCTTCAAAGTGCTGAGAGGAGAAGGTAAAACAGAATGGGGTCCGGAACAATCAGAGGCCTTCAGGCAGCTCAAGAATTACATTGCAACCAACCTGGTGGTAACAGTGCCCGAGCCAGACACTCCACTACTACTGTACGTGGCTGCCTCCGAGCACGCTGTCAGTGGTGTTCTAGTGCACGAGACAAGCGACACTAAGGGAACGGTGCAAAGACCCGTTTACTACGTATCCGAAGCTCTGTCAGGAGCAAAGCTGAACTACACGGAGATAGAAAAAATCGCGTACGCGGTCCTGTGTGCATCGAGGAAGCTCAAGCATTACTTCCAAAGCCATGAGATTAAAGTGCCCACTTCACAGCCATTGGGTGATATCCTTAGGAACAAAGAGGCTTCCGGACGTATAGGAAAATGGGCGGCCGAACTATCACAGTTTGATATTACCTATGTCCCCAGAACCTCCATCAAATCTCAAGCCCTGGCTGACTTCATGGCAGATTGGACACCTTCGAACAAAAACGAGGAGAAGGTAATCGATCAGCCGTGGACGCTGTATACAGATGGCGCATGGGGTCAAGCGGGAGCAGGAGCAGCAGCCGTTCTAATCGCACCATCTGGACTCAAACTAAAGTTTGCTATACGACTCGAATTCAAAGCAACAAACAACATACCTGAGTATGAAGGTCTCATCCTCGGGCTGAACAAAGCTAAGGTTTCGGGAGCAAAAACCCTACTCATCAAAACAGACTCCCAGGTGGTGGCAGGGCAAGTGGAGAAGGAATACCTAGCACACAACCCGGAGCTAGCAAGGTATCTGGCCGTCGTAAGAGGCCTGGAGAGAAGGTTCAAGGGATTCACTCTGCAGTACATTCCAAGAGCCGAAAACTACGAGGCAGACGAGCTAGCGAAAGCAGCAGCCAACAACACCCCCTTGCCAGAAGGAACCTTCCACCAGATTGTTGCAACACCCGCAACCGAAACGTTGCCAAAAGCCTTTCGCTCAGTCCTGCTGACAGAAAGCGAAGATTGGAGGCAGGCAATAGCTGATTGCCTCAAAGGCAAGACAGCTGTAGACGACGAAGCAACAGCCAAGAGGATGGAGGCAAGAGCAAGGAATTACACCTCCATTGACGGGATCCTGTACAAGAAAGGCGTAGTCCAACCTTTGCTGAGGTGCATATCACAAAGCGAGGGCAGAGAACTCCTACAAGAGATACACTCCGGGATGTGCGGGTCTCACATTGGACCTCGCGCGTTGTCTGCTAAAGCATTAAGACAAGGATTCTACTGGCCAACTCACATTAAAGATGCTGAAGAAATAGTGAAGACGTGCAAAGCCTGCCAAACCTTCTCACCAATTCAGTCAGGACCTTCAGCACTAACTCAGCTCATACCAGCATCATGGCCGTTGCAGAGATGGGGAATGGACCTGGTAGGACCAATGCCAACTGCCCAGGGGGGAAACAAATTCGCCGTCGTGGCCATCGAATACTTCACAAGATGGATCGAAGCTAAACCACTGACAACCATAACCTCTGAAACAATCAGGAAATTTTTCTGGCAGAACATAGTCTGCAGATTCGGAGTTCCACGCTTGCTCACAGTTGACAACGGGAAGCAGTTTGATTCAGACAATTTCAAGGAATTCTGCCATCACATAGGAACCAAAATTGCTTTCGCGTCTGTTTATCACCCAGAGTCAAACGGGGCCGTGGAGAGAGCAAACAGAACAATATTCTCCGCAATCTCCAAGACCTTACTCAACCTACGCAAGGGGAAATGGGTTGAAGAACTACCAAGAGTTGTATGGTCACATAACACAACAGTTTCAAGAACAACTGGGTTCACTCCATTCAAGCTCTTGTACGGGGAAGAGGCAATGTTGCCCGAAGAAATCAAACACCAAAGCCTGCGTTCCATGAAGCAGCAGTTGGCTGAAGATGAAGAGTACTGCAAAGAAACCTTAGAATCAATAAGACTTGAGGCAGTGGAGAACATTACCAGGTATCAACAAGAAACAAAGAATTGGAGAGACCGCAAGGTAGTACGAAAAGACATAAAAAATGGGGACCTGGTGCTCAGGAAAAAAGGAGAACACCCAAACGCTGGTAAATTGCAACCCAAGTGGGAAGGACCTTATACAGCAATACAAGCGGGAAGGTCGGGATCCTTCTACCTGAAAGACCTCGAAGGTAGAACCTCCACCCACACGTGGAACGTCGACAATCTACGTAGATTTTACATTTGAGTGTAAGGATGACCCCTGCAAAATAAGCGGCGGCATCCACATCCCTAAATACGCTAGTTTTCTTTTTCTCTACTTTTTCGCATTCCAAGGTCTGCACTCTTTTCCTCACAGGGGTACTCCTACCAGGAGGTGAGGTTTTTAACGAGGCAGAACCTATGTAAAAACCTCTGAAATATAAAGAGGAATCCACCCCAGAACCAAAGCCCAAAAGTCGAAAAACAGCCAGCAACGAGGCTGTAGCATTTGACAAAACATCACGTGATCACAAGGACCCTCCGCAGCTTTCATCCAAAAGCTAAGAAAGCTCGGAACGTCCTCAAAGGTGAAAAAACACCAAATCCTTAGCAAAAGACCTAGCCAAGAGCCGGGCAGCAAGGATAACATGGCCAAAAAGTGAAAAAGTCCTGTCCTCCTCAGGCATCACAACATGGCCAGAAGGAACAAAACCTTCAAACCTGACAAAGACCTGAGGAGAATCAGGCATCAGGAACTATATTATTTTTGCCAAAAGGCAGCGGAGGTTTAACATTCACAAGACAGACCTCGACAAAATTCACATAACCTTCACCAAAATAAGGTCGAAGGTATCCTGCTACTCCAAGCAGACCCCCAACAAACAAAGTGTGAAATTAAAACGAAACTACAATAACCCTCAGTCAGGTACAGCAAAACCAACTACCGCAACAACCATCAATAACCCGACAATAAACTTTAACCTAACTAAGTACATAAAATAAATGCACGAAAGCCTATAAAACCAGGCTCACCCTACCCCCACCCTCAATCAGAATCAGTATACAAAGACCCGAGCATCGAGTGCAAACCTAGCAGTCAAAAAGCAAAAATCCTAGGCCACCATGGAAGCAGGAGTTAGCCTCACAACACCAACAAAAGTTTGTATCGCACGAAGCTTCGTAATACTAGAACTCCGGCGTTGTGATGAACATCGACCACAAAGTCGTGTACAGCCACAACAGAAACAATGGAAGTCAGACTCAGAGGTCTCTGAAGGGTATCGCACGAAGTCTCGTAACGTCCCTTCAGAACCTCCGACTCAGATAGCCGAAGGTTCTCCTCGACAACACTCCACGGGAGTCGAGCAAAGGAAAAAAATAGCACAATTCAGCGAAGGATCCTTCGCGCAAAAAAAGTCGAAGGTTCTAAGGCCAAGAAACGGCGACCCTCCGCGCAAGAAAAAATCAACAACACCTTCGCAACATCAAGCATCAAGAACAAGCAAGCCACAGCAACACAAAGATCCTTAGGATCAACACCACCGTGACGTTGCAATATATACAAATGCTGTAGCGCGAAGGTTGTAATAAAAATGAGATCGAAGGTTGTAGCAAACTTAAAAACTTTATTATTGATGAAGAAATCATTACAAAAGTTCGCTTACAAGAAAAGAATAAAATCATCCTTCGACACATAAAAAGTCGAAGGTTATAGGTAGCTTGTACAAGTTCAACTTACAAATCCTCCTTCCACTAAACAACCGAAGGATCCATGAGTCACGTACAAATTATAGCGCGAAGGTTGTCAAAATTAAAAGGTGCGGAGACCATGTGGTAAAAATGTCTGATCTTTATTAACCATATACAATGTACATAACAGAAGCTTACAACAAAAAACGAGAAACATCCTCCGACCGTAAAACGTCGAAGGTTCTAAGACCCTCGCACAATTCTAACATACGAATCTGGAAAAAGCCTAAGATCATCACAGTAATCACGAACAAGGAAATCAACTAAGTCATCTATACTACGCGTAGGATACTTATGGCGCCACCAGTCAATTAGATAACCCCTCGCGTACAAATCTCCACACTTGAACGTCACCGGGGTAACGTAACTTCCTTCGACAAAGTTCGAAGGAAGATCTTCCAACGGAGCAGAACTCACAACCTGCGCAGAAAATAACTTCAAAGCCAACACAAACGAAGGATAAAACCAAAAAGCCAAACGAAGCTTTCGAACCTCCGGAAAACCTTGAAGAAAAGGCTCAGCAACATCCTCAGAAGCCTCCGCCACCCAGCGTACCCTATCCCTCTCACCAAAGATGCGAAGGATGGGATATGGCAACTACATAAACACATCAAATCATGTCAAAAAATACAAGTAAAACCTACGATAAACGAAAAGAAAAACAAAAACCACCACCTAAGCCGGAGGCCATGAACCTCGGCGCGCAAGCGACTGGATAAATCCAGATCCTTCGCCATCAATATCATATCCAACAAACTCGAACATATCCACCAATCTCATGCTAGGGAAGGCAACTCGCCAGTACTCTCACAATTCGCCAGAAACATAAATCTCTTTGTAAAAAATCGAAAGGGGAGTAATGAAATGATCCTGCGCAGGTCCTCCGCCAGAGACCTGCGCAGGATCAAAGTGTAAAACAAAGGCTTATCTGAAAACAACTTAATATATTACATCCTCAAAAGTCTGTACAAAATAAACAAAACCTCCGGCCTTATTTACAAAAAGCGTCACATGCTTGGACGCAAAAAAGACTAAGATAAACCTAAAAACTAACAAGCCTCACACCTGAGGCGGAGGAGGAGCAGAAGTCTCGGGCAGCTCTGAAACCTTGGCACCAGATCCCTCCGGAGCCTTGGCACCAGCATCACGAGCCTCCGCTTCAGTCTGGGTCGGAGGACGCGCCTCCCTCGGTGGACGCGAAGGACCGGCCTTGTCAACCTTAGCCTCCTTCTTCGCAATCTCCTACAAAATACCCATCTTAAGTAACATTGCAAAACAGCAAAGCAAAATACAAAAAGAAAAATAAAAATAATCAACAATACCTCAGCGCGACGAGCCTCCGCCATCTTCTTCGCCTCAGCCCGCCTAAACCTAATCCAGAACGAACTGATAAAGTTCCGGACAGATTTGCGCAGGCTAGGGGTGCCTTCGCCAACGTCCTCCGCCGCAGCAAATTCCTCCTTGGCGACTCCCTCCGCGTGAGAGCAACCTCCGCGGCGTAAAAGCCTAGCGAAAGAGCTAACCGCGGCCAAAGCCCCAAAATCAACAGCACCACCGACAAAGTCGGGGAGCATGCGGATATGAGACTTCAGCCATGCGAGGGCAGCCCCAACATCGCCGCCGGGCGGAGGAGCAGAGGTGCTTCCCCCAAACTTCGCAAGCGAGTCGGCATAGAGCCCAACAATAGCTGCAGCCTCCGCTTCCGCCTTCTGTATGCGAGTCTGCAGCTCAGCCGCAGACGTCCGCTCAGCGTCAAGCTCTTTGCGAAGGCGTTCAGCAATGTCCTCCGCCTTCTCGGCTCGCTGCAGGGCTAAGTCCCTAACTCTCCTCGCCTCAACGACACTTGTGCGGAGGACCGCCGCCGAAGCTTCGGCATCTTCTTTCTCTTTCTTCAGAACCTCCGATCCAGCCTTATAGTCATCCCTCTCCTTTCTCAGGGAATCAATCTCCTTCCTGACGGAGGAAAACTCCTTAACCTCCTCCGACAGACGAGCCTTCTCAGCCTCCAAGGTCTCGTTCTCCTTCTTCAGAGCACCAATCGCCTCATCACGGCAGATAACCTCCCGGGAGCAACGCTCCTCCAAGGCGGCAGCCATGTGATGACCCTGATCAAAAATAAATAGTTACAACAAACCTCCGAGTGAAAAACCGCGAAGGAAGATATAACAAATCACAAACATACAAGGCTATGGTGCTCATATTGCACGCGAAGGAGCGTGTCAAAATCCATGCCGCGGAGCTTCTGACGAAAACGATCTGTAAAGCAAAAACAAGTAAGAAAAAACATTGTAAGAAACAAAAAACCTTTGGCGGAGGCCAGAACACGAACCTCCGACCAAGGAATGAACCTCGCGCAAGGCATCAGTCCAACCTGTGATCGAAGGTTCAGAAGCACCTGCGCATAACAAAAACAAACCTTAGAATAAAATGCCAAAAACAAACCAAACTGTTGAACCAAAAAGAAGAAACTCACCGGGACCAAGAACATCAGCAGGCGAAGGCCTGTTGGCCAACGCAGAAGGCGCAGGCTCACGCGGCGGAGGAACGGCAAGTCCTTCCTGCGCAACGCTGGCGCCTTTAGCCATCTCCTCCGCGGTAGCTAGCCCAGCAAAAACATCCGCTGAAAGATAAACCACAAACATGAGACCAAGTCAATCAAAACTTGCAGAAAAACAAATAATCAACAAAAAATCATTACCCATGTACAACGAATTAATACCGTCACCAGCCGGACGAAGGGGAGCCTCCGCCCTCCTGATCCTCCGAACAGAGGCGGACTCAGCTTCGTCGCTGGACTCCACTTGAACCTCCTTAGGCGGAGATCCTCCTCCACCCAAAGCCTCCCGCGCAGGACTCTCGGCCACCACAGGATTCGCCTCCCGCGCAGGACTCGCCTCAGGAGCCTCCGCGTCGGAAGACTCCTCCCCAAGAAGGGACGCAAAAGGCGCGCGTATAGAAGAGACCGCGCGTGAGGCCTCAACCTCAGGAACTCCACCAGCAGGAGCAGCCTCCGCAGGAACAGAAGCCACCGAATTGGACTCGGCAGCAGAAGAGCGAGCGGAGGAAGACTCCACAGGAGTCTCCAACACAACCTCCGCCTTGCGCTTCTTAGCAAGTTGCTTCACAGCGCCGCCACCCTTCCTCTTCCTAGCCTCCGCCGCAGCAACGGCCTTGGAGGAATCCTTCTTCTTCTCCAACCCCAACAAAACATCCGGAGGAACAACGTAATCCTCATATTCAATCCTCAATTCCTCAAACACTCGGTTAAAGCGGGGCATCGTGCCCAGTGCAGACCTCCGCTGGAGATACTCCTTCTCCGAAATCTTCCCGACGATCCTCCGAGTGGAAACCTCCACTCGATCAAGGAAGGACTCCTTGGTCTCATCCTCCGGAATACCCGCGCCAAACCGGGGAAACGGCAAACCTTCCGGAGGACCAAACACAGGGACTTGCACCATCTCAATGGTGAACTCATCGGTCCTGCGGCCAAGGGGCCAGTAGTCAGCAGCGACCATCTCCTCAACCAAATCCCGGCCTCCGGAATATCGGCATGCCAGCGCAAATGCCTTATCACAAGCAAGTCGCTCCTCCGACATCTCCTGCGAAGGATCAACCTTCGAGAAAGGCTTCAGCTCCTTCATCAAAGACGCGTAAGGATAAACTTTATCAACGCTGCCGTCATCTAAAGTCTTCGACGCAGCGGGGGTCCTCACGTAGAACCAGGCTCTCATCCAATCCTTCTCCCACTTACCCTTTTGGCAGTAGGAGATCTCGCACCTTGGCCCAGGCATTGTGCGGCGCGGCATGAACGCGCAGCTTCCAAACTGCGCAATGCACTCAACACCTTCGGCATCCTTCACCTTCTTAGGTTGACGCTGAAGTTCAAAATACGAGCAGAAAGTATCAATGTGAGGCATTGCTCCGTAGGATTCACACGCCCAGGCGAACTTGCTAAGTGTCAGTATCCCATTGGGACTGAAATGCTGTAGCTCCACGTTGAAACTCTCCATCACTTCGCGAAGGAAATGATATGGAGGCATCCGAAGCCCGCAGGTGAAGAAATCCCTAAAAACAACAGCATAACCTTCACCAGGCGCAGGCACCGTTTGACCCGCAGGAGGAGCCTCCGCCCGACCATCCTTGAAAAACCTAGCCTCAACCATGTCAGCGATATCCTCCGTCCTCACAGTCGACTGCCCAAACTCAAAAGTAATCGCCGCCATCTCCTCAAACTCCTTCGCACTGATCAAGTCACCAACAGAAGCTTCGACGTCAGACAACGTCTCCTCCAGATCTCGAGCTGCGGCCACCTCAAGCATCCACTCCTCAAACCTCCGCAGCCAACCTCCAGACCTCACACTAAGGAAATTGCGCAAAGGACCAGAAAAATCTGACCTCGAAGGACGCGGTGAAGGAAGCTGAGCCACCGTAAAACCTCCGACAATACTTTAGAACTAAACAAAAACGCACGCGAGCAGCTCAGAGAGAAAGATGTAGCGAAGGAAGGTGTGCAGGCAATGAGCAGCAGGGGTGAGAGCTCAAAGCTCCCCAGCATCCCCTTTTATAGGGGGGGGCCTGCGACCGCGCGGCCGTTGCGATTCCCCGCGCCCAACGGCTATAAGCGGAGGAATCGGCCAGACCGTTGCGCTTCGTCAACTGCGATGAAAGAATATGCTGGAATATTCCCCCACCGTCACGGGGCATTTATGTAAATGTCATTGGGTCGGTTTCCGGGCCCTATATAAGGGGCGTGATGCCGCCATTAATAAGAGAGAGCATTCACTGTATTCACCTACTGTTGAGCCCACTGCCTGTTGGAGCTCAGACCTCTCACGGCACCGAGTGAGAAGGTTCACTATTCACCGTACTGCTGGGGAGTGCGGAGAGCATCTTCCCAACAACGCGGTGGCATGGACGACCATGATTGATGGGTGCGCGAATGCTGGGAGGGCAGCAGAGGCGGTGGACCTGTTCTGGAGGATGAGAGGCGCGTGTCAAGGATGACGCAGTGACCATGGTTGCCTTGTTGACGGCCTGTGCAGAGGTCACTTGAGCTTGGACGGTGGGTGCATGCACGTGTGGACTTGGAAGGGTGGCAGTGGAGAACATACTCTAATCCATTTGTATCTCAAGTGCGGTGTTGTAGAAGATGCACGATGCTTGTTTGGGATTTTTGTTTTATTATTTCTTTAATCGATCTCTACAATTTTGTTTTTCTTGTTTGTTTGTCCAGTAAGGCAGGTGTAAGTATCTCATTTTCTATGTACTCGTTACCAAGGTTATAAGACAAATGATGAGCATTTGTAGATCAGCTGTGTTTCTCAACTTTTCTACATAGCATTTGTTAAAATCAAATATAACTGTAATTTTCATATAGACTTTTTTGTTAGTGGGTAGGTTTGTTTTTTAATTTTATGATTTATTTTAGTTTTGTAATTTTTTTTCTAAATATCGCCGTAGCGTTAGCACGGGCAATATACTAGTAAAAACTAATTGCACAGTTTGGTCGGAATTGACGAGATGAATTTTTTGAGTCTAATTAGTCTATAATTAGATAATATTTATCAAATACAAATAAAAGTATTACTATTTATATTTTGTAATTTTTTTTAAAGTAAACAAGGCTTAGGCTGTGGTCATGGTCATGCTGAGTGACGTCGTCGGGTCGGCCACCACGGAGGAGCCGACGAGGGAGAGCTTGGCTTGGGCCCGCAGGGAGCGCTAGTCAAACCTGTGTGCGGTGGGTGTGGGTGGCACATAGGGATAGCGCGAGCACACCACACCACACCAACCCGACCCCACGCACGCCTCACGCCCAGCCCCAAGGTGCCCACTGACGCACGGGACCCGGCGTCTCCGGACCCACAGGTCGTAAAAGCGGATTCGCTGCGGACACGTCGCCGGCTGGCGGGTGCCCGTGCCTCTCCTTGTGGACTTGTGGTCGTGGTGGACAGCGGACACGTGCACTGCTGTTTTCTTTTCTTTTCTCATTTTCGGACTTGGTCTCGTTTACTTGTAAAATATTTTGCAAAATATAAATAGTACCAATTTCATTTGTATTTAACAGATATTGTCCAATTATTGACTAACTAGGCTCAAAAAATTTGTCTCGTCAATTCCTACCAAACTGTGTAGTTAGTTTTTATTTTCGTCTATATTTAATACTTCATGCATACGTCTAAAGATTTCATGTGACGGGGAATTTGAAAAATTTTGTAAAATCTTTTGGGAACTAAACAAAGCCCTTGTTTAGATGCGAAAAGATTTTGAATTTCGCTATTATAGTATTTTCGTTTGTTTGTGACAAAAATATTGTCCAATCATAGACTAATTAAGATCAAAAGATTCGTCTCATGATTTACAGGTAAACTGTGCAATTAGTTTTTATTTTCGTTTATATTTAATGCTTTATGCATGTGTCGAAGATTCGATGTGACGAAAAATCTTGAAATTTTTTTTTGTTTTTAAGTGAACTAAACAATACCTTTTTAACTACGCGTGGGTGCAAGTGCAACGTACATTACCGATTTTACCACGGTGATTATTATTATCACTATTTTTTCGGATGGCACCCTATAGCTTTTGCAAGTTCCACGGATGGCCCTTACTTGGATGCTACTCATACTCCACCTGTGCCGGGCTGCAACTGCCAGCTCTTGGAACGCAAGTCAAATTCACGAGAATGCTCTGACAAGCTTCTATTTTTTTAAAAAAATTATCGTCATATTAAATCTTTAGACGTATGTATAGAATATTAAATATAGATAAAAAAAATATACAATTTACTTACAAATTACTTGCAATTTATAAGACGATATTTTTAAACTAGTTAGTTTATAATTAGATAATAATTACCAAATACAAACAGAAAATGCTACAATAACTAAAACAAAAAAAAATCACCAACTTAATAAGGCGTAAAGAAAAGTAGTACCCCTCATTTGACCGGCTTATTATACGTCGTTGGGCATCTTCCATTCCATGTGCGTGATTCTGAAGTCGGAGCATACTATTGTCGTATAGGTTAATTAGGAGTACATTCCATCCGATTAATTAAATTAACTCGCTCGTGCCTTGGCATGTTATTAGTTCATTCTTCACGTATCTATAAGGCTAAGGCATAAAGTGTGCTAGCCTCAGCAAATATACATATTTGTGCGTATGTACGTACATAAAAAGCATCGCGTGCTACCTTGACTCTAAAATAATCATGGTTCGTTTTAGTGTTCTTAAGTTCATCTTTTCTAATTTTTGACCGAGTTTGTAAAAGTATTTATATATTAATGAATGCACATCTAAAAGATTTCATGGATATTAAAATAAATCCTTAAACTATAAAAATAAGTGGTCAAAAAGTTTACCAAACCGTAACCAACAGTTACAGTTACGACATTGTTTAAACAATGGCCAAAACGCTCGTTTATCTTAACAGTACTATTCTAAGCTAACAAAAACTGATCATGTATTTTGCAAGACGTAAAATGTACACAACAATTCCAATCATTAGGACATAGGAGTGTATCAATCTTGAAATGTTTTTTCTAAATGACATTTGCAATATCTCACATATATTGGGATCCCATTTCTTCACAATGTGAAAATCAGAGGCCGGTTGCTACCTTATTGCACCAAATTTCAAGCAATTGGTACATTGGCCAAGGCAAATGTTCTTTTTTTTGGAAAAAGGATACTAGTGTATCATATTTTTCTCATTTTCCAGTCCAAACAGATTTTCATTCTTTTTTACATGCAACACATATATGTAAATAAAAGTAAAATAAAATCTTAAATATAAACCATGGCAGCCATACGTCTATCTACATCTAAGATTCGATTATACGTGCTCCATTTAAAAAAGTATGTTTAGAATTCCAGACATCTTGTTAGATCATTCATCTTATTCATTTTTTATAAATATTATATATTTTGTTAAGATTTATTTTTTTATTAAAGATACATTACTAATGAGTTATTTATTTTATAACTTACAAAAAAGATTTAAATAAAACGAACAGTCTCTAAAACTAACAGTAAAAAAGTAACTTTTTTTATACTGAGGGAGTAGTCTGTTTACAACTGACCGTTAGAGTTGTATTAATACCAAAGCCTTGTTTAGTTCCTAAAAATTTTACAAAATTTTTCAGATTCCTCGTCACATCGAATCTTTAGACGTATGCATAGAGTATTAAATATAGATGAAAATAAAAAGTAATTGCACAGTTTGGTCGGAATTGATGAGACGAATCTTTTGATTCTAGTTAGTCCATAATTGGACAATATTTGTTAAATACAAACGAAAATGCTACTATTCCTATTTTGCAAAAAATTTTGGAACTAAACAAGGCCCAAACTTTACGAGGTCCTCATTGCAAAAAAATCCGTCTTATTCCCCTGCGCCGCCCCCTGTTTTTTTTTTCCAGCTTTTTTTTCTCGCTCTCTCTATCTCTCTAATTTTCTCGTGGAGGCGAGCAGATAGACAGGAGAGAGAACGCACGCAAGAAAGAGAGAAAAAGAGAGGGACACAGGAGGGAGGCGCTCTCCTCGCGATTGGACAGGGCGCGAGCACCCCGAGGGCGCGCGCGCGATCCCCGAGGCACGGGGAGGTGCCAGCCTCGCCGTCGCCGTCTCTGGGGGCGGCCGTTCCGAGCTCCGTCCAGCCTTGGCCCGGCTCGGATTTGCTGGGATCCGGTCCGGCCAAGAAATCCCGCGGTTGGTGAGGAGGAGAGGAAGGGAGGGGGGGAGGAGGGGATGGGCGTCGGTGCGGCGGAGCCCAAGGAGCCTGCGGCGGCGACGGCCGCCGGGGCGCCGGCGGAGGAGGCCGCGGCGGGCGGCAAGGAGGACAAGGCCGCGGCGGTGTCCTGCTCGATCTGCCTCGACGCCGTGCTCGCCGGCGCCGGGGAGAGGTCCACCGCCAGGCTGCACTGCGGCCACGAGTTCCACCTAGGTAAATTGCCCCTGGATCTGTCGGTGGATTGTTTTGTTGCTTGTGGTTCAATTAAGGGTAGGTGCTATTTTTGGGCAGGACAAGCAAATTGGATGTGGGGACCCTTAAATGTGGCCAAATTCGTGAATAAATGGTTTGATTTTGCGGAATTAGGATTGTTTCACAATTTATAGCTGCCTCCGTGCTGAATTTTGGGCTAGAAGTTCTAAAGGTCGGATCTTTTCAGCTATATAGGCATATGCTTTTGTTGCATGAACAGGTTTCGTGGTTGAATTTTTGCTACTTTTAGCTGGTTCCATATGTAGGTACTGTTTGTGAGCTAGATTTGATGCCTGAGGATGATTTGGGAGTGTACCCGGTTCTGAATTTTAGGTCAATGTTCCTAATGTCTGTTTTTCTTTGTGTAACAAAAGCAATTTTGTGCTCTATTAGTCTACTTGATAAAATGCCCCAATTTTTTGGAACAATTTAACGTTAGGAGGATGGTTTGGGCAAGTACACCAGGTGGTTATTGCAAGATTTGTGTAACTTTTATGTGGTTTTTGTCTACCTCTTTAAAAAATCGGAAGTGTATCTGCGTTTGTTTATGGTATAAGTTGAGCCTGTTTGGCGTGACTTTGAGGCAATGTTTTCAAGGCAGTAAGGTGAGGCGTGGCGAGTGATTACCGCCTTACGCTTAAGCGAGTAAGGCGTAAGGCGAGGCGACGCCTTGCCGACTAAAGGAAATTTTAAAATAGCAGCTCAGAGCAGTATATAGATGATAAAGAAAAAAGGAAAGGAAAAAAAGAAAAAGGAAGGAGGAGTAATAAGTGGTCTGGCCCAGCCCACGTGCACCAAGCAGCCCATGTGCCCCTCACCCTCGTAGCCCTAGCGCGTGTCTTCATCTCTCTCCTGCACTGCCCGCTGCCGCAACTCTGTTTTGACTTCCGCCTCCACCCATCTCGGTCTCTTCCCTCCCGTTCCGCCTCTGCTTCCACCCACCTCTCTCTCTCTCTCTCTGGAGGAAGAGGAACAGAGGAAGCGGGATGCTGCAGGCCAGTACCGATTGGGGGAAGATGGCCGTGGCCTGCAGGCGGCCGCTCCTTGCCGCGGCCTGCACAGGCGGCCACACGGCTCGACGGTGGTCGGTCGACAATTTCTCCCGTGAGCGCAGGCGAGCTGCAGCTTCTGGTTCCCCTCCTGCTCTCCCGCTCACTGCTGTGGAATCTTCTGCGCGCCTGCTTTCTCCCTCCCGCTCTCCCACTCACTAGTGTGGAATCTAAGGCGAGTTGTCTGCTATGGCGTCGTGTGTGCAGCGCCTTGGCGCTTAAGCGACGCCTTGAAAACATTGCTTTGAGGTGAGCAATGGGGAGTTCTCCTAGAAATTTTGGGGCCGAGAGCAATTTTATTGTAACTTTAGTATATATTTGGATTTTGGAGCTTGCTGGTTCTTCAAAGGGATTTAAGCACATTTCAAATGCAAATATTGAAACTTGGGAAAAACTAAAAATGACACAAATTTGAGGAGTTGTCAACTTGATGATCTCATTGGACAGTCCTTGTTGTCTGCTGTAATGAATTTAATCTCATGTCCCCACCTATTATATTCCTTTTTATGCTAGGTTTATAATTATATGCAATTTAAATCTTTAGTAAATACTAGGCTGTCATCTGTTTTAATATGATCAGTAAGAGGATTAGAGGAACTTTGCAGGTTTGTGATTAACTTACCCTTAGGGGTTGCTTGGATATATAGACTATAGAGATTCAGGTAAAATCCTTCCTGATATGTAGGGACATTTGACTAATATCTAGCGCACTCAAAAGAATTTGTGTCTAGTCTTTACAAATATTTAGCTGTTATCTTGATGAATGGAGCCATGTGTGTCTTGTATATACTGTATACTACTCACTAGACTTAATTTTAGTGGTATTGATCTTCCTCAGTTTTGTTTTTAGCTCAACATTCCCTCGAGTCACAAATATAAATTATAATTGAGTATCCATATGGTTGTAGTTGAGTTCTGATAGTGGTTTTCTGATGAAATATTGCTTTCTCTCAGTTATCCACAGCATTTGTAATAGATTGAGGGTGGTTTTAGATGCTTCTGAATGTTTATGCCTATTTTTCTAAATATGGTCTTCAAATAGAGATTAAAATTTCGACAACCCATGATATTGCAACATGCTTTCAGGTATATCCAGGGGCGAATTTAGGGAGTTTATTGGGGTTGGTTGACCCTGACAAAATGTGTAAATCCTTTAGCAAAGTACTGTTGAAGTTCAATAAAATCTATATTATGTAATGAAGCTGACCTTGACAAATCTATAAATGCTTTAGCAAAATACTCTGTATATCATTAATTCTTTAGCTGGTATGCCACTTACAAAAGACCACACATATTGGGTATCTAATCTTGATTTGAAATGTCTGACTTGATAAATTAAGTTATGGGAGATAAAAATGAGTATTACTTTTCCAAGGCGTTCGATGCGGCATCTGCCTGGTCTTTGAATATACAATTTGCTGTTCTTTAGCAAGTAATTTCTGGTTTGCGATGTCACTGTTATGAACCTTAGTTCATTTGGGGATAGGGAGGATAACTATTGCCAGGAAGATGGCTGGGCAAAGTCGGCGTGGAGGGAGACTAGAGTGTTTATGGGAATTGGGAATTGGATTGTTTGTTCTTCATTGCTTGATTCAAATGAGGGCTGGTACATGGATTATATAGGCACTTGGCCTGCTAAATAAAGGGAAATAAACTCCATAACTCCCCTAAATCTTGCCTTCGCTGCATGCTGATCCGCATGCTGCTCCTTTGCTGACCAAATCTGGCTGCGGTAATTGCGCCCCCCCCCCTCTGGTCACCATGCTGCCCCACATAGACAGTCACTGTAGTGAGATTAGATGCTGAATTGCTGATGGAGAATAGTTCTTCTCAAGGAATGCGTGCTTATTTGGTGTGAAGTTGTGCTAGTTTACTTTATTACCTATTATGCTGTCTGCCTGTCTTAATAACCTACTATTGTGTGAACTAATCAGGATCAAAGCAGTGCTCTGAATTTTCTTTGCTTGATAATCTTCGGTATGCTAAGTATAAGTTTTCCCCCCAGATTGCATTGGATCAGCATTTAATGCCAAAGGGGTTATGCAATGCCCCAACTGCCGCAAAATTGAGAAAGGGAATTGGCTTTATGCAAATGGTTCCCGATCTGCACATGATGTTAGCATGGATGAGTGGGCCCATGATGAAGACCTTTATGATGTTAGCTACTCAGAAATGGTATGTGACTGTATCAACTATACTCTTAAATTATCTGTGCTTGTTAAAGAGGCTTGACTTCTTGTTAGTTTTTTGTGTTGGCTACATGCCTTTTTCTACTGGATTTTCCTATATTTCAATGTGTACTGCTGATGCTTGATATGATTCCTTATGCCAACATGCAAATGGTGGAACTGATCATACTTTTCTTTTGGTGTACTTGTTATGCTACATGAACCTTTATTCAGCGACTTCTACTAAGAATCTAAGATCAAGAGCTTTATGTAGCATATTCAGTGTTTTTGAAGCAATGCCTGAGTTAATTCAGCAATGTTCTTGCTAAATGAATAATCCTGGGACAAACACTGTCCCTTCTTTAGATAATTATTATTATCATGCATGTTTATGGTTCCTTGTGCCTTTTCTTTAAAACATTTATGCGGCTCATATAAATCCTAGTTTGCTTTACTCTAATAAACCACCCTAGTTTAGTTTATTTTTGTCGATTCCTCATTTGCTGGCATTGTTTTACTTGCAGAGGCAGTTCTTGTGCATGATTATCCTGATAATTTTATATTTCTGTTTTGTGCAGCCACTTCGCTTCCATTGGTGTCCATTTGGTCGCTTAGCACAACTTCCATCTTTATTCGAGTATGTTCTGCTTCGCATGATTATTTTTGACTCTTGTTTAACATTCTGTTCAAGGATTCCATGCACACAGTTTCATCTATCTAATTGATTGCGGGCCAGTAGGTTTAACATACAAGCCACAATATTTACCTACCTACCTGTACCTTGTTATAGATTCATACACATGGCTCATCATTTGTTCAACTAAAATCACTCATTTGTGCGGATGGTGATAATAGGTGCTTTACTTACGTAGGGTGTATTGAAGAAAACAAGTGAGCCAATCATAAGACCCAGTAGTATCGATAGTTTATTTTCTAGTTGTAACCATGCGAGAAAAACTGATGCAGGGCAACCCAGCTATTTTTTTTAAGCGGGAAACTTGATTATTTGTGTTGAATGCAATCCTGAAGACCTGAACAATCTGCAATAATGATTTTTTTTTTGGCAATGTCTATAGTGGCATTCTTGCCAAGATAGAGTATACGTGGCCCCTTTTCCCCCCTGAGAAGTATAGTTCAAGTAATGATTGACAATCCATATTGCCAATTTGCCATAGTGCTTCATGTGTAATAGAAGGAAATTCTCATGGAGGATACTCAGCGGGAAACTTGATTATCTGTGTTGATATGCAATCCTGAACGATCTACAATAATGTATTGCCAGATTCCACACCTGCTAGTTTGACCAGTGCTTGGTTGAAAATCATGTATCAAGCACTGGCAATATGGAATCGGTACATTTAACGTGTCTGTTCCAGTTATCTCCTACGATTATATCTGATTTATCAACAAACCTGTCTATCTGTTCTCTTGCTGTGAATCCCACTCTTTTCCTGTTACCTGTTATGGAAAAATTAGTACTATTCACTTACACCTTCCCTTTTTCTGTCAGGGAAGGAGAATCATCACCTCCAATTACATGTAAGTTCTGATTTGCATTGAGCAATATGTAGTAAAATTGGAATTATATTGAACACGTTTGGATATTGGTTTTTGCAGTTCATGACTTCATGGGACAACATGTATTTACGGAGCAAGTAGCTGTATCTGCTGCACCAGGGACAACTCATCCTTGCCCCTATGTGGCATACTTGCATCCTCTTCCACCACTGACGTCATCGTCAAGCTCCCATGTCCCTGAGAGGACTATGGATCGTCCTGCATACCATGATCATTGGAACCCCATGGCTGGGCCATCAGATGTTAGGCCCATGCAAACAATGCAACCTGCTGATTTCCATCATAGCCATTGGGCACACGTGCCCCATTCTTATGCTCAACCCAACAGTAATAACGAGCAGCCAGGAATCCCTTTTGGAACAAGGGCTGCACGGGTTGATGGTGATAGCCAACGTCGAGCATCTGTTGTTTCTCCGTCTTACTTCAGTAATGGGTAAATAATACTTATCTCTCGTGAGTTATGCTATGACTTTGCTATGAAAATATGAAATTCTGAATTCATGCATTGTACTCTGAGAAGATGCACCTTTTTTTAGTAAAATGAATCTAAACAAACAGTGAAAACCTGGGTCTCTTAGCATATATCACCTGTAAATATTGTTAAAAAAATTATTGCGCATATTTCTCAATGTTAGGTTAGTGTCTTTGCTTCGACAGCATTACTCAGTCTCCCTTTGTTTAACCTTTACTGACATAATAGGTTGGGAGAATAAATCTAGAACAAAAGCTATATTATTACAACATCAACTATGACTATTTCCATAGTCTAGCATCTTATTCATTGCTGTGAATACTGCTGTTATAATAATTTTCTTGTTTGCAGGTCTGGTTCCAGATCTAGACCTCCCAGTGTTCCTCCTCTGATGCCTCAATTCATGAGGGCTCATGGCAGCATCAGCGAACAGTACCAACAGAATTCATCATCGAGCCTATTTGCTGGGGCGCATAGGTCAGGAGGCATGCGACCTGCCCCAACACCTCTACCAGAGAACCCTACCTTTTCCTTGTTCCCGCCGGGTTCATCTGGCCATAGCTCGATGGAGACTGATGATGTGGGAGGAAGCCGGTTCTACGCCTGGGAGCGTGACCGATTCGCCCCATACCCGTTGATGCCTGTGGACTGCGAGACAAGCTGGTGGACCTCACAGCAGCAGTCTCATAGCACATCAGAGCCTACATCCGCGCCAAGGAGGCTGTTTGGGCAATGGCTCGGCGTCGGCAGGTCGTCCCCTGAACATAGATCGCCCGAGGGGTCTTCGTATCGGCAAATGCACTCACCGCGGATGTAGACCCTCGCTGCTGAGCTGAGAATCCAAGTTAATTTGAAATCCGAGTTGCTTGTAAGAAACGATGGGAAACCCATTGTATTAAAGTTAAGCCGGGTTGCGCCGTAAAACTTTGGGACAATGTTCGAGGGGCCAGAAACAGGAAATGATCCGGCTGAGAGGATATTTTGATTTGGTTTATGTGAATTCCATCTCGTACATATTTGAAATCAAGTTGGGATGTTCGGAGCTTCGAAATGTGACATGATTTGTTATGCTGCAATTCTGCTGATCGACGGATATCAAATGATTACATTTCCGTTGCATGGAACCTGTTGAACAGTATATGGTTCGTGTTCGTATGATAATCATAACATGTGAAAACCTATCTTTCAAGCTGTTTCCAACAAAATAAAATAAAAATTTGGTTGAACACTCTTACCATCGATTTGCAGTTGGTGGCATTCGTCGTGTTAGCATTGTAAAATGTTGAAATGCTGTGAGATGCAGACATTAGTAGTGTCGACCAAGGTAACCTGATTGGAATCGCCAAGGATATAGCACAAAATACTCTCACGTATATTGTTTTTATTGCATATATGTGGACATCACGTATATTTAGGTGCACGTCTCTAGACAAAGGTAAAATGATTTATGATTTAGCATGGAAGGAGCAGTACTTTCAGTGCAAAGTGTCCATGGGACCATCTCTTTACGTTATTATTGACAAAAAGGCACAGCTAAATTGGCACATGAAGATTGTTGAATTTAAGGCCCTATCTGGTAGGACTTCTTTTGCTTTTAGCTTCTCCGCAGAAATTGGAGCGATCGAAGCTAGAAATACTGATTTTATTGGCTCCTAGTTCATTCAAAGAGAGACATTTTTTTTTTTTGCTACGGTGCAAGATATATGTTTCCTAAACGTCAGAACCGTTTTGTGAGAATAAGCTGTGCCAAATAGCACATGACAATTTTTAGCGAGGTTGAGCTCAATAGCATTTTTGTTTTTGATGAAAGACATGCGCCCTTGTGTTACACGAGCTCGTGTATTTATTTTCACAAGATTACAAATGCATCATGTATGTCTATGTTGTTACAGTGCATTTGATGCTTTTTCTAAAAAAGAAGCAAATTCTCGTTTTCAGAGAAGCAAAAAGAATTAGTTTAACCAAAGTTATAAAAAATACCAACATATATGATTCAAAAAAAAAAAAATTCGAAGATATAACTGCTGATATTGTTTCTTTTATAAATTTGATTATTTTTTAAAATGACCAATTCTAAATTTGAAATTTCTCTTTTTTTTTGACTACGGAGTAATTAACCGCATCATAGCAGAACGGTTATAATTTTTCAAAAATCCATGGAAACGAACTAAATTCCGCCGTCCCCGCCCTTTTCCTTCTCTTCTCTTCTCCCACTATCCCCCATCACTCTCTCCTCGCGATCTCGCGGAGCGGAAACCCTAGTGAAACCCCCGCCGCGGGGGGCACCGAGCCGCCGCGATGCTGCACGAGCTCCTCCTCGCGCTGCTCGGATTCACCGGCGACTTCGTCCTCGACGCCTCCCCGCCGCGCCGCCGCGCCGCGTCCCAGGAAGCCGGCGGGGATGGAGACGGCGACGGAGACGGCGAGGTGGGCCCCGCCTTCCGCCTCGCGCCGGACCTCACCTTCCTCCAGCCGTCAGAGAGGTAAGGGAAAACGCCTGCACTCGCCCGCGGACGCGAATCTGTGGCCGTGCTGTGGCGTCCGTGATCTGCGTGGGGATGGGATCTTTGTGCTGGTGTGGAGGCATACGGAGTTTGGTGTGGTCGGGTGCCACCGAGTTCTTGAGAAATTCATGCAGAATTTTACATGTATTGTTGGTTCTTGTGCATTCCTAAGCAGAATTTCTTCGTTTGAGGTTTAATTGCTCTTGGAATTATCGCTGGCAGCCACATCCTATTTAAATTTTAAATCATAGTAAACATTTGCGAAATTTGCTATGCAATCAATACACTGATTGAGTCGATCAGTCTGATGTTATACTGTCTGCATTTTGCCATTATCTCATTAGAAGGGCAGAAATTTCATGGTAATGATAAAATCAGTACTTATAAAACGTCTATGTTCAGGAATAAGGTTTCCCTTTTTTATGCCTGACAAATGGAAAACGCACCACTGGATACACTTGCAAAATTGATACTTAACTCCACTAGAATTCACCTTCAGGGGCTCTGAACTTCACTCTGTTCAGATGTCTTTGTGAATATGCTAGTGCGTCTAGCATTGTAATGAATATATAACATGATTTACCTAGTTGGAGGCTTTGAACTTCACTAGATGGCTATGCTAAATGGCTTTTATTCTGCAGGACTGCTATTGAGAGGCTCATATCTCTGGGATTTTACTACAGAGAACTGAACCGCTTTGCAACTGAGTCTCGTGACCTGAGCTGGATTCAGTCTTCCGTAGATGTTTCATCACCTCATTCTGATAAAACTCAGAAGGGGAAAGTGAGAAAAGGGAGTGTGTACAGGAGGGCAATTGCCAATGGTATTACAGAGATTCTGTCTGTGTACAGATCAGCTGTTCTACAGGTTGAGCAAAATCTGTTGTCAGATCCGTTGCCTATCCTCGCGACAGTAACTCATGGGTTAAATAAGGTATGTCTATGAACATTTATCTCTCAAGTCTCAACAGCTTGCTATTACCATCTTCTAAGTGACAAATGTATATTGTATTTTTGTAGCATATATTATCTTATGATCTTTACTGTGCTTATGTGTTTGTTTATTACTTATTGGCATTTACCGTAGTCTTTGCTGCGCTAAATTGCAGTTTGAGGTCCTTCTGCCTCCACTGTATGAGCTTGTTATGGAAATTGAGCAGAAAGACATAAAGGGTGGACAACTTCTTAATCTTTTACACAAACGGTGCCATTGTGGGGTTCCAGAACTGCAAAGCTGCATTCAGAGGTATAACTTTACCATTATTCATAAATGTGACAATTAAAGACAATAGAACTGCCATTTTGATTTCTTTCATGCTTTGCATGGAAACTTCTGTGCTTCCATCTTCATTGCAGTTACTTTGCAGCGTGTTCTCAATTCTCTTGCATATGTCCTAACTGTTGAACTTTATTTGTTCATTTTCTTTTTATATTGTTTTTAAAAAAGGATAGGTTACTTTGGCATGGACACCAGGTCATGTTCAACCAGCTGACATCTTGGATGGTTTATGGGATTCTTCAAGATCAGTACAGTGAATTTTTCATTAGAAGGTACGTTCATTTTTTTATTAGAAGGTCAGCATGTCTACAGGGATCCTATTCATGCTATTTCGTTCCTGCTTCTGATATCCCATTTCCATTCCACTTGTCAGTTGTAATCCAGTAGATATAATGCTAATGCTCCAAGTTGAGCTTCCCAAGTTCACATTGGTTGCAATATGATACATTCCCTTACAGATGACATAAATTTTCTTTTGTCCCACACATTGCAAGTATTTTTTTTTCTGTATTGTTTTTAATACAGATCATTTGCAGTCTAATGTTGTTGATCTGAGGGATACAACAAATTGGATGATGAATGTAAAATTCACAACTGGAGTGGAATCTGTTACCTTTCAGATGACTAGTAGTTCTAAGTGTTGAATGTTTTTGAGGGCAAAATACTGTGGGGGAGTTCCCCACAGTTACCTTTCATTACTTTTTAGATAAAAGAAAACTTACATACAGGATGTCGTCCCTTAAGTGTTGAATGTTAACCCATGGTTTATTTCCTAATATATAAAACTTGAGCTTCTTATCTTAATTTTTAGGCAAGACGACAGGGATGGGGAGAATGAATCATCTCAGCGTGATGTTTCTGATAAGTTTAAGCAGAAATTAGCTAAAGACACATCCCTGGCTAGTTGGCATACAGGATTTCATGTATCATTGGTATGCTTATATTCTTAAAATGAAGTGCCTTTGTATTATGTAGTAACTTTTAGCAAGGATAGTCATATCCTTTGTTTTTGACCCCACACTTCACAGGACATGTTGCCTGAGTATATCCACATGCGAGTTGCAGAGTCCATTCTCTTCGCTGGCAAAGCAATAAGGGTGCTTCGAAATCCAAGTCCTGGTGCTACATTGCAGGAACCTGTTAACCAAAGCCAGAACTCTAAAGGATCTCATGGAATGCAAAGCTTTGTAGGAGGTTCTGGTGCTCCAAAAGAATTGCCAAGCTTCTCTAACATCAGCGCAGAAGAACTACTGCCACAAACTGAAGCCGATAAAATTGATGTTATGCTCAAGGAGCTAAAGGTTAGTTGTCAACTAGGCAACTTCTGCTGGTACTGTAATGTTGATGTTACCACCATCTTTTGTTGCATGCACATTTCCCTTTTTATGCTATCTTCATAAAATGGATATACTGATTTGGGCATATGGTTGCTTGTGTTTCTGCAGCATTCTTCGGAATTTCATAAACGGCCTTTTGAGTCTGCTGTCGGCTCAATACGCACAATTGCAGCTAATCATCTCTGGCAGGTACTGATGTTTCAAAGCATTATATATATACTCTATCAATATTTGATTGCAAAGGAACATCACCCACTGCTAATTTTGGTAAAAGCTAGTGGTGGTACGTGCTGATCTCAACGGTCATTTGAAGGCATTGAAAGATTATTTTCTTTTAGCAAAAGGTGACTTTTTCCAGGTAAGCATGCACTGCTTTATCCATGACATATGGCTTTTCCTTTCCTTTACATGCACGTTTCTCAATTGTTTCATTAAGATCATTATATAGATTTTGTGCAAAATTGTTGTTTGGCTTGTTTTCTGACCTGAGTGATCATGCTTCTCACTTAGTGTTTTCTTGAGGAAAGCCGACAATTAATGCGTTTACCACCTCGTCAATCTACAGCCGAAGCAGATCTCATGATTCCATTTCAGCTGGTGAGTAACATGTTCCCTACTTGCCTTGCTGTTCCAATGTTTTGATGATACACAATATTATGTTCTCTTGCTGTTGATTTTATTTTCATCCACTTACCTGGTAGCTGCTGCAGTTCTTTTATGTGTCATGATGACTTATCTCAGAAAATAGATTTGATTGTAGCAGTGGTAATTTGCTGTTAAACCCTACAGGCTGCACTGAAGACTATTGGTGAGGAAGACAAGTACTTTACCAGAGTCTCATTAAGGTCAGATTTCAAATAGCCTCACAGTAATTTATTTCAGGGCCTGCCTAGTGGATAGCTCTGCGGTTGTCAACTGATTTTATTTCTATTTTGTAGGATGCTATCATATGGTATGAAAAGTAGTACATCTCAGAAAGATCTCCAAAAACCCAATGCTTCAGAGCTTTCTTCACAAGGAAAAGCTACATCAGAAATAGCACTTGATGGGTGGGATAGTATTGCTCTGGAATATTCAGTCGACTGGCCTCTGCAGCTCTTCTTCACTCCTGATGTTCTGTCCAAGTAAGTATCATAGGACAAGCAATTCTCAATCTCAATGAAGCTACATTTATTTTGGGTACACTGTTTTGTTCTGAGTATACACTATACACATATTTTAAAAACGTTACGAAACAGGCTCTGTTGGACTCAGAGATCACAGTTCTTCTACTATCTGCTTTCCTTTTTTTCCCCCTAAGATGTGTAAATGTTATCCAGGTATCGCAAGGTTTTCCAGTATCTCATCCGATTGAAGAGGACACAAATGGAACTTGAGAAATCCTGGGCAGCTGTAATGCATAAAGACCATGCTGATTTTTCTGAGTACTGCAAGGATCGGAAAAATAACTCTGCAACACAACTGCGTCGACAACGCTCTAAGCCTTTGTGGCGAGTAAGGGAGCATATGGCATTCTTGATCAGAAACCTGCAATTTTACATCCAGGTAAAAACAAGATATGCTATTGTGTGTTTATCACATTTTTTTCCTTTCCTTTTTCCATATGTTTTTGGTTCAATAGTTGTAGCATGCGAATGGATCACACTGAAATCGGATTCTGTTCTTGATGACATCAATGCTGGACATTTCTTATGTTATCTGTTTCTTTTGCCTTTTCCACTCCAATGAAAATAACCTTGTCCTCCCAAATTGAACTTACTTTTCAGGTTGATGTAATTGAGTCGCAGTGGAATGTTTTACAATCTCATGTGCAAGATTCACATGATTTTACAGAGCTAGTGAGCTTTCATCAAGAGTAAGCATCAAGCAACCATTTTTCAATATATCCTGGACAATCATAAAACTTGTTTTTTGCTGGCAGGAATAAGATTTTTTTATTAATTAATTTTCAAAATGGTTAGATAAAGTATGATTGAAATTTACGAGTTATCTTTTCGATAAATACTTGCGTTTACTGATCCATGCTTCATGCATGTTAGAATTAGGGTTTCATTGATGGGCTCACCCTAAACCAGGGTGGCCATATAATTATGGATACATGGGCCTCATGGGCCTAGCCTCATGGGCCTCATACACATATACTCTAACATCCCCCCGCAGTCTGAACTACCGTCGCAGCGGAGTTTACAGACTGGACACGAAAGAAAAGAAGTACAACACACGAGCCCCCCCACAGACACAACTAGCCACTGGTGATGTTGAGGCTGGTGCGGAACTCGGTGAAGGTCGAGGACGGGAGACCCTTGGTGAAGATGTCGGCGAACTGGGAGGTGGTCGGGACATGGAGGACCCGAACATCGCCGACAGCGACCCGGTCCCGGACGAAGTGTAGATCAATCTCCACGTGCTTGGTCCTCTGGTGCTGCACAGGGTTGGTGGAGAGGTACACCGCACTGACGTTGTCGCAGTAGACCAGTGCGCTCCGGGAGAGAGGGCTGTGGAGCTCGGCGAGGAGCTGACGGAGCCAGGAAGCCTCGGCCACGCCGTTGGCGACAGCACGGTACTCCGCCTCGGCACTGGAGCGGGAGACGACCGGCTGGCGCTTGGACGACCAAGACACCAGGTTGCCGCCTAAGAAGACGGCGTAGCCAGAGGTGGAGCGGCGGGTGTCCGGGCACCCGGCCCAGTCGGCGTCGGTGTAGACGACGAGCTCGGTGGAGGGCGACCGTCGGTGAAGGAGAAGACCGAAGTCGACTGTGCCGCGGAGGTACCGTAGGATCCGCTTGAGAGCGGTGAGGTGTGGCTCCCTGGGATCATGCATATGAAGGCAGATCTGCTGAACTGCATAGGTGATATCCGGCCGGGTGAAGGTGAGGTACTGAAGTGCCCCGGCAAGACTCCGATATGCAGTAGGATCTGTCACTGGTATACCCTCAGCCTCTGAGATCTTGCCCTGTGTGTCAACTGGAGTGGAGCAGGGCTTGCAGTCAGTCATCCCAGCTCTCTCCAGGATATCAAGAGTGTACTGCCGCTGGTGAAGGAGTAATCCAGCAGGGTGAGGCTGAACAGTGACCCCGAGGAAGTGATGTAGAGCACCCAGATCCTTCATGGCAAACTCCTGCTGAAGAGAGGCGATGATCCGCCGAAGGAGTGACTCAGTGGAGGCTGTGAGGACAATGTCATCAACATAGAGCAGCAGATAAGCAGTCTCAGTCCCATGGTGATAGATGAACAGAGAGGTATCTGACTTGGCCTCCACAAACCCCAGAGTCCGTAGAAAAGCAGCAAACCGATGGTTCCACGCCCGGGGGGCCTGCTTGAGGCCGTAGAGAGACTTGTTGAGCCGACACACCATGTCAGGACAAGCAGAGTCAACAAATCCCGCCGGCTGACTGCAGTAGACTGTCTCAGTAAGAACGCCATGCAGGAAGGCATTCTTGACGTCCAGCTGATGCACGGGCCACCCGCGCGTGAGAGCCAGTGAGAGCATCGTGCGGACGGTGGCCGGCTTCACCACCGGGCTGAAGGTCTCGTCGTAGTCGACACCGGGCCGCTGAGTGAAGCCCCGGAGAACCCAGCGAGCCTTGTACCGCTCAAGGGTGCCGTCAGCCCGGCGCTTGTGGGTCCAGATCCACTTGCCGGTGACGATGTTGGAGCCCGGCGGTCGTGGCACCAGATCCCATGTCTGGTTGGCGAGGAGGGCCGCGTACTCCTCTTCCATCGCGCGGCGCCAGTGAGGGTCCAGCAAGGCCTCGCGCACGGAAGAGGGTACCGGTGAGACCTGCGAGTCCCCGGGCATCGCCGCAAGAGCCCGGGGCTGCAGGGTCCCAGCCGCGTGTCGCGTCACCATCGGGTGAACATGACGCGGGTGTCGGTGAAGGAGCGGTGGGTGGTACACCGGCGTCGCGGCCCGAGTAGCTGGATGCCGCGGCGGCGGGGTCGGTGTCGCCGGCGGAGAAGACGTCGCCGGTGGCGCAGGTGACCCCGGCGGAGAGGGGGCCACCGGCGCCGCCGGAGGCAGCGGCGCCAGCCGGGCACGTCGCTGGTAGACGCGCACCGGCTGGGCGTAACGTGCCGGTGGGGCCGGAGTCGGAGACGCCGGCCCGGGGCCCACGTCGGGAGCACGTCGCTGGTAGACACGCACCGGCTGGGCGAAGCGTACCGGTGGCGAAGGTGCCGACCCGGGACCCGCGTCAGGCGCAGGGGCCGGGCTGGAAGGTGGCACCTCGGGACCCGGGCAGGGTAGAGGCCCCGAGGTGTCACGGGCGACAGGCGACGTAGCAGTACCTGCAGGAAACACCGGAAACGGTGGCTGGACCACCGGGTCAGTAGGAAACACAGAGGAGAGGTCATGCTCCGAGGTGGAAGCAGGAGTGGCAGTGGTGGAAAAGGGGAAGATCGACTCGTCGAACACCACATGGCGAGGCAGATGCCGGAAAGCGAAGAGTGTAAAGGGGCCCCGTGCTGTCACATCGGAGCAGAGGACGCCGGGAAGCCAAATCCTTCACAGTAAGACCAGAAGAGTCAAACTCGACAGAACAAGAATTGTCAGCTGTAAAACGACGAATAGAAAGAAGATTGTGAACCATAGAAGGAGCAACAAGAACATCAGGAAGACGAAAGGAACCATGGGGGCCGGCAGCACCCACAGAGGTGACAGGAAGACAAGACCCATTAGCGACCATAATGGACGAAGGGAGAGATGGAGAAGGAGGAGGGTCCCGGCCTGCCATGGCGGCGGCGGCGGCGCCCAGGCAGCTGGCCGGCCGGCGGCGGCGGCTGCTGGCCTGGAGGCGGCTGGGAAGGGGAGGAGGAGGAAAACCTAGGCTGATACCATGTTAGAATTAGGGTTTCATTGATGGGCTCACCCTAAACCAGGGTGGCCATACAATTATGGATACATGGGCCTCATGGGCCTAGCCTCATGGGCCTCATACACATATACTCTAACAATGCATTCATCTAATATTTCAATAGGACCTTCCCTCGAGTTGCAATGTTTTGCTGTGCAGTCTTGTTTAATAAACCCTGGCATTTAATTTCTACTATTAGAGAATTCTTTTTATGGTGTGTATGTAGATATTTACGTCCTGTTACCTTGTTTTGTTTGATTATATTCACATGGCTAAATTAATTTCTGTTGATTACTAATAAGGCTCTTCCACGGCAGATATTTGTCAGCACTGATTTCACAATCCTTCCTGGATATTGGATCAGTTTCAAGGATACTAGACAGCATAATGAAGCTTTGCTTGCAGTTCTGCTGGAGCATTGAGCAATACGAAACCCGCCCAAATATTTCTGAGATTGATCACATAACTGAGGTATTTACTTTTACCCAAAAAACTTGAAGATACCAGTACTTAGCATAGCATGCTGAAAAGTCTCAGTCCTAGTAACTATACTTCATTGCTTCCATGATTTGATGGTAACCAGGAGTTCAACAAGAAGTCAAATTCGCTGTATACTATCTTGAGGAGCAGTCGCCTTGCGGGTAGTCAAAGAGCACCTTTCCTGAGGCAATTTCTGATGAGGCTAAATTTCAACTCTTTCTTTGAGGTAACCTCCACCAACTAGGGCACTTTTACTTTATACCCGTAGGCATGTTTCTTTCTCCTTATTCTGTTGAATTTCGTTTTCGGTAACAGACCACCGCAAGAGGAGTGATGAATTCAGGAAGGCTGCGCCCAAGCACTGCAGGTGCTCAGCTGTAACAGGCCGTTGATGTGCGAATTCATCTCTCGATTTTTACACGGGAGTGGCGGTATGGTGGTGGTTCCTGCAAGAGACAAGGGAGGAGGTTTTGTAGTTTATGTAAATTATTATGATCGGGTAGTGGTTGTCATTGCGGATGATTCATGCTTGCGCCGTTGTTGTGTTTTTCTGTGCTTCCGTTTGTCAATGCTATCCAGTTCGTGTGGCATCAATTGTACGTCCGCAAACTGTACGCTCATTCATCGTGGGAATCTGGGGACAGCACAGTGAAATGTAAGTACATGTTCTTTCGAATGAGCTGCTGGCACTTCTGAGCTGCTGTGTGTTATAATATGATACCTGTCGTAACAGGTTATGACTATTTTCCGGTTCGACTAGGACTACCTCCTTGGCTCCTTTGTATATGTAATCCCTGATCGTTATATAATGAAGCTAAGGCTAACCTGAGGGGTTAAGCCGTTCTAGATTATCTTACACCGTGTCTATCAATAATAATAACTAGCAAAAATGCCCGTGCGTTGCAACGGGAGAAAAAAAGGCTATCAAATCTATATTTTTATCTCTATTACCTAATTATATATATATCTATACCTACCTAATAATAAAGATTTAAAATTTTAGGCTTTTTTTTTGTCTATCCATTTTTTTTGTCTGTCTTCCTCTACCTTGCGTGCTTTCTGCTTTTTCTTTTGTCTGACATACTTCCCATTGCCATTAGTTAAGTCAACAGATAGGTTGTCATAGGTTGTCATGCATCTTTTCTCTGCATTGTCATCCATCCACTCCTTAAATTCACGAAGCCAATTACTTGACTTTTCTTCCTTCAGCAATTCAGCGGTGTTTATCAACGAAGCAATTCTTTTGTGATGATCAACAGCTGCAGTTTCATCCTTCTTAGAACTGTCACTATCACAGTGGGTTGACTGCTGCTCTACACCTTCATCAGAGAGATTTCTCTCTTCCTCCACTATGCTCACAAGCCGGGAAATTCTTCTCATTTTCAAATTTAACATGTCTTCATCTTCATTTTCATGAACATCAATTGGAGGAAAATAAAATCCATAACCAGCAGGTTGATCTTGTCTGCATGCAAACAACACTTGCTTTTCCCAGTATTCTTGTGTGTTCATACCTTTATCATCTAGCTTCAAATTCTCTGGATTACTAAAAAAAAATGAACACATGTGCTCGATACCACCGGGCACAGCAGATTGGGTTGCCTTCCAACCAGAGGTTTTGCAACAGAGATAGAGTGCCAAGCATTTCCAATTCTGAGAAATTTGAGATGATAGGAGAGATCAAGCCCCATGAGTGACTTGAGATTTTCAATCCAATTTACTGTAGTTAAAGCGTTATTTCTCACAACAAGTTTTACGATTCGACTGGAAACCTCACTCAAGGATGAAATCGAACGCAAATGATTAAATCCAAGATCCAGATTTCGCAACTTTGTACATTTCTGCAGATTGTCCACCTTTGCAAACTTGTTTCGACTAAGATCCAAGGTTTCAATTGCAGGTAACAATTGCAATGACTCGTCCATTTGTACTACACCATTAGATGCACATGAGACATATGAAAGTTCGCTCCATACAGAGAGTCCTTGATATCCACGATTCTACTCATGAAGACATGCCTAAGAGCATCCATAGAATTGAAACAGATGAGCTTCTTGAGGGTGTGTCGGAGCTCGAGAAGGCCCCTGGCGGCCGAGGTGGAGAGGTCGCGACCCCGCAGCTCGAGCACGCGCAGGCGCGCAAAGGGCAGGAGTGAGAGCGGCGCGGGGTCGCGCGGGGGCCCCGGGGCGACGACCTTGAGCGAGGTGAGTAGGCGCAGGATCCGCCGGAGCTACTCGAGCGCGCTGTGGTCGTCGAGGTCCGCGACGTAGGCGCGGAGGTAGTCGACTGGTGCACCGGCGCCCACGGCCTCGAGCTCCCAAAGCGCCTCGAGGCGGGAGGCGACGTAGTGCAGGCCGACGGGGTGGAGGCGGAGGGGTGACGGTGCTGTCGAGCATGACGCCCGCATTTGCGCTCTACGAAGCGGACAAGCAGGTCGAGGTAGCGGTCGCCGGTGACCGGGGACGCCAGCGACCCCGCACGGGGAGTGCCCATCGGGATCGGGGCTAGGGTTTGGGGGTGGGAGCGCGTCGCGGCGGGACGGGTGCGGGAGGGAGGGGGAGAGGGAGGAGGTGGAGAGTGCAGGCGGGGGAGGGAGGGACAATGCAAGCAGAAACCGTCACGGTGGTACGTATGATTGGGGGACACGCGGGTTAGCTGTATGATGGCGTGTGTGACGGATAAAAACGGATTGGCAGACTGAAATTTTTATGATTAAGTATTAGAAAGAAGAAGAAGAAAGATAACAGTTAGGAATCTTCTAGATTGGCAGTTCATCGAAAATAGAATCGAGAAAAAACTTAGTGGATGGAAAGGCAAGATGCTATCGGCAGGAGGACGCTTGATCTTAATAAACTCGGTGCTTTCTAGTTTACCAATATTTATTTATGATGTCATTCTTTGAACTCCCAAAAGGAGTCTTAGAAAAGATTGACTGTTTTAGATCAAGATTCTACTGGCAAAACGACCAACACAGGCGGAAGTATAGATTGGCCAAGTGGGAAATCTTATGCCAACCTAAAATACAAGGAGGTCTAGGCATACAAAATTTGGACGTACAGAATAAATGTTTGTTGAGTAAATGGCTTTTTAAATTGATAAATGAGGATGGATTATGGCAAGGACTCTTACGGAATAAATACCTAAAAGATAAAACCATAGGAAGTTGTTCTAAAAAGCCAACAAATTCCCATTTTTGGAAAGGCCTAATGAATGTTAAAGATACTTTCATGGGGTTCGGGTCATTTAAGGTCAAAGATTGGTTCACAAACTCGTTTTTGGATGGATACCTGGCTGGGCAACCAACCACTCAAAACTAAATTCTCCTCGTTATATTGTGAGAAGAAAACAAGCCTCCGTGGCAAGTGTCCTTGCAGCCGTCCCTTTAAACATCTCCTTCCGCCGCAATTTAGCGGGGAGAAACCTACAGGACTGGCACAGAATTGTTGCTTCTCTACAGGATGTGAATTTACAAGAGGAAAGAGATGTTTTCGTTTGGTCTTTACATTCATCAGGTAATTTTTCAGTTAGCTCGATGTATGCCGCGTTAATTAACAATGGTGTCAGAGTACCACAAGATATATGGCAGATCAAAGTTCCTACAAAAATAAAGATATTTTTGTGGTACTTAAAAAGAGGTGTGATTCTAACAAAAGATAACCTAGCCCGTCGTAATTGGAATGGTGACACGAGATGTAGCTTTTGCCATTCTACTGAAACTATTCATCACCTCTTTTTTGATTGTTTTTATGCCAAATTTCTGTGGCGTGCAGTACATTTAATGTTTGGGATATCACCTCCTCTTAGCATAGAGGATTTATTTGTTCATTGGTCTAAGTTGGGTGATAACTTGCACAATTCTTTGTTATTAACAGCAGCATCGGCTTTATGTTGGACAATTTGGTTAACACGAAACGAAGTGGTTTTTGACAAAAGTAGACCAAAAACTTTTTTGCAGGTACTCTTCCAGGGAACACATTGGCTGCGCCAATGGGCAAGACTGCAACGGCGTGATGATCAGCGGGACCAGCTCATTCTTGTTGGACATCATCTTGAGTCGTCGGCCTTGCATTTTTTTTAGCTCAAATGGTTGGTTGTCAAATAGGTTTATTGGTCTCTCTTAGTCAAATCTTTACTTCATGTTTCTTTTTTTTCTTTTCCAAAGTAAATTGTGTAAACTTTGAAAATAGTGCGCTGAACAGATATTCAAACTATGTAATAATTGGTCTGATTCTACTTGTTGGTAGATGAAGCCGGATATAAACTATCCTTTATCTAAAAAAAAGAAGATTTTGATCCTTGCTGAGGTAGTGGCCAGTGATTGGAGGTGCTGTGTTAGCATCAAGCACACACAGGGTTGGTATAGAGGAGGGATCGGAAGTAGAAGAAGAGCAAGCGAGGCTGAGGGACAGATAGACGACAGGCAGATGAATGTACAGATGGAATGCGTCGTTTACAATTCCGTTGTTACCCCCTCTCATCTCCAATTCTCCAAGGTGCAAAAACATTGACTCTTTCCATGTAAAACATTTTGAAATTTTTGATATCATAGTTAGCTATAACTTCTATATAAAATATATCTTCATTTGATACCATACTAAAACAATATTAGTTTTCTAGTGCAACAAACACCTAGTACATGATTATTATGCTGCTGAAATTGAATATTATTTTTTCATATACCTTCACGACCTCAAATGTAAAAGCTGAAAACCATAAAGTTGTAGATCCCTTTGAGAGCTACAACTTTGATGTAAAAAGTATCTTGATTTGGTATCACACAGAAAATATATTATTTTTTCTAATGCGACAAGCACTTCTACATGATTATTATGGTCCTAAAAAATTATATTATTTTTTGAGCATTGTAACGTCCTCAAATAAAAAAAACTCAAAACTAGAAAGTTAAATATCTTATCGAAAGCTACAATTTTAATATAAATTTTATTTTCATCTGATGTCGTATTAAAGAGTTATAATTTTTCAAAGGCTCAGTCTTGTCATGACATAAACAGTACTGTCACTCCAGTAAAAGTAGGGTGACAAAGTTTTCTACGTCGGAAAAAACATTTTATGTGACAAATGTTACTGCGGTAATGCATATGGCGTGAAAATATTATTTGGGTGCGTCAGTGACACTGGGGCGACCAAAAGGGTTAGATCCATAATTTTTTTAGAAACGATTACTATTAGAATATTTAATAAAAAGGATTAAAAAAGTGCATAAACTTAGAATCGGGCAAGGCAGTGGCTGGTGATTTCCTGGCTGATAGGCTGGCCTTCGCTCATTTCGTGGTACACCCCTAGCCCTAGGTCCTCTTCGAATTCCCCTCTTCTAGAGAACACATTAGGTGTCCAGATGCGCCGTTGGAGGCCAAGTGCAGGTGCTCGACTGCGTGCCTGAGGAAGAAGAGAGGGGTACTAGTGGCTCCTTGCTGGCGGTAGGTGAGCTCCGCCTTCATCTTGTTTGCTGATGTCTCACATGCCCAGATGCCCCTAACTCACATCCACAAATCGACTTGATCTCAAGTTTTGAACCTGAACAGGTAACATGTTTCAGTTTTCATAAGAACCTGCAGATTCTTAGTAAAGCTACCCAGAGAGAAGAGCAATGTGGTGTGTAACATCTTTTCTCCATTCTTTTCTGATCAATTTAGCTACTAGGTGTTCTATTGCCGATAGCTTGTTGTCCAGACGGCCTTTTATAGGCAGCTCAGAAAATCAATGTGACCGGCAGTGGTTGTTCCACATTATTATTTTTTAAATAAAAAGAATTAAGAAGCATTGACAATTGTAATAAACTAGGGTGTCATTACTACAATATTTTTAACCGTGGCGGGCAAGCCAATCGCCTCGGAGCAAAGGTCACAGTTAATCGTGGCCTTAACCGAGGCGGGCGCTGTAAAGGAACCGCCTTAGTTAATACGATTAACAGAGGCAGTTGCCTTAACCAGACCGCCTTGGTTAATACATTAGAGGCGATTTTTGTAATTTGCCCGCCTTTTTTAACTGTATCCAGATTAAAAAAAACCTTTTTGAATTTATTTTCGAATTTGAAACCGAAATTTATTAGATTGAAACATATACAAAGCAAAAGACATACATATAAAGGATAACCACATATATTAGATCCATTCATATGTCGTCTTTATTATTGCATGGTCCATGTCACACACTAAGTTCATATTACATGAATGTACACAATGTTCATAAAAAGCACATCTAAATAATGTTTACTCAAAAAATATCTGGCAACATATAGTCGTTCATAACTAAACCGTTGGTTCTCCAGTTGCGTAGCTTCTCGAACTTCTCCTCTCTCGCTGCTCGCTCCCGGTATAGAAGAACTATCCGTCAACATGACAACATTGATCGGTGACAAACTTACAAATGTCAGTTACTGTTTGCGTGATGGCCCTTTGATCAATCATTTCCTTTTCCCACCAACTTTGGGATTTCTGTAGCTGCCGCCAGCTATTGTTGAATTTCCCGCAAGTCCTAAGGTACTCACAAGCATAGCGCACTGCATGCATGATGAAGGTAATACATGAAAATTACGACGGGTAGTAGTATCCATACAAGACATCCATCAGTAGTAGTAGAACTAAAGGCAGGAGGAGTAAGTACCAGGAATTCTCGCCTCACCGCTAGTTTGTGGCCATACTTTTGTTTGTCTTTCTCGGACCTCCAATCATAGCAGTTGGGCTCTTCCACGTACTTTCGGTAAGCGGTATACGGAAACCACTAGTGTCAACAACAGATTTGGTACGTACTCTGAGTGCATGAAAGAAGGTGTGTCATCACTTACTATCGCAGGACGCTTTCGAAATGCTTGTACCCATCTTTGTTCGAATCTCACAAAGAGTCGAATACGACAGCCTTTCCATCCTGAGGATAGATCATAAATACAATCCAGTGGCCCATGACGCTCAAGCTGTACCACTGAAACAATATTGATCTCAAATCTTCAAATATGAAAAGTGACAAACGTAGTAGCTATTGCAAGTATCGTTTTGACTTACCCAAACTGGTGGGCGGCAAGGATGCACCATGGTAGTGTGTTACTGGTTACTCTTTGATTTATCATGCCACATGGTAAAGCCAAAAAAAATATATAATGGGACAGCAAATAATATCACTAATAAATCAAGGATAAAATTAATTGTGGAGGACTTTTGCGTGACAGTTTAGATTTATGTATGATACCCTTCTTAACACTTGTATCATGAGTATCGTTTAAAAGTATCATAGAAGTCATAGGGATAGTATCGGAAAAAGGCTTTGGCAAAAAAGCAAAATAGGTGCTCTTAGTATTTTATTGGTCAAAATTTAATGTTCAACCTTCCTCAACCTTCTGCAGCCGTGCATTTAGTTTTCCTCTAGGTCAAAATTTGATGTTCAATCTTCCATAAGGTTCTTGACCAGTCTCTTTGGATTCAGGAATTTCTGGAACGCCCCTACCATGCTATGGACATGAGGAACATTACACGCGTAGCATCATGTTTTTCTTCTTGTCTTGTTTCCTGATTCTTCACATGCCCAGAGATAGCCCTCGATGATGCGTGTGGTTGCATCAGTTTTTGTAAGAAACCGTAGTTTCTGAAGCCACACATATGGAGAAGGGCAGTGCAGGTTACCTGGACTCTTCGTTCTTTCCATGGTCATATAGCTACTAGACGTCTAGATATTAGACATTCTTGTCTATCAATATAGTTCTTGTCTATCAATATAGCCTACCAATTTCTCCGTGTAAATAGCTGACTGAGATCCAGATGTAGTTATAGGCAGCCCAGCTCAGTAATGCTTGCTAACCTTTATACTATACCATGTCATCAACATCGAAATATAATTTTCAGAAAAAAATGCAAATGCAATGATGTATGATAAGAGACTGGGTCACTCGATGCTTAGAAATATATAGAGAAAGAAAATATAATTTTCATGCCATTGTGTTCAACATCCTGTTATTATCGAGGAACAATGCGGTGGCTTCGTTCCAAGCTTGTAAAACTTCTAGGACAACCTCGACCCTTGTTGGGATAGTGTGTCTCTAGCAACTGGAGTTGTTTAACTTGCATGTCTGTTCGTCACTGGCACAGTTTCGTACGACAGGGCATAGGCTCATTGGTAAGCTCTGGAGTTGTTGCCATGGATTCATCCATCCCTAGCTGCACCATGAATCTCAACACATTAACAATCACCAGCATAAATGGCCTTAATCATATGTATGGTGGTACTTTCTAGTTACTTAGACAATCCCCCAATCATAAATTCGCAGCATGATGCCCTCGCAGATGACCTACAGCCCATACACAGATGGCTTGCATGCTATCTGCCTCCTTATTGTTGGGTGAATGTGATCATCGTAGACGCCGAAGAGCTTGCTCGTGCAGTCATCAATTCATCATCAAGTGTGGAGAGATCAATCTGCAGCATCACCATGGCGTGGTGTCGGCATGCACTAGTGCTTGAGGCCGAGCAGCTTTTGCGGGCCTGGCCTGATGATCGGTGGACAGGTGATGGGAAGAATAATAGTGGTGGAGGAGACACAGATGGGCGACAAACAACTGTTGCACCCTTCATTGAATTTAATTAATTAATAAAAATTGAGATATCATTCCACCTATTTGGTACTAGCCCCACCTATTCTGGTACTTCCTCCCACTTTTTTTTTTTTTTTACTTTGGAGTACTTTTACTTTGGTACCTCCTATTTTTATATCGTTCGATCTCTCATGATACATGGTCCATATTTTTTCCAACCATTGTAAAATTTCTCCATATGAGTTCAAACTTCAAAGCACAAATGAAAAACTTGCAATTTAAATAGCAATTAATGGTTCAATTATCTTTTGTGTGCCCCACTAAAAAAAATCCATCTTGGTTCATGTAAGGAGCTAGTTCTTTGTGGAAATAAATTGTACAAAAGTTCCCGCAAAAAATAAGTTCAATTTCTATAAATATTTGTCTAGCTAGGTGTGTAGGCAGAATCCACTAAATTTGGGATGCAGGTAGTAACTATATGTTTGCCTGGCACACAGTAAGTAATAATATAATAATATGCATGGTTCTAGCAGTCCCTTTACACTTTCTCGTTCTTCAAAGGGAAGTTCCAAGAATAGCTGCCTATGGCACGCTGGATTTGCTTTGAATGATCCACTTTCCGAAATGGTTGCCAAATAAATGAGCAGCCAAATCCATCATGCCAATAGGCAATTGGTTGTTATATTTGCAACTTTCCTTTCAAGTAAGAGAAAACGGGGACTACTCCCTCCATCTTGGAACTGAATCCCTATGGCACGCTGGATTTGCTTTGAATGATCCACTTTCCTTTTGCCTAGGACTGGAGGCTAAGGTTTCGGCCCGTGGTGGGCTTCCTGTTATCCATGACAGTTTTTTAAAAACATCATCTCCAATGTGTCACACATTAACAACTTTTTTGTAGTGTACTACACAGAATCTTTTGTGAGGCATTTTCAAATTGGCTCGGAGGTGGTTGGACTGCCTGCCCACCTTGGTTAATGACTGCTATTAACCGAGGCGATCATTTTTTATTAACCAAGGGGGTCACAATCAACTGCCTTGTAAAATAAATTTACTGAGGCACTTAAAAAATAACCGACTCATAAAATCTATTAACCGTGGTGGGCTCTCCAAAAATTTCCTCATTTTTGGTGGTGGTTAATATTGCCAAGGCCCAGCAAAAAACCCATATCCAACGGGTCATATATAAACAAATGGGAGCTAGGGTTTCCCTCACTCAGTAGTCTCAACCTCCCTCAGCCCGACACCGCTCCCAGCCTTGACGCCTCACTCAGCCCGATGCCCGTCCCCATCCCTCCACTCTCTCCTATGTCTCCATCTCCCTTCACTCTCTCCCTCTCTGTCCCGCAGTGGCTGCAGCCGTCCATCTTCCCACAGCATGACGGTTCAGCGACCGTCCCTCTCTCTCCCAACAGTCATCCCTCCCAATCATGCTTCTCACTCACCCTCACCTCTCTCTCTCTCTCTCTCTCTCTCTCTCTCTCTCCTCTCAATCGTCGATGACGGTGGCGGATATGCCTCTCCCTCTCCTTTTCCATCGAGTATCGCACTACGGTGTCGAGGATTAATTTGGTGTCAATATTTTAGTTTCAGATACACATCCACCGACCATTTTCTGGTGATAAGCAAAACCAATTCTTTATTTGGCAGTTGTTCTCTATTTATGGGCGCAAAAGAGGTCGACAAATAAATAGCTATTTGCATTGCCCACCACGTCATTTCCATGTATAAATTTAGTGGCACATTACTATTTCTGGATTTGGAACTTATCTATTTATGGGCGCAAAGAGGCACACACATACAAAAAACTATATTCATTACCCACATCATTATTTTTTATTACAAATTTACTCTGAGTCATTTTGTGCCATGTGAGTACATATACAATTACTTTTATAAAGGGAATGCCTCTTCTGGTTTGTTCGACTGCGATGAGTACAGTATGTCCCAACTTCCACTACTAAAAAAAATCTTAATCAAGGTGTTTTCAAAAAGCCTCCGAGGCAGTTGGGCCGGTGGTCCGTATCGCTTAATCGTGGTCGGGCTGCCAGCCAGCAACCGCCTCGGTTAATCATTAATTAACCACGTACTATAAGGCCTATTAACCAAGGTGCTTACCCTAACGCAATCGCCTCGCAATAAATTAACCAAGACAATTGCATTCAGCCCATCTAGGCCCCATAATGAGTTCATAATATATATTGCGAGCACATAACCCTAACTCTCTCAATCAGTTACCCTCTGTCGCCTAGATGCCCCCTCCTATCGACGTGTCTTCCTCTCTCTCCCCCTCCACTCTCTCACCTTTGGTGGTCCTCTCCCCATCCAGATCTCGGCGGCGTCCCCTCTCTTCTCCAACCCGATGCCTGGTGCCGCCTCCTCCCCTCATGGATACGACGGACGCGGATGATGGAGGCAAGATTTGGTGGTGTGGTGGCCGGATCCGGTGGCGTGATAGCTGGATCCGGCCTCCCTGCCGCAGTGCTCCTACTCTCCCTCCCCTGAGCTCCTCCACCAGCGTGCAACTGCCTCCTCCTCCCTCTACCATGACAGGTGGCACGGGCGTCGTGAAGTTTACCGCGGTGGTGCAGGTGCAGTGGCGGCGCTCCATCCCCCGAGCTCCTACACCGGCGTGCGGCTGCCTCCTCCTCTCTCTAGCATGACAGGTGGCGCAGGCATGGCAAGGTGGGCCGTGGGGGTGCAGGCGTCGCGGCGCCCCTCCATTCCCCGAGCTCCTCCACCGGCACAGCTGCCTCTTCCTCCCTCTAGCGCGATGGCGGCATGGGCATGGCGAGGTGGGCTGCCACATATCCAGCTAGATCTGGCGGTAGCGTGTCCCCGGATGGGCTTGGTGGGCCTCATCAATGGGCTCTACAGGCACTATCGACTGGCCCCGGAAAAAGTCCGATTAACCATGATTTTTGGTCTGAGGTGTTTTGGATGCCTGGCTCAGTTAATCCAAAATACTTGCCTTGGTTAAAATTAATGTAAAGTGTTCCTCACCTTGTCCTCATGAGAAGTATCACATCATTATTCCACCCTTGATGAAAACTACCATCCGCCTAATCAGGCACATGTAAAACTTTTTGTGAGAATTAAAGGAAATGTCAAGGATATGCACTCCCTAAAATTAAAACGAGTTCATCAGAATAGGGTCAATAATATGTTCATGGTGACATGATAGCTAGGGTGCTGGTTACATAATTATATTTTTCTGGTCGATCTCAGTTGCAGTTCTCTGTTTCCAATAGTAGTGCGATGCTACAGGTAAGGGTTCAACTTTGTAATAGACTTTGTACAACCATGGTTAGAAGAAATAAAGTCCAAAGGCTATTGAGGTTGTGAGCTCGCCTACTAGTTCTTTATATACTCATCAGATGTCACGAGCAGTTACCGTGCACTCATTGTCCCAAATTCTAACATACTCATTACTTCACTATTGACAGAGAACTACGGCAAAGGCGGCAACCATTCCAATGACGGCGGATGCCCTATGGGTGGCGAAGGCCTTGGAACCTAGCGAAGAGGAAGTGGATCATGTCGGCTCGCTTCTGATCGACTAGTTCTGACTGGACGACGATGAATGAAGGTGGGTTAACCGGCGACACGTGGTGTCAACTCTCGCTTGAAGCGGGTGAAGATGGCACCAGCAGAGGTTCACAGCAATGGCGCACTAGCTAGGGGCAGCAGAGACTTTATGACTTCCACTAACCGAATCTGGCCATTTTTAGAACATGCTGAGAAACAAGGATGTGCTAAGGTCGTATTTTTTTTTATTTCTTGGCAAAATTTGCTGTTTTGGTTGTATGTTCTCCTCTTTTTTGAGGTGTGAATCTAAGTGCTCTTGTATTCTTTTGGCTGTGTATATCTTTTGTAGATATAGGGACCGGATTAAAGAAAATCCATTATCTTAAAAGAAATGAGGCTCAAAAGCTTGCGCTCATTTTCCCGTTTGCCAGATTAGATTATAGGACACAGCATAGTTTCCCATGTAAATTGTTTGCTATATTTAAACGTGCTCATGTTGTGCCATTCTAGACAGCACGAAGGTTGCTTGTAACACTGCTTAAATATGTGCCAAAGCATATTCCTAGAGGAAAAAAAAACATCTCACAAAGCCTCAAGCTTTTCTGCAGCTAGTTTCCATTGGTTTGCATCTTGGAATTGTCCATCCATCTGGAACCGAATGGAAGGTCCATCCATCTTGGGAATTACTATTTTCTTGATTCCTTTCTTTTCTGCAGACGGGATAATAATCGAGAACTTAAGGTCATTTATTGGTGTCATCCGAACTTGTAGGTGAAGATCTCATAGTCATCTAGTGCAGAGGCAACATCTTTACCAATAAATACTAGCTATAGCTTCTGATGAGGAAGGAGATGGCTAGGGGAAGCAGGGGAACAAGAAAAATATTACTATATACCATGTCAATTGCCACCAGTATGGAATGGGATGCAGTGGGAATAATCTGTATTTTTACTCTAAATGGGCATCTATGTGCTAAGTTGGGCTAGATCCATAGCCTCCATGTGGAGGCATACGTCAGAACCGTGGCATGCCAAACCATTGCCAATGCGCGGCCCATGATAGCACCTACCATGCCAGACAATGAGCGCATGAAGAGGGGATAGAACTTCTAGAGCTGGGTGTTGCACTCTTCGGTCATTCAGTCTTAGTTACAAAGACGGACCACGGACAAGGGTGCTTCTCTAGGGGCAACATGGCAAACCACCCAACAATGCACCACTGTTCCATCCCATTCATGCCACCATTTCATATTGCAAATGTTATGTCAGGCCAACATCTAGGACATTGGTGTTGCTTCCGAGAATTGGTCCAGTGCACTTCAATGTGGTGTATCATATCTGGTGTTTGTTTTTAGTTTTTTCATGACAAGTAGTCCTTTTTATTCATGGTGTCACGACCACAATCTCAAATAGCCTTGAGTGCCAAAAACCGCCAAGAAAAGGGGTTAAACCGCCAAGGAATCCCTGACCACAAATTGTCAAGCAAACACACTCAATGATAGAACGAAGCTAAGGGAAATTAGTTTTCTTGGCGGTTCTGGCACTCAAGGATGATTTCCTTCAAGGCTGGCCGTCAAGGAAACTACGACCAGACTTATTTTGCATCTCAAGGAAGCACCTAGAGTGTGCGCACTATTAAGTAGATTTGTTTTGGGAGCAGTGTTTTTTGCTAAACACACCCTGGCTCCTTAAACTTTTGGTAATTCTATTTTAGTGTTTGCAACTAAAAAATTGACCATTTGGATCCCCGAACTAATAGTGCACTCAAGTAAGGGTCCAATTCTAACTACATCACCGCTAGATGCCTACATGGACATGTGGATGAGGCTAGATGAAACTTGAAAAAAAAATCCTCCATCCATCTGTCTCTCCACTCCTGCGTTGTCGGCTCACATTTTGTTTACTGATCATGGCGATACCTAATCAGTGATGCTTTTCTTTTACCCACGTCACTGATTTTACATTAGTTATGTGTTTTAATTCCATGTCACTGATTAAGGTATCTCCTTTATGTTGTTTTGGCATAGTGTATCATATGCATAGACTAATAATTATTAAAACCTTCTATATAAGGATCATGGTATCATGCTTTTGGAGGACACGATAGACATAACATCGAAAAGTTTGTACAGCACGCAAGTCCAAGTTGTCAAATCTCGGTCCAAGTTGACATAACTCAGTAGAGGATCTCAATATCTATGATAGCAATAACTCGCAGAACTGATCAAGAAAAATTGGATGATAAGAATTCAAAGGGCTGGATGCCCATAATGAAATTAAACCAGATTTCAAATCAACAATAAGGTTCATCCATTTTTCTTCGCTTAAGGCCTAAAATAAACAAATGTTCCTTTTTTTTTTGGTTTGCCTTAGGGCCTAAAGTAAACAAATGTACTTCTTTTATCATGGCGCGAATCTATGCATGGGTGTCGCTACTTATTGGCCTCCTGTGCATCTTTATATTAACAGCAGTAAGTTGCCCTCATTGCACAACTTACTATATTGGTGCTCCAGCAGATAGTGAGTCAGAAGAGGTGCACTCCTTACTCTATTGGTGCTCCAGGAGGTGGTGAGGGAACCCTAATTAGGTAGCAATGGTGTGGACATCACCACCTGAACTTTGATTACTTTAAAATGAGGGAGTGCCCAAACTTGGTGAGCACAAGCATTGCGTTCCAGGCCTTGGGAAGACGGCACAAGCATGAAGTGCCAAGTTTGGAGAATAGGGGAATTGGGAGAGGAAGGTGGCATATGTGTTAATGAACGATCGAGGCCCAGGGCCTGGACGGGAAGCCTAAGCTTAAGCAAGGGTGGTCAGCACTACACAAGTACACAAAGCAAATGTTACGTACTCACTGTTTCCACTTAGGGCTCGTTTGGTAGGCCTAGTTTAAGTCCCGGAATCATTCTGGTTGGCTGAAGCTTATAAAAATTACATAACCATCCAGCTGGATTCTTCAAGCAAACAGCTGGATTCTTCGAGCCCTTAATGGACATATTTTACTATTACAAAAAAGCTCTATGCTGGCGGTGAATTTTTTTACAGGCGGTTTCATTTAAAAAACGCATGTGAAAAGAAATCGGCGGGCTAAAAATTATATTTCTACAAGCGGTTTTTTAAGAAAACCGCCCATAGAAATAATTTGAAATTGATTTTTTTAAGGTTTTCAAATGACCTCGTTTGAAAAATCTATCCAAATGAAAGTTGTAGATCTCAAAAAGTTATGAAACTTTGTAGTTGATAATTTTTTTCATTTGAGATAATCTTGTCGTCGAAAACTACGTTTGAATTTCTTAAATTTGAAACTTAAATTTTGTAAATGACCTCGGACGGAGAAACTACCAATATAAAAGTTGTAGATCTTAAAAAGTTATCAAACTTTATAGTTGACAACTTTTTCATTAGAATCCATTTAGGGCCTCAAATAATCAATATATTTTCGGTTTAGGATAATATGTCTAATATATACACAACTGAGTAATGGGTGGAGCGGTAGAGGAGGCTATGCGCGAGGGCGAGGTCTCGACTTCGATGGAGACGGGCGGGGCGATTAGCAAGTTGGCCTTCCCTCGGATTAAAATCTTTTTTCCTATTTTTAAAAGTCGATTTCGTATTTCTAGAAAAATATTTCCACTGGCGGTTGTCTAAGAGAACCGTCAGTGGAAATCTATTTTCTACTAGCGGTTGTCTTAGCAAACCGCCTGTAAAAATAGATTTCTATATGCGGTTCTCACTTAACCGTCAGTGCAGAGATTTGTTTCTAGTGGCCCCTACCACTGGCAGTTACGAAAAACGTCTGTAGACATGTGTTTGGAACCGCTTGTACAGAACATTATTCTGCTAGTGTTTATCAACTTATAGCTAGGTACCAGATTCCATACTCATATATCATATCAAGTTGCCAATTTTGCAATAGTAGTTCATACTCAAATTATTTTCAGTTTGCACTCATCCAATTTATACTCCATGTACTGCTGGGATAAGGAACAGTTATTGGCAGGTAGGTGGAGAACCAATAAACTCTCAACATCCAATGTGACTACAGTTGGCCAGTTGCCAATAAATAGATTACCTCCTCATGGAGTGCCAATCATGACCAACAAGAATGCTAGAACATGAGTGAGACAAAGTGGGGCGTGTCCCAAGGAGTGAGATGCAATAGGAATTTGAGGGATGGCCAGTAACATGAATTCGAATCTCCATTCTGTGTATCACTGGCTGCGACCATCTCCATTTCTGTGGGAATCTCAATAGTCAGCAATGAAGCTTTGTGTCTTGGAAGATGTACTGGCTTCCAAAGGCATCTAAGCATGTAGGCTACATACCATCATGTGAAAAAAACATATTACAGACGCGTGTTCAGGGTATTCACAGACGCTCCAAGGCGCCTCTCAGGAATACTGCGTCTGTAATAACGACTTATTACAGACGGACAGTTGAGCGTCTGTAATAGTACATTATTAGAGACACGCTTTATTGACAAGAGTCTATGGTAAAATAACGCTTGTCTATATAATTACTTAACTACTGACGCGTGTTAATATCACACGTCTGTACTTGCGCTGATAATCACAAAAAAATGGACTGTTCGCATATAATCCAAACTCGCCCATAATACATCAACACAACACAGATCAACTAAATTAAGTTCAAATTTTCAAATGTGTCAACACAAAGTTCAAATTTTCAGTTGTTTACACAATTAACAGTACACAATTATGCATATGCATAGGCGCAGGTCTCAAGCAGCAGCTAGGACAAAATGCACCCTTACAATAGCATCACAGATCATCAATATACTATTGTTATTGTGATCATCAATGTAACTATTGTTGATGAGGCCAATAGCAGGGTCATGAAACGGACCATCTGGGTGGATGATCAACTCCAGAATGAATTTGGAGATCCTCTCTCTAATATCGCCCATGCGGATAACCGTTTCTCATGACTTATATGTTTGGACAGTTTTGTGCTAGTGCTCAGCGGCAACATGACATTCAGGAGAGACTCTATCGTCTTGAGCAGCAGGCTGGTATTGTCTCCTCTCCTCCTCCACCATTTGTGCCTCCTCGTGATCCTATTGCGCTTTTATGATGAGGCTTGCCAAGCCTATCCGGATGAGCCTACTTCTCACCCCCATGGCAAAGGAGTGGCTGCTCCTGAGGATGAGGAATACCGTGAAGAGGACGATGATAATGATGACGATGAGGACGACGATGGCGACGATGAGGACTTCGATATTGAGTAGTTGTTTCTTCTCCTTTGCGGCCTACCCCTTTTGGCACTTGTTGACAAAGGGGGAGTGTTAGGCTTTGATCTTTCATGTAATAAGATAGATGTTCCTTGTGTGCTTAAAACCTCTTAGCTTGTGTCACTACAACACAAACCCCCCTTCAGCATCGGATAATTTACAACGCACACATGTACCGAGTCCGGCTCATGTACTCCACTTGCACGCCCCACGTCAACCAAAGAGAAAAAAAACCCTACCCAAGAATAAATTGGAGAAACTGCCAAGCATCCCATCCTCACACAGTCCCATCTGCAAGTTCTTGGCGTAAATCCCTCTTCTTCCTCTCACGTCTTGATCTTTTAGGCAGCCATTCCAACATCAACCAACACTCGATCCATCCATTCGTTTTGCTGAAAAATTAGATCAGGCATGGAAAGCATAGCCCTCGGTTGTGCAGCAGCACGGAGCGACGGCGGCGGTGGCTCCGATAAGCACAGTGCTGCTGGCGACAGAACCCCGATGGCCAACGGCGACAGCGATGGCTCGCAGGTGCGCACTGCCGATGGCTACAAAATCCCATCGGCGGCGGCGCCGGCGGCGGCAGTGGCGCTTGATGTGTGGTGGTTAGTTATCTTCCCCTGCTTTCAGATCCCCATTCCCTGTTCACGTGAATTCATATTATTCCTCTGTTTCCTTGATTAGTTGATTACATAGATTGTACTTTTCCAGTCTGTGTGTTTGCCTTGTCTTGGTCCATGTGGTTTGTATTCGATTCATATTTCCTTAGATGAACATAACCCAAATTAGTGTTGCAGTTATGAACCGAGATGGAACCATCACAAGTACCTAAATATTTCTTTAAGGGCTTTCTATTACTGAATAGAGAAGGAAAAGGAAAAGGAAAACGTGGCTCACGTTACCTTAAAAAACTGCTCAGATTTCTGTATATCTACTGAATTGTGTCAGAATTCTTGCAAAAGAAGTCCATGCTGTAAATAGTGTAGATCAAATATTGAATTTGTATACAGTATCTACTTTCAAGGCCAATCTAGCTGTTACTGGGGAAGCACACCACGACAACCATCTCCCTAATGCATGTATTTTAGGTGCAGTTCTTTAATGTGGATAATACAGATCGTTGACCATATCTCTTCTTATTACTTGTCTTTGCATGGTTGTGTCACATAATTAATTACCAAATGATAATTAAAGACTTACTCCCTCTGTCCCTTTTTAATTGTCGCTTACGCTTCCCGAAAAACAACTGCCGGCAATTATATATTTAAAAGTATTAATATTTATAATACATAATTAGTATTATTAGAAAGATCTTTGAATTTAGTTTTTTAACAAATTTATTTGGAGATATAAATGTTGCACGTATTTTCTACAAATCGAGTCAAATTTGTGGCACACACCAACGGCGACAATTAAAAAGAGACAGAGGGAGTATATCAAATTTCAGGCGAGCAATGCAATGGAAATGACATATCAGTTGTCCAGCGACCTTTAAGGCCTCCCAATTATGAGCAGACCTTGTGTACCCTTTCAGCTCATACTCAAGAGTTTATTTTTTCCTAGTATACTCGTAACTAACTTGCATTTTTACCTTATGTTTGCTAAATTTTAATATCTAACTAAATTATGTTTTTACCATATGTTCCTTTTCTATTGGTTTGCATTGAGATTCCTTACCTTTCTCACATGAAAAATGGATACTGTGAACCATTGGAGAGAGATGGAAGCAACTCAAGTCATATGTGAAATCAGTTTACATTGATATGCGGCATAGACTATATATAAGAGCAAAAGATTCCTTGGAAGGCCTTAAAAATTTCACAAGATCCCTCTGTCAAGTATCACAACTAGATAAGGATTTTTCACATGAACACTTTTCTATATTGTCCTTTCATTAATTTTATCATCATGTAAATCTAGAATCTAAATGCTTATGTGATTAATTTCTACTAACTAGGTATATAGAATTATACATGTATCATTATAACTTCAGAGATCAATAACTAACTTACTTTGGAGATATGCTCATTAGAATTTTACGAAATCTGCAGTTGCAGAGGTGCAGTAGTGGTTGTGGCGTAGCAGATATGATGTTTATTCTTCAAAAGAACAGGTTTGATCAAATTACTAGAAGATTAATCCTTAATGCTTTTCCGAAAGTACGATTGAAGTAGTCATGACTTTATAGTTTCTGGATTTTAATTAGAACTAGTTTTCTTGATAATTTTGTGAATTTCATGTAGCATCTAAAAAGTTTCATATATATAGGGATGTTTGTTTAAGAGTATTGTACCCAAATGCTTTTATAGTTACTATATTTTTGCTCTTTTTTCCTTGCAGGATTGATGAAATGGGAAATTGTGATTAATGGAGATCATCTAGGAATAATGACTCCGTGATATCAAGCTAGTGCCTTTTTTCCTTGTTTTCTTATTATTCACTCTTTGATACTTGAGAGTTTGAGAGGCACTTATACTATTTAGGCCCCCTTTATCCTAATCCTGGATCCGCCGCTGATTTTAGCCAATATCCAAATAAGGCTAAAATAAACAA